>NC_057800.1:197028543-197340389 GCF_018294505.1 Triticum aestivum | reverse complement strand
GCTCTCCACTCGGTAGGTTTTTTCAAACTTAGGCGAGTATTGGACTGCAGCTAAGCCCCCGAGTGGGAGGATTGCTCTCCACTTGGTATGATTTTTCAAACTTAGGCGAGTACCGTACTGCAGCTATGTCTCCGAGTGAGAGAACTTAGGTGAGTATTGGACTGCAGCTAAGCCCCCGAGTGGGAGGATTGCTCTCCACTCGGTAGGATTTTTCAAACTTAGGCGAGTACCGGACTGCAACTAAGTCTCCGAGTGAGAGAACTTAGGCGAGTACTGGACTGCAGCTAAGCCCCCGAGTGGGAGGATTGCTCTCCACTCGGTAGGATTTTTCAAACTTAGGCGAGTATCGGACTGCAGCTAAGTCTCCGAGTGAGAGAACTTATGCGAGTACTGGACTGCAGCTAAGCCCCCGAGTGGGAGGATTGCTCTCCACTTGTTAGGATTTTTTTTCGAACTTAGGCAAAACGGATTCACGACTAATTAAGCCCACCCACTGGGGGATTTCAGAGGTAAATAAGAACAACAACAATCGTATGAGAGGACCGTAAAGCTATTGTCTTTGATAAACAAATTACAATGGTGTTTCTTATTACATTTTATTCGAACGAGTGCTTAAGTATAAAAGGGGTGGAGCAGCTCCGCGTTCCAACCCCGTGGCTTGTCTTTCTGATGCTCAACACTGTAAAGATGGTGTTCTCCGTTGTGTAGAACTTTGGTGATGATGAAGGGGCCTTCCCAAGCTGGGGCGAGCTTGTGTGGTTTCTGTTGATCCACTCAAAGAACGAGGTCTCCCTCTTGAATGGTTCGGCTCCTCACGTTCTTGGCGTGGAATCAAGGCCATCTCTCTTTCCTCCTCTAAGAGATCGACTGAATCCTGCCGGGCCTACTCTGCTTCTTCTTTGGAAAGGAGCTCGACTCGGGGTGCATTGTGGAGTAGGTCACTCGGCAGAACAGCTTCGGCTCCATAGACCAAGAAGAAAGGAGTTCGTCCAGTCGACCGATTGGGAGTTGTCCTCAAACCCCAGAAAACTGACGGAAGCTCATCGACCCAAGCGTCTGCTGCATGCTTGAGGTCATGCATCAGTCAGGGTTTCAATCCTTTGAGAATCAGGCCATTAGCTCTTTCTGCTTGTCCATTCGATTGCGGGTGAGCGACGGAAGCGTAGTCGACTCGCGTGCCTTGAGAAGCGCAGAAGGCTCTAAACTCGTCAGAATCAAAGTTCGACCCATTGTCCATAATGATGCTGTGTGGAACTCCATATCTGAATGTCAATTCTCTGATAAAACTGATAGCAGTGCTGGCCTCGAGACTGTCGACAGGTTTAGCTTCGATCCATTTGGTAAACTTGTCGACTACCACGAGCACATGAGTGAAGCCACTCTTACCAGTTCTCAGTGGCCCAACCATATCCAAACCCCAAACTGCAAAGGGCCAGACGAGAGGAATGGTCTTCAGGGCTGACGCTGGCTTGTGAGACATGTCCAAGTAAAACTGGTAGCCTTCACATCTGTCGACTATATCTTTCGCCATTTCATTTGCTCGCGGCCAATAGAACCCAGCTCCGTATGCTTTAGCCACGATGGCCCGGGAGGACACATGGTGGCCACAGGTCCCCGAGTGGAAGTCATTGAGGATCATTCGACCTTCTTCTGGCGTTATGCATCTCTGACCGACTCCAGTCACGCTTTCCCTAAGCAATTGTCCTCTTATCATAGTAAAGGCCTTGGATCGACGTACGATCTGCCGAGCCTCTTCTTTGTCTTCTGGGAGTTCTTTTCTGTGGATGTACACAATGTACGACACTATCCAATCGGGTATGATGACCAGAATCTCCATGATTAGGTCGACCACTGCTGGGACCTCGACTTCAGTCAGATCTGTGACGCTCTTAGGCTGTGGGGGCTCTTCAGTAAAAGGATCTTCCTGAACTGTCGGCGTGTGAATATGTTCCAAACACACATTGCTCGGAATGGCTTCTCTCTTGGATTCTATCTTTGCCAAGTCATCGACTGCTTGATTTTTCAGCCGGGGGATGTGGTGAAGCTCTAATCCTTCAAACTTCTTTTCCAACTTCCTCACCGCGTTGTAGTAACCGGTCATGGCTGGGCTTCTGACGTCCCACTCCTTCATCACTTGATTGACCACCAAATCTGAGTCGCCATAGACCATGAGGCGACGGACGCCGAGTGAGATGGCCATGCGCAACCCATCCAGGAGTGCTTCATATTCTGCTTCATTGTTGGAGGAATCAAAGTGAATCTGGAGGACATATCTGAGCTTGTCTCCTCGGGGGGATACCAGTACTACCCCAGCACCAAAACCATTCGGCATTTTGGATCCTTCAAAGAACATGATCCGGTGCTTCAATTGAACTTGAGTCGGCAGTTGCTGTTCGATCCACTCGGCGAGGAAATCTGCTATTGCTTGGGACTTGATAGCTTTCTTTGCCTCAAACTTGATATCTAAGGGAAGGAGTTCAATCGCCCATTTTGCCACTCGACCAGTTGCATCTCTGTTGTGCAGAGTCTCTGACAATGGAGCACTGCTGACGACTGTAACACAGTGATCAGAGAAATAGTGTGCAACCTTCTTCATGGTCATGTAAATCCCATAGACGAGCTTCTGGTAGTGTGGATATCTCTGCTTTGACGGAGTCAGGACTTCAGAAATATAATAAACTGGGCGCTGAACTTTATAAGTTTTTCCTTCTTCTTCCCGCTCCATTGTAAGTATTGTACTGACGACTTGTCCAGCGGCTGCTATATAAAGCAGTAAAGGTTCTTTGCTGATTGGAGCAGCAAGCACCGGCTGGGTGGAAAGCAGGGCTTTTAGCTCTGCAAATGTTGCATCAGCTTTTGGTGTCCACTCGAACTTACCTGATTTCTTCATCAGTCGGTAAAGAGGCACCGCCTTTTCACCGAGGCGAGAAATGAATTGACTTTGGGCGGCCAAGCAACCAGTAAGCTTCTGGACATCATGCACACGCACAGGGCGTTTCATTCGGAGTATAGCAACCACTTTCTCTGGGTTAGCATCGATCCCTCGTTCGGAAACTAGGAAACCGAGTAATTTTTTGCCCGGAACTCCAAATGTGCACTTTGATGGATTGAGCTTGATATCATACCTTCTGAGGCTGGCAAAGGTTTCAGCAAGGTCAGTCAGTAGGTCGGAACCTTTACGTGACTTGACCACAATGTCATCCATGTATGCTTCCACATTCCGACTGATCTGAGTGAGTAGGCACTTCTGAATCATCCGCATGAATGTAGCTCCAGGGTTCTTCAAACCGAATGGCATTGTGACATAACAGAAGCACCCAAACGGGGTGGTGAAAGCTGTCTTTATCTCGTCGGGTCCATACAGACGGATCTGGTGGTACCCGCAGCTGGCGTCCAAAAAGGACAAACGCTCGCACCCCGCAGTCGAGTCGACTATCTGGTCGATGCGAGGGAGAGGAAAGTGATCTTTTGGGCAGGCCCGATTGATATGCTTGAAGTCAATGCACATGCGAAGTGAGTCGTCCTTCTTTGGGACCATGACAACATTGGCTAACCACTCAGAGTGGTAAATCTCTCGGATAAACTCAGCTGCCAAAAGCCGAGCCACCTCTTCACCGATTGCCTTTCTCTTCTGTACGGCGGACCGTCGAAGATGTTCTTTCACTGGTTTCACTTTTGGGTCGACTCGCAAATGATGCTCAGCCAATCCCCTGGGAACACCCGGCATGTCAGAAGGCTTCCATGCAAAGATGTCCCAGTTCTCATGGAGGAACTGGATGAGCGCTTCTTCCTATTTGGAGTCGAGTGTGGTTCAAATGTGAGTCGGAGCAGCATTGGGGTCTGTTGGGTGAATGTGAATCGACTTCGTTTCACCAGACTACTGGAATGTTGAATCTGTGGCTGGCTTCTTGGCTCGCAACAAATCACTCGGATCTGCATTTTTCTGGTATTCTTGCAATTCTACCACGGCCATCTGAGCATCGGCGATCTTTGAACCCTTCTGGAAGCACTCTTCTGCCTTCTTCCGATTACTAGAGATAGTGATCACCCCTTTGGGACCAGGCATCTTCAATTTGAGGTACACGTAACATGGTCGAGGCATAAAATGTGTATAAGCTGGCCTTCCCAGAATGGCATGATAAGCACTCTGGAAATCCACAACTTCAAATATCAACTTTTCTTTGCGGTAATTCTTGGAATCACCGAAAACTACTTTGAGAGAAATCTACCGAGGGATGCAGCCTTCTTGCCTGGAATGACCCCATGGAAACTCATATTGCTTTCACTGAGTCTGGACATCGGAATGCCCATTCCCTTCAACTTCTCTACATACAGTATGTTCAGGCCACTGCCACCGTCCATCAGGGCCTTTGTTAGTCGAGTGCCTTCGACCACCGGGTCGACCACCAGTGCTTGCCTCCCAGGGGTGGCTATGTGCACTGGATGATCAGACTGGTTGAATGTAATGCCAGTCCGTGACCACTTCAAATAACTGGGTGTCACCAGAGCGACCATGTTCACTTCTCTTTTGATGACTTTCATTCGACTTTTGCTCTCAACGTCAGCAAAAATCATTGGAGTGGAATTCACGTGGGGATAACCATCATCATCCCCTTCCTCATCCTCAGCCTTGTCTGCTTCCTTCTCCTTTTCCTTGGGCTGTTTCTCTCGGAATTGCTGGATTAGGAGCCGACACTGCCGAGTGGTGTGCTTCGGGTAAATGAAATTACCCTCTTCATCTTTTTTGGTGTGGATGTGGCACGGCAGATCCAACACGTCATTTCCATCTTGATCTTTTACTTTCTTGGGGTTCCACAGCCCTTTGGGCTTCCCCTTGAACTTTCCTTGAACCACAGCCAAGGCTTCACCAGGAGCAGCTGGCTCGGCCTTGCACTTCTATTTCCGACCGGAGTTTCCTCCTCCGGCTTCGTGGGCAACTGCTTTGTGCTTGCCACTCCGGAGTCGTTCTTCTTCTTCACCATTGGCATACTTGGTGGCAATCTCCATCATCTGAGTCAGAGTCATATTTCCTGTCCGGCCAAATTTCAGATTCAACTCCCGATACCTGACACCTTCCTTAAAGGCACAAATTTCCTGATGATGAGACACATGCTCCACTGTGTGATGTAGGGTGATCCATCTTTGGATATAATCCCTCAAAGTTTCATTCAGTTTGTGAACACAACACTGTAATTCCGTCAAACCTGCCGGCCGTTTGCATGTGCCCTCAAATGTTCTGACAAACACTCGGGCGAGATCTTCCCAAGTATAAATACTGCCAGGTGCCAACTGATTCAACCATGCTCTAGCCGAGCCCTCCAACATTAGAGGAAGGTCTTTCATGGCCACTTCATCATTGCCGCCACCAATCTAGACAGCCACTCGGTAGTCTTCAAGCCAAGTGTCAGGCTTGGACTCACCAGTGAACTTACTGACTCCAGTCGCCAACTTGAAGTTGGGGGGAATCACTACATCTCTGATAGCTCTGCTGAAGCACTCTGGACCTGAGACATGCAACCTGTTGCTGGTTTGCAGATCCCTGTCATGGCCCTCTCGGTGAGCTCTATTTCTGTCGACCAAGCCCTGAACGAGAATAGATCTCGCATCAAAGCCTGGCTCCCTAGGGTCGACTAGAATACCTCACCCAACATTGTGAGGGCGTCTGTCTTCATGTTGTTGAGGCACATATGACCCACTCCTTGGGGGAGGCGTGGGCACTCGACGACGATCGTCGCGATCGATTTGGTGATCATACTGCTCACGGTTTCTATACTGATCTCATCGATCCCCATGCCCCTCATGCCTCAGGGGCGATCTTGGGCTATGGGCCGACTGAACTGTGTCTGCAACCATGGATCTACTATGGATCCTATTCCTCGACTGAGATACGACCATATTTTGTTCTCCCGCCGCCCGGAGCAAGGCTCGAATCTGCACCAGACCTCGGCCAGTTTTCTGACTGGAAAGATTGGATCGACTCCGCTATCCGGGCAGCAGCTGCTAGATTCTGGATTGGGGTTCGGTATACCTGAGTCGGAGATGGAAAAAGTTGGCGTCGACTGGATTCGGGAGCACGCTGCCGACCGCGATCGTCGAGTGCGCGCTAGAGGTTCTCCAGTCGAGTGCGCTCAGCCAAGTTGGCCAAGCGCGCCAGCTCCAAGGCCTGGGCCTCTGGGGTTTCTCCAACTATAGGAGTATGTAGTGCATCCATGTTCCGGCAGCGAAGTTCCTCCCTCTGCTGCGAAGAGAGGGGTTCGGGGCGGTACTCTTCATGAACGCGCGCCGGATTGCCGTTCCTGTCGCCTCCATCTTCACGGGCGAAGCCAGGAGGGCTGTGTGGTCCATTAACCATCAAAACTTCAGCCGCTGGGTCACTGTTGTCGTACTCGGATGCGGTCTCTACGGAGCCGGTCGACAGATCGAACAGGCCGTAGAGAGTTTCGTCGGGCTCGATCGCCGCGACTTGAGGGGTGGCCGACTGGCGGGCTACCGCATGCCTCACCCACCGCTGAAGCCTCGACCGACCAAAACGTTTGCTCCGGCGGGCCGCAGGGAGGGGGAAAGCTGCTGGAGCCGACTGATACTGGGTTGATGGCTGCCGCAGGAGGACGCCGCGAACGCACGCGCGAAAGTGCGTCGCCCCGCAGGCGGGGAGTGCGTCGACGTTGAGTGGAGCCTCCTGAAGCCAAGCGGAGTCGTCAGTGACAAACATGAGCGCGTCGAGACGTATATCGCGGGCCTCAGCCAAACCTCCGCCTGGAACCATGATGAAGGGGATCGGAAAAATAGCAACTTCTCCAACAAGTCGCTAAGACACCTACCCCATGGTGTGCGCCAACTGTCGTGGTTCTAGGATTGACAGTAGAATAGGGGGTAGGAATGTAGAGGCAAGATCCTAGCTATGGAGGAGTTGTACACGTATTTCTTACGAGTTCAGGCCCTTCTCGGAGGAAGTAACAAGCCTACGTCTCGGATCCCAGAGGCGGTCGACTGGATATATGCGTGTGAATTACAAAAGGTGCGAACCCCTGTCCTGGAGGAGGGGGTGGCTTATATAGAGTGCGCCAGGACCCCAGCTCCCCTCCGTTGCACAGGGTTCAATGTTCATAAAGGAGGAGCGTTACTGGTAACGTCTGAAGTAAAGTGCTATAAATGTCCATAAAGCTATGACTTAAACCCCGACCATTGCGGAGTGAAGGGCTTCACATCTTCTGGTGGTCGAGTGGTTGTTAGCATGGTCGAGTGTCCTCAAGGTGGTCGAGTGAACACATCTTCATGGTCGAGTGGATGATAGTTTCTCTTCGACTGCTTTTGGTTCTTTGTAGAGATGTCCTTGGGGAGGTTATATTGGACAGATCCATGACCCTAAGCTAGGTACATAGCTTCATCAATGCCGTCATGGGCTCCACGATGACCTCCGTCTTGCAGTCCATGGTCTTGGTCTTGTTGCACCGAAATGGAAACCTTTGCCTAAGGCCTCGGTACCCTGCGGCTGCGCTTGCCTCCTTTGCACCAAAGAGGAAACAAGGACGCTGCACGCGCTGGCGCCCGCCTGGCGCTCGCCTGGTGTCGATCATCATGGCTCACGTCATGAGAGCCTCGTGAGGTTTGCCTTGCCTTGAAATCTCCACTCCTCGCGAACCTGCCTGACCAGACCGCTCCAGAGGAGGTCCTGCATCGTCCCTCTCACGAGGCTTGGCCCCTCGCGAGGGTCTTGGATGCCTTGTTGGTGAAGATGAGCCGTACGGCCTGCTGGCTCAGCCACGCCATGGGCCGCAGGCAGGCAGGTCTGGGGACCCCCGTTCCCAGAACACCGACAGTAGCCCCCAGGCCCAAGGTGCGCTCGGGCTTGGCTTCGCGGTGAAGCCAAGGGTCAATCTCGAAGCACCGCAGGCCCCAAAAGCATGCGGCCTCGGTTGACGCGTGGCGGTTGATTGGATGTGGGCGTCTCCGCTACCCCATGTTGCCTCGGCAATTGCCCGACTTGACAAGTCCCTGCGACATGCAAGGGAAACCATTATTACCTGCGATCGTGGGAGACACCAGTTGGCCTTCTCTTGCTATAAATGGAGAGGGGGGCGGAGCCCCCGTCGCCCATCTCTTCCTCGCTTGCCTGCTTCTTCCTCCTTGCTCCTTTGCTTGCTCCAATGGCGCCTATCAGAAGGTTCTCCGCCGAAGAGAAGGGGAAAGCCCCCCGGGATGTACCGGAGCCACTCCCGCCGAAGAAGAGGTCGATCCATCGCCGTGACGAAGTGGCGATGCAAGTGGTGATGCAGCCTCGGTGCGAGCGGCTTCCTCCGGGGTATCCGCCACCCCTGTACGCCCAAGCCGAGGGCTCAGGGGGACGAAGTGATGAGCAGCGCCGCATCTGGGGTCGCCGTGCCACGGTGACGCATGTCGTTCATGCTACGGACTCCTCGCGCGAGTTGGGGCTGGGGGCGCCGATGCCTCCAAGCTCCTTGATCCACTTCCTGCGGTTCTTCTCCGACGTGATGCCACCGAGGAGGCCCCTCGAGCTCTGGCTGCAGCACGCCGACTACAGCGCTCCGGCGACTGGAGCGGAGATCGAAGTGGTCCCCTCCAGCAAGATCTTCATGACCCGCGGCTGGGGGGAGACACACGGGTCTATCGTGCGAGGGGCGCCCTCGTGATCCACTTCGAGTACGACGGCTCCTCCACGCTCTTCTTCAAGGTTTTCGATGCCGAGGGCTGCCGCCTGGAGTGCTACTCCGGAGAGGAGCGCGAGGCTGATGCGCGCTCCGCTTGCGACCACTCCAGCAGCAGCAGCCTTTGGGAGTCCAGTAGCTCTCCTGAGCTCTACGAGACCCCAGAGACGAGTGACGACAGCTACGTGCCCCCGAGCTCTCGCCGCGCTCGGAGCAGGGCTACGGCATCCGGCCGCCGCCGGCGCTGATCTGGATGGGGTTGGCGCCGGCCTCCCGTGGCCCACTATTGATGATGGCGTCCGCCACGGAAGGATGTAGATAGGATTCCCCCTAGCATCAGCTTTTGTTTCCTATGAAGAATCATGAATCACCCCGCGGGGGCATGTAAGGATCTGCAATGCCTTTTTACTTATTTTCCTTGTTATGAACATTTGATGAACGCGTGCCTCGTTAAGGCTCGGTCCCCCCTTTCTTTCCTCGCGATAGCTTGTTTCTCTATGCTGACGGGTCCCGGTCCCAAGGCGGCTACAGCCATCGCTCGTATGCTAGGTCGCGATGCCGTGGTCAAGGCCAGGAGGTGCATGGCCTGAGGTCCAGTAAGAACCCCTGAGGCACGATGCTCAGGAGGTCCCCCTTAGCGCCCAAGCAGCCATGGTAAGGAAAGAAAGGAAGATAACTTGACCACAATGGGGTTGCGGCATGGTGTGAGCGACTACTAGGCCCAAATATTTAGCCGATCCGAGGGCGAGACTTATCTTGATGACTTCGCGGTGATTCCCGATGATGCGCTAGGGCTGTGTGCCAACTTACGTAACATTGCCAGGCCAGTCCGTACGAGTTTTCCTTCTCCCAAGATCTTCTTAGTGCTCTACGTCCTCAGGTCCCGGCCCTCGAGCAAGCTCAGCCGCCACTGGTATGCCAGGTCGCGATGCCGTGGTCAAGGCCAGGGGGTGAGGGTTGGAGAGCCAGTAACACGCAAGCGAATCGCTCGAGAGAAAAGGAGACTCACGGTGCCGCCTGCTATCCTTCCCGCGGGGTCCCTGTGGTCTGGCACAAGAAGAAACACGTTTTGCCGTTACTGCCGCCTGCCTGCCGCTGGTTGGTCCGGAAGAAGTGAAGGCACTGAGGACCTGGTGAGGAGACGTGCACGGCGCGTGCCGCGAGCCAGAGCTCGACCACATAGATTTGTCGGTCATGGCAGGGACGGACCCATGCACCGGCGCCGTGCCTGTGCAGAGGCCCCGAGGGAGGCGATGATCGAGCAGGTGATAGCAGTTGGCATGTTAAGCATGAAGAGCAGATCGACTTGGATAAATGCAGGAAGATACATGTCACTGGGTTTGGCCCGAGCAGCGTGGGGATGATGCAGCCCGAGGGGCGCCCCCAACAAGGTAAGCTAAAGACAGAAGAAAAAGGGATACATGCCACAGGGACAGATCCATGTGGCCTAGTAATAATGCAGCCCGAGGGGCGCTCCCAGTTTAAATGAACATGGAAGATGTCACATGGTCCTGTAGACGAAGTAGAGTTGGTGCAGCTGAAGCCGCATGTCGAAGGAATGCTCCTCATGAGCCACCGGGACCCTGAGCCTCGGGAGGCTCTAGGGGCTCAGGAGGTTCCCTGAAGACTATCTCCATCTCTTCCAGGACGGCGTGGTATCTGGCCTCCTGAGCCGCCAGTAGACGCCGCAGGTTGCCTTGGTAGGCCGACGCCACGCTCGGCAAGCCGAAGGGCATGCGGACGTAACTATGTGGTGGACCCTCGCAACGACCCACACTCGAAGGCCAGAAGCGCTCCTGAGATGCGGCCCTGTTGAGCGCTGGCATGTCGATGTAGACGTGCAGCCCGGCATCCTCGCCTGGGTGGGGGGCTGCGCCTTGTCAATGGCCGTGGCCGCGCATGGCCCTTGCTTCTTGCAGTTCCTCGGTGGTCTTGGTGATGAACTCCTGAGTGGTGGGCACTCCTTGCCTTGTGCTCTCCTGAGAAAAGTGTGTCGTGAAGCACGCTTCCAAGTGGTGCCCAAGCGCCTCCCTCGTGAGGTTGGCAAGATCTGAGGATCTCTTGGAGAGAGCCCCCGAGTCCTGCCTGAGGAGGGTGCCGTGCGCGCTTTCCTATGCGGTGGAGGGAGGCGCCGCTGGAGCGGGCGCTGATCCTAACGAGGCTCCTGATGCGACGCCATCTTCTTGGGGTCCTGCGCGACACGACTGCTTCTTCTTGGGATGGTCTCTGGAGGGCCTTCACTTCTGCTGTCAGGGTTGTCGATTGCTGCGGCTTGGAAGGCGCGCTCAAGGGAGCACACCGCATCCCATTCTTCGCATGGGACCGTGATGATTCCCCCGCTTCTTGGCATCTTGAGAACGTGGCAGCCGTGGTGAGTGACTGCCATGAACTTGGACAGGGCTGGATACCAGAGGATGGCATTGTACGGCAGGCGGATGTGCGCGACGTCGAAGTCGACGAGCTCGGTGCGGTAGTTCTTTCGCTCCCCGAACGTGACAAGCAGGTGGACTTGCCTTACCGGTGTGGTAGAACCGTCAGTCACTCCTGAGAAAGGCTTGGTTGGTTGGAGCTGCTCATAGGGCACTTGGAGGTTGTCGAACGCGTCGACGGATAGGACGTTGAGCCCTGCGCCGCCGTTGATGAGAGTCTTCGTGACTTGCACATTGCTAATGACTGGGGAACACAACATTGGCAGAGTGCCAGCGGTGGCTGCACACTTGAGCTGGTCCGCCGAGTTGAAGGTGATGGCACATTGGGACCACCTAAGCGGGCGCGTGGCCTCGAGCTTGGGGAGCACCGCGTTCACCTCGCGAGCGAACTGTTTGAAGATGCGCTGGGAGGCGGGGGCCTGAGCTCCGCCCAAGATGCAAGCGATCGCACGCGGCTCCTGGAAGCACCCAGCTCCCTCGTCCTGGTGGTGGTCGTCATTCCTTCTTGGTGGCGGCAACAGGGGAAGACCGATGTTGCCCTAGGGGCGATCCTCACGAGGCGGGTCCCTCCAGGCGCCCTCGCGAGGCTGGTCCTGCCAGCGGTCCTCACGAGGCCGGTCGTGCCACTCCTGTCGCGGGCCACGGTCGTCCCAGCGTCCGCCTCCGCGGCCATAGCCCCGGTCATTGCGCTCGGGGCGTCGACCGAAGCGACCTTCCCGGATGGCTCGGAGCTCTTGACAATCTCTGGTGTTGTGGGTGTTCAGGTTGTGGAAGGCGCAGAACGGACGGCCGTTCTTGGATGACTCGGGCTGATCTCTGCCTCGCTTGGTGTCGGGCTCCGCTGCGAGCACCACTGCCTCTTTGCGCTTCACGTCCTTGGCCTTGGCCTTCTTCTCCTCCACTCCTGCAGCTGGCAGCTCAAGGAGAGAGAGGCACCCCGCCTCAGCTCTTTGCGCACTTGGTCGCCAGGTTGAAACCAATGTTATTGAAACCATAACCCCAGAGGAATATATAAGGGACACTTTCCGGAACGTTTCAGACTCCGAAAAGGAATAGGTATGTGGTACGGTAAGTAAACCGACTCCAAGACAGATCTAATGGCAATATTTTTCTGTTTTGAATATTTAGAAAAATAAAAAAATAAGATGCAGTCCAGGAAGGACACGAGGGATCCACGAGGGTGGAGGGCGCTCCCTACCCCCCTGGGCACGCCCCCTACCTCGTGGGCACCTCGTGTGCTTACCGGACTCCGTTTTCATACACGACACATATTTTGGTCGGTAAAACTTCATTATATAGCCTCCCGAAGGTTTTGACCACCGTATTACGCAAGTATCTCTTGTCTTTGTTTCGAGCAGTCCTGCTATAGATTAGAGCAACATGTCGTCCCAGGATTCGGAACGAGAAAGCTATGTGGCTGATTACCTTGCAGATCCTAAGGTCTATGGGGATGTGGAGCATTATGGTTGGACTATGGAAGAAGAAGCGGACTATGAACCCAAGGGAAGGGAGGAGGCGAGCTCATAAGAAGACGAAGTCCCATTACCTCAACCTGGGGAGATGCATGTGGGGTCCCGAACTGTGCATCTAGGGCGGATGGTAACAGGAGGCAGGGGACATGATGTTTTACCCAGGGTCGGGCCCTCTTGATGGAGGTAAAACCCTACGTCCTGCTTGATTATTCTTGACAATATGAGTAGTACAAGAGTTGATCTACCACGAGATCGGGGAGGCTAAACCCTAGAAGCTAGCCTATTGTATGATTGTATTTTGTCCTACGGACTAAACCCCTCTAGTTTATATAGACACCAGAAGGGGCTAGGGTTACACAAGGTCGGTTACAAAGGAGGAGATATACATATCCACATTGCCTAGCTTGCCTTCCATGCCAAGTAGAGTCCTATCCGGACACGGGATGAAGTCTTCAATCTTGTATCTTCATGGTCCAATAGTCTGGCCAAAGGATATAATCCGGCTGTCCGGATACCCCCTAATCCAGGACTCCCTCAGTAGCCCCCAAACCAGGCTTCAATGAAGATGAGTCTAGTAAGCAGTGTTGTCTTCGGCATTGCAAGGCGGGTTCTTCTCCGAATTTCGAACGTTTGCTAAGAAGTGTCTGGTCCCATAAATGTTTGAACCTCTTGGCTTCTGCGCCCAATAAGGGCTATCTTCCATGCGTCGAATGAATGCGAGGCGCCAGGGCATTTTTACATTTGCCCCCCTAGCCAGATAAATAAATTGTCTATTATAGGGATGGGGATTCTTAGATCCAATCCATACCATCCTCCCCCAGTGAGAATCCATCGGAGCGTGCTTCGGAAAGATCCACTCCAGCATGGCCGACCTCCGCAGCTCCTCCTCCCGCCCCCGTAGCCCTAAGCCCGATGATTGGGAGAGGTGTTCAGTCCCACACACTCGATTAGTCGAACTGCAGACTAAGGGATTTCTCCCTCCGGCGTATATGGTGCCCGTCCGAGCCGAGCTCGCCACCTACAATGGCGGGGAGCAAGCGAAGAGCTAGCCCCTCTATGGCGGAGCGGGTATGCCTTGTCCATTACTTATTGAGGGGACTCGGATTTCCAATTCATCCGCTCCTCCACGGGCTCCTGGAGTTTTATGGCCTCCAACTGCATAATTTCACCCCTGCTTCCATTTTACACATCGCCGGCTATGTTGTCCTCTGCGAGTTATTCCTGCTCTGCGAGTCTCATTTCGAGCTGTGGAAAAGGTTATTTTTACTCATCCCTCGCACACAGAAGGGGTCACTTTATCAAGTGGGCGGAGCCAAAATATGGCGCATCACCGAAACCGGATACCTGTCCGGTACTCCGAAGAAGACGTCTGAAGACTGGCCTTCGGAATGGTTTTATATGGAGGACATCCCCGTTCCGGACCCTGTTCGGCGGGGTCTTCCTGAGTTCAGAAATGCTCCTCTGAAGAAACGTCGAAGTTGGCGCCCACGGAGCCCCCAGGAGGAAGACAATGGAGAGGTCCTTTACCTGATGAACCGGATTAAAGCACTGGCTCAATCAGGATTGACAATAATCAAGGTTAAGTCAACATGCATAATGCGGGGAGTGCAACCACTTCAATATCGAGGGCACCCCTTGTGGTGTTTTAACGGGGAAGATGACGCTACCCGTTGCGGGCATAAGGGTCCGGACAACGCCGCCGCCTTAGAAAAAATTCTGTCTGAATTGTTCAAGGGAGAGGAAGAGGAGTTCATCCGCATCAAGCCACCGGATGGATTCTCCATGTACAACCCTCCAAGTTGGGTGAGTTATATCTCCTTACTCACATTCTTCCCGCATTCTCTGTCGTAGGTACTCACCTTGCCATTTTGCGGCAGGAACTGCGAAGAGCCATAAGGGAGATCCGCAGCCCATCTCCACAACTAGAGGACCCTGACCGGGCCCTTGGTCCCGGACTCGAAGAAGATCCGGACATATTCGTGGAGCTGATAGACCGGAAGTTCTATCAATGAAGCTGTGATGACGCATGGTGGCCATTACGACCGACTATCCTGGACTGCTTCCTGCGTCGCACGTAAGAAAAACCAAAAATCCCAACTCCAAAAACTAGGATCCCCTTTTAGACACTTCACCTACCATATACATATGGTGTTTTACAGGGAAGGCATTCGGGACGCCACACCGAACCCGCAACAACTCGCCAACAAGAGGCACTGAGGCTGGGCAGGCGAAAAAGGAAGGCGGTCAGGACGGAGACGCCGGCGCAGAGGTATGACAGAAAGCCCACTCCGTGGTTGTCGTCTTTCTTGAAATGTAATGACGTCCATGTTTCTTTAGCAGAAAAAACGCTCGCCCGAGTATGTCCGGTGAGGCTGCCGATCACGCTTCCACCAGTCGGGCTCCAGGACCGGACATAGAGGCGGAAGCCGACATGGGGCAGACGTCGGATACTCTCCCTACAGAGGATGCGGATAGGCTATCCGCTACAAATTCAGAAGTGGAGAGCGCCATGAATCATAGGCGTCGCCGGGCCATACTCCACGACGCTTGCTTCTCACAAGAGGCATTTGATGCCTTGAATTCTGGACAGGCGTACCTCTGTGCTGCTCAAGATGGTCTAGCCAGAGCCACGAACCAGTATGTAAAGGATGTATGGGTAAGTAAATCTGACGATTATATGTATCAGTAGCCCCTGAGACTTGAAACAGTTAGCAGGACTGATTTAAGGATCATCTTATTGTGCAGGTTCTTACAGAGAAGAATAGTCGACTGTCACAGGAGCTGGAGGAATGCAAGACCCATCTTCGGGCCGTTGTTGCCGCATTGAAGGAACCGAAAAAGTCCCCAGCTGGTAAAATTTCTTTCAAAGAATGATAGGTACCATATAGCATGCGGCATGGCTGCAGGTTTAACAATAGATGTTTGCAGATGAATCCGGAGAGAATCCGAAGGAGCAGCACGCCGTACAACAGCTAAAGGCTGGCGAACGCGTGCTGACTGAGGTCAGGCGGGAGAAAAATAATCTCCAAGATGCCAATACCAAGCTGAGCGTGGAACTGAAAGATGTTCGAGCCCATCTTGCGGACTCCGAGAAGGAGAATAAGCGGCTTCGACGCGGCATATTTAGTAAGTGCTTGAGCGAACCCTTAATAAAGGGGACGACGGAGAAGCCGGCTAACAGAATTATGTCTAAGGGTATGCTGACGGGTCGTCCCACGGAGGAGATGCCCGGGTCTGCGGGTGATCTTCTATCCGAGCTCTCACAACTACATGAACAAGTTCGGCAGGTGATGCAAGGTATTCCCCAGGCCTTGTGGCCATCCATCTCCCAGCCAGAAGGCGTTGGAGAGCTTGTGGAGAAGCTCAAGGGAGCACGGCGGCGCTTCCTATTATGGAAGATATCTGTCTGCTGTCAAGATGCCAGGGAAGCCTGGGCCATGGTGAAGACGCGGTATACCAAGGCTGACCCAAATCACATGGCCGAGGTCAGACCTGTGGGGCCCGACGGGAAAGAGATCCCCGTTAGCTTAGTCTATGGGCAAGTAGAATTAGCTGCAAAATATTCCCAACAGGATTGTAGGCTAGACCGCCTGTTCGATGGTATAGAAGAGGAATTTAGTCAGTCTACATGACTATGTAATTAAAGTGACATGTATAATGCCTTCTAGCCGGATTGTAGATCATTTGTCATGGCGGACCTTTTCGCTTCAACCTCGGGACCGGATAGTCCGGAGTGTATCCGAATACCCACTCAGTTATATAAGAACCGGGGTATGCGTGCAGACTAGGCGTAGGGGTCATTAGTGCTTGAACAGACAAGTGCCCAACTAGTTATGTTATATTACATGGGTAGTAAGAAACATCTCACAGGGAGAATAGTTCCGTTAAGGGTTCCTTTCCTTGGGTACGCATGCCCTAAAGTGCATGCCCGAACTGCGAGAGGAAATGCAGGAAAAAACATTTGGGAGCACATATGGAAAATAAATAAAAAATCATCTTTTGCTCGCTGATCAAATATTCCCTTAAGAATGCTAGCTTTCAGCTTCACCCAGTCTGAGGTACACATCCGGCTGACCCGGCAGTAACAATCGCAGAGGTGCTCCCTTTATGCCCTAGCTGAATTAATGGGAACGTAGGGCATAAATGCAAGAGCCAGGCAACCCAGTTTTGCCAAAACATAAGTCATATCGATGCATAGAGTGGCGAAGAAAAGGTACATGCGGAAGAATGACACATGTGCGGGGCGTGAAGCCCAGATAGATAATAAAGCTTCTGTGTAAGAAGCCCCCAGGTATAATGACCGCGGTTAGCGCATCTATAATGTGCAAGCGAGGCACAAGGTGGCCCTTGAAGGCCTAGAGAAATAATAAAAGAAAGAAAGAGAAGAAAATATAGATAATGTATATGCAAAAAATGGACAGAGGAAGGAGACGAACATAGAGTCTGGCGCTAGGCGTAGAATCTTCGGAGCCTGGCTGCGTTCCATGGGTTCGGCTCAAGTCGATTATTCGATGCATCCTGCAGACGGTACGCTCCATTGGTCAGAACTTGTTCTATGATCAAGGGACCTTCCCATTTGGGCTCAAGCTTGGACTTTTTCTTCTCCGGCAGGCATAGAACTAACTCGCCAACATTATAAGTTTTGGCCCGTACTTCTCTGCTTTGGTATCTACGAGCCTGTTGCTGATAAAATGCGGAACGGGCTTTTGCCACGTCGCGCTCCTCCTCCAGGGTGTCTAGACTGTCTTGCCGGTCGAGCTCGGCTTCTCTTTCTTCGTACATGCGCACTCGAGGTGAGTCATGAATTATGTCGTAGGGCAAAACTGCCTCTGCGCTGTACACCATAAAGAAGGGTATATATCCGGTAGTGCGATTCGGCGTGGTCCACAACCCCCAGAGTAAGGAGTCGAGGTCCTCTACCCAGTGCGTGTTAGACTCCTTTAAGGACCGCACTAATCTGGGTTTAATGCCACTCATGATAAGACCATTTGCTCGCTCAACTTGGCTGTTGGTTTGTGGGTGATAGACGGAAGCATAATCGAGCTTGATGCCCATGTTGCTGCACCAAAGTTTTACCTCGTCGGGCCGTGAAGTTCGTGCCATTGTCCGTGATGATGCTGTGGGGGACGCCATAACGGTGTACAACCCCGGATATGAAGTCTATCACCAGCCGGATTTAGCTGTTTTAATAGGTTTGGTTTCTATCCATTTGGTGAATGTATCAACCATGACCAATAAGTATTTTTCCTTATGGGTTCCCCCTTTAAGAGGTCCAACCATGTCAAGACCCCAGACTGCGAAAGGCCAGGTAATGGGGATTGTTTGGAGGGCGGTGGGTGGCATATGGCTTTGGCTTGCAAATAGCTGGCAACCGGCACACCGTTGGACCTAGTCCTGCGCGTCTGTCCGGGCCGTCGGCCAATAAAAACATGTATGGAAGGCCTTGCTTACAATGGCCCGGGCTGCGGCGTGGTGGCCGCCGAGTCCGGCGCGAATTTCTGCCAAAAGCTTCCGCCCTTCCTCTTCGGAGATGCACCTTTGAAGGACTCCGGTAGTGCTTTTCTTATACAGCTCTCCCTCATGGACCCTGTAGGCTTTAGATCGCCGCACTATGCAGCGTGCCTCATTTTGGTCCTCGGGAAGTTCCTGCCTAGTTAGGTAGGCCAGGAATGGTTCTGTCCACGAGGCGATGATGGCCATTATTACGTGGGCTGAAGGTGTTATTTCAGTGGCAGAGCCTCCGATTACGTCAAAGTGTTCGGTATCGGGTGTTGTGGCCGGGTTCGGACTATTGTTACCGGTGTCCCCTTCCCATACCACCGATGGCTTAAACAACCTCTCCAAAAAGATGTTGGGGGGGACCGCATCGCGTTTTGCGCCGATGCGTGCGAGGATATCTGCCGCCTGATTGTTTTCCCGAGCCACATGGTGAAATTTGAGCCCCTCGAACCGAGCTGACATCTTTAGGACGGCGTTTTGATAGGCCGCCATCTTCGGATCCTTGGCATCAAAGTCTCCATTTATTTGGGATATTGCGAGGTTCGAATCCCCACACACCTCCAGGCCTTGAATGCCCATGGAGACTGCCATCCGAAGACCATGCAACAAGGCTTCGTATTCGGCTGCGTTGTTGGAGTCTGTATACAGTATCTGCAGTATGTACTGAACGATATCTCTGGTTGGGGACGTCAGGACGACGCCAGCCCCCAGACCGGCCAACATTTTAGAGCCGTCGTAGTGCATGATCCAATTGGAGTATGCGCCGTACTCTTTAGGGAGTTCGGCTTCCGTCCATTCGGCGACAAAGTTGGCCAATACTTGCGATTTAATGGCTCGCCGAGGTTTTTATGTTATGTCGAACGGGAGGAGCTCAATGGCCCATTTGGCAATCCGGCCCGTGGCGTCGCGGTTGTTTATAATATCATTAAGTGGTACTTCCGAGGCTACTGTAATTGAACACTCTTGAAAGTAGTGTCGCAGCTTCCGGGATGCCATGAATACCTCATAGGCTATCTTTTGATAATGTGGGTACCGTGGTTTGCATGGAGTGCGGATAGTGGATACATAGTATACCGGCTTTCGAAGAGGGAATTTATGTCCGTCAGCTTCTCGTTCGACGACGAGCACTGCGCTTACAACTTGATGAGTTGCCGCAATGTACAACATAATTGGTTCGCTGATGTTTGGCACGGCCAGGATTAGGTTGGTTGCCAGTATTGCTTTTATTTCTTCCAATCCGGCTGTGGCAGCGTCCGTCCACTCGAAGTGTTTGGTGCGCCAAAGGAGGCAATAAAGGGGTAATGCCTTTTCTCCTAAGCGGGAGATAAAGCGGCTTAGAGCCGCCACACATCCAGTTAGTTTCTGGATTTGTTTAAGGTCCGTTGGGATAGCCAACTGTGAGAGAGCTTAGATTTTGGCCAGATTAGCTTCAATTCCTCTACTGGAGACAATGAAGCCCAGTAGCTTTCCGACTGGTATGCCGAAAACACATTTTTCCGGATTGAGCATGATGTCGTATGTTTGGATGTTGTCGAATGTGAGCCTCAAGTCGTCTATTAGAGAGTCGACATGTTTGGTTTTAACGATCACATCATCTATGTATGCCTCTACTGTTTTGCCGATCGGTTTCTCCAGACATGTCTGGATCATGCGCTGATATGTTGCGCCGGCGTTTTTGAGCCCAAAAGACATTGTATTGAAACAGAAGGGGCCGTATGGTATGATAAGTGCCGTTGTGGCTTGGTCAGGCTCCACCATCTTGATTTGGTGGTAGCCGGAGTATGCGTCGAGGAAACACAATGACTCGTGTCCTGCGGTAGCATCGATAGTTTGATCGATGCGGGGGAGGGGGAAGGGATCCTTTGGGCAAGCCTTGTTGAGGTCCTTGAAATCGACACATAGGCGCCAGGATTTGTCCTTCTTTGGTACCATCACCCGGTTTGCTAGCCAGTCCGGGTGTTTTATTTCTCTAATGAATCCGGCCTCCAATAACTTGGCTAGTTCCTCTCCCATAGCATGTCTCTTAGGTTCAGAGAAACGTCGAAGAGCCTGCTTGACCGGCTTGAATCCCGTTAGGATATTGAGGCTGTGCTCGGCCAGCCTGCGTGGGATTCCTGGCATGTCTGAGGGGTGCCAGGCGAATATGTCCCAATTCTCGCGGAGGAATTCTCGTAGTGTGGCGTCCACGGCGGGGTTTAACTCTGCCCTGATGGAGGTTGTTTTTGTAGGGTCCGTTGGGTGGACTTGGAATTTGACTATTTCGTCCGCTGGTTTAAAAGAGGTGGACTTGGATCTCTTGTCAAGTATTACGTCGTCCCTGTCCACCGTGGAGCGTAGCGCAGTTAATTCCTCGGACGAGAGGGCTTCGGATAATGCCTCGATGGCCAATGCGGCTGTTTTGTTTTCGGCGCGGAGTGTTGTGTTCGGGTCACTAGCAAGAGTGATGATTCCGTTGGGCCCAGGCATTTTGAGCTTCATGTACCCATAATGGGGTATGGCTTGGAAGATCGTGAACGCCTCCCTTCCTAAAAGGGCGTGGTATCCACTACTGAACGGGGCCACTTGGAATGTAATTTCTTCGGACCTATAGTTCTCCGGTGTGCCGAATACCACATCTAGTGTGATTTTCCCAGCACAGCGTGCTTCCCTACTGGGGATGATTCCTCTGAAGATTGTGGTGCTTTGCTCAATGCGGTTCCAGTCTATTTCCATTTTTTAAAGAGTTTCCTCATCGATGAGGTTTAATCCACTGCCGCCGTCCATGAGTACTTTGGTGAGCCGAAAGCCGTCCACAATTGGACTGAGGACCAGTGCAGCTAGTGCTCGAGCAGTTCAGAATTTAGGTTCGTCACTGGCATTGAAGGTAATAGCTGTGTCACTCCAAGGATTCATTGCTGCTACGTGGCAGATTTCGGTGAGGTTGCGGAGTGTTCGCTTGCACCTATTATTTGATGCGAAGGTTTCAAAAACTGTTAATACCGTATTGTTATCCATGGGATGGTGCTTTGTGGCATTTGGGATAAGAAGATCCTCACCACTTTTGGCCACCTGCCGGAGTATCCAACATGCTCTAAGGCTGTGCGTTGGTATGGTATCCGTTGGGCTATGAATTTTGCAGGGTCCGTTAAGCCATCCCTCCAATATGGTTTCATGCCCTGTAGAGGGTTTTTGTTTCTTTATTTGTAACTAACTCGGGTGTCTTATGATAGTGCACCCTTTTACTTCGGAATGGGTGTATATTCTGAGCCGGATTATCCCAAAATTTCGTTTCGGTTTTCCAGGCAATTTCCATCACACAGTACTTTCGTACTATGGACGCCAAGTCATCGAAGCGTGATATGTTACGGCGACTTAAGGCGTTAAGGATTCCCTTGTCCGTGCAATTATTGCAGAAAAACGAGACTGCGTCTTCCTTGCGACAGTCCTTAACCTTGTTCATCACAAGGAGGAATCTGGCCCAATAACGATGTACTGTTTCATGGGGCTCTTGCCTGATGTGGGAAAGATCATGAGTCCGAACACCTACCCAATCTGAGACCCAAGGGCCGAGGTGTTTCCAATATTGGAATTTCGGCTTCCGGTATGTTGCTCGATAGGTCTGGCCCGCTACCTGACTCTAGGTTCAGGACTTGGGTGATGTCCTCCTGTAAACGGGTATCCGGCTCGGAGAGCTCAGGAATTCGTACATAGTTAGTCCTCAAAATAGAATAAGAATCGCCGCATTGTTCCTCCACCACCGCAACATGATGGGTGACCGGTGGAGAGTTAATCTCCCTTTGATCGGGTTTAAGCCCAATCCGATTATAGTCTGTAGGGACTCTCAATGCGGTGATGAGATCCAAGAGCTCGTTTAGGGAAGAGAGCTCCATTGGATCCATCTACTCAGCGAATTCCGAGCCGACGTGGAGGTTGTTTTCGATGACCCGAGAAGTCATCGTCGGGGCAGCAGCCGAACGGGCAGTCATGATGAAACTGCCTAGCCGGAGAGTTTGGCCGACAGCCAGGGCTCCCCCGGTGGTGATGTTGTTCTTAACAACGAGAGGAGGCATCCCTCCTTATGGTGACGGCAGAGGAACTCTCAATGAAAGCACCAATGTCGGTGTCAAAACCAGCGGATCTCGGGTAGGGGGTCCCGAACTGTGCGTCTAAGGAGGATGGTAACATGAGGCAGGGGACATGATGTTTTACCCAGGTTCGGGCCCTCTTGATGGAGGTAAAACCCTACGTCCTGCTTGATTATTCTTGACAATATGAGTAGTACAAGAGTTGATCTACCACGAGATCGGGGAGGCTAAACCCTAGAAGCTAGCCTATGGTATGATTGTATGTTGTCCTATGGACTAAACCCCTCTGTTTTATATAGACATCGGAAGGGGCTAGGGTGTGGGGACCCCGACTCGTAAGTCGTGATCACCGAATGCACGTGTGTAGTGATCCCAGAGATCAATGCTCACTGAACACACAGAAGCTGAATAACAAGAGTCTTACATCCATACATACCGTCTTACATAAATTATGACCATTATGGTCCAGTCTTGAGTATAACTTTGCAGAGGAAATCTTTGTCGATAACTTGGACCCATGCCATCTACCTTAACCCTACAGGCATTCTGACTGGGAAGCGTCCTAGCTCGTATGTTCGTCACCAAGGTACTCTTCATTATATCCTGTTCTTTCATGCCTGGCCAATAAAATAACCAGTGGCAAGCCAATGAGTACTTTGAATGTACTCGCAAGCAACCCATGTTTTGGTTCAAGATACAATAATGCATGATATAGGTAACTTTTTGCGGAAAGCTAGTTTTGAGTGCAATGACATGTTCAACAACTTGTAAGACATGCATCAGGAGAATTCAATTAACCATGAGGACAGGTTACAGATATCAACATAAATAGAGTGGGTATCAACCCAACTCAATCATGTCAAGTCCTTTGACTTGACCCAAGTAGTTCTTCCCACACAGACACACTGGTTTGTAAACAAGTGGACGTAGCCCAAGAGCGGTTACCCAACTGTCCTTGACCGTGGACACGGCTATTCGAATAGTTTTACACTCTGCAGAGCTAGGAGAAGCCATCCAGAAAGTGTAGAGGGCGCGAGTCCGCGCAGTGTGCAATGGAGCGAAGCCACCGGAGACGTGTCGACGATGGACGCGACCTGCAGCCGAAACCCCAGCCACATGATAGGCGTCGCAGGTGAGCACAGGGGAACTGGAGCGGTGGATCCAACTGGCTTGGAGGATGAGGGATCAGAGACCAGCTCATCTATGTGTTGCGCGGTGGTGGAGTCACCGGAACCGGTGGGCATTGGCTGCAGCGTGGGGGATGCGGCGGATCTGGTAGCTACTGGTGCTGCGAGGTGAGAGGAGAGAAGGGGGAGGGCCAGCGGTGAGCAATGACAGGAGGGAGGCGAGGAGATGGTTGGTGGCGGCGATGTGGGAGGGACGATGGGGAATCAGGAGGGGGCTGCGGAGGAGGGAGGGGATGAGGGTTAGGGTTAGCCTTTTGTATGGGTGAAGTCTAGGCGGGCTTTGGAGGGCTTGCAGGGCTCTGTCGGGCCGTCCATGTCAGTTTCTGAAAACGTCATCAGAAATCCATCATGGATTAACAGGTTTCTTGTAGTGGAAGCGTCCCAGCTCGTATGTTCGTCACCAAGGTACTCTTCATTATATCCTGTTCTTTTCATGCCTGGCCAATAAAATAACCAGTGGCAAGCTAATAAGTACTTTGAATGTACTCGCAAGCAACCCATGTTTTGGTTCAAGATACAACAATGCATGATATAGGTAAAATTTTGCGGAAAAGCTAGTTTTGAGTGCAATGACATGTTCAACAACTGTAAGACATGCATCGGGAGAATTCAATTAACCATGAGGATAGGTTACAGATATCAATATAAATAGAGTGGGCATCAACCCAACTCAATCATGTCAAGTCCTTTGACTTGACCCAAGTAGTTCTTCCCACATAGACACACTGGTTTGTAAACAAGTGGACGTAGCCCAAGAGCGGTTACCCAACTATCCTTGACCGTGGACACGGCTATTCGAATTGTTTTACACTCTGCAGAGGTTGCACACTTTACCCACAAGATCCGGGGAACTTCCGTGTCATCCACGACCCGCGGTACCTCAAGTACCCGGGGTAAGCACCCGATCACTATCTTTCCCTAGACGACACTAACATAGAGTCCACTCGATGGCAGTAACCCCCGTGCCCAACATTTCACATCTTAAAATTGTGGAGCCTCGCTCCCATTTTCATCACATACCACAAGCACGGGGTACCAACGTGTGTTCGGTGCCCTGGGAAGACAGTCATGGCCGCCCTACCTGGCACGACCCCGTCCCGAGAGAGAGCACCAACTCTCCCCCGTCACTAGTAATGCGGGCTCCAAGCTAGTATCGGCCTAGGTAATCAATAATGCCCTTTCCCATACAAGGGTAGAGTGGTTGCGCATGTAAGGTTGGAATAACGGTCGCAACTTAAACCAATCCGTTTTTGAAAACAAACACACACACTTGCCTCGGTACACCACTTCGTCATCAAGTGGCTACCCAACACATCATCTCCCTCGGGCATAAGTGGCACCCGACGGGGCTTTCGGAAAGTCCTTTGAAAATACTTTGCCTCCATCACGATGCATATACCCGTCCCTTTTTGCGTAGCACTACTTAGCATCCTATCTACTCCCACCGGCATAACCCTCATAAGGAGGTAGGTTCATGCACAATGCAAGTATCAACGAGGAAGTAATAGAGGCAACCCATTAAAGTGGTTACCATCTCATCATGATTCCGATGCAACACTAATAAAGTGCTATATGACATGCATAAAAAGGGTTTCATAGACATGGTCAAAGGGCTGCTTGCATGTTTTAACAAAGTCTTTGAGGTCTTCAAATATCTCTGGTCCAACTCCGAGCATTTCGTCTACTTCGTCAACTATCGTCGAAAGCAACCACAATAAGCAACAACAAGGTAGAAAATAAAAGTTCTCTAAAATGTGACTTGGACTTTTCTAGGATACCTCTAGTCATATGAGGGAATGACCAAAGTGATTTCAATGGAATTGGATAAGTGAATATTTCTAAACGTTTTGATATGATGGAATCAAGGGGTTTATGGATTTGCAAGAAGTGTATAGAAACATATTTTTGAAAAATGAGCAAAGGCACCCATTTAAAAAATCATGATTTTAGAAGCATCTGGGAGTTGGTTTCACTGGATTTGGAGTTCAAATGAATTTCCTATGAATTTGCAAAGTTGACAAATATGAAGAAATGGCTCATTATTTTATGTGGGATAGAAAGTATTAATAAAAATGTTCATAATCTAAGTTATGAACTTAGAAGCATCTAGGAATTTTAATCATGGCATTTGGATCAAATTTGAGCCCTCTGTGATTTTCTAAAGTTTATCACATAAATGGAAAATGGGATTTTATTTAATTTGTGTGAGGAAAATTGTTCTAGAAAAATGTGCATGCTGCACCAACAGGTAGATCATGATTTATGGAGTCACCAGAAATTTGAATCATTTCAATTTTGGAGTTAATATGAATATTGGAGATTTATAAATTTCTGGAAAAGGAAAAGACAAAGGAAGTGGGGGGGGGTATACCTATACCGCGCACCGAGCACCATAGCGCCGCAGCGCACTGGGCCGGCCCAGTGGCTTGGCCACACGGACGACAGGGCGATGCCGGAGCCGTATTAGGGGAGTACGCTTCCCTGCCAGGAAGGTGGTTCCCGCAGATCCCGCCTCCACTTAACCCGAGTGGGTCCGGCTGGACACGTCGGCAGAGGCTGACCGGTGGGGTCGCCGGTCCACCGGCCGGCCTTCTTCTTCCTCACGCGGGCTCCCGTGCCGCAGGAACAGAGGGGCGAGGCCGAGCTCATCCCCGGCGACCAGGAGCACTGCTGCGGGTGCCCGACGCACCGGCGAGCTCGGGGGACTGCGCCGCGCCCGCTCCCCCCTGTCAGCATGTCCAACGGAGGACAAAGGCGAGTGGTGCCACGGCCACGGCGGAGGGTGGCATCGGCCATTGCCAGCTTCGAGCGCAGGGGCGTCCCAAGGAAGGATGGAGGCGATGGGGGCTTCGTGGTGGTGGTGAGGGAGTACTTGAGTGGGTAGAGAAAAGAGAGAGGGGCTGTGGTGCCCGAATCCGAGCGGCGGTCGGCGGCGGCACTCCGACCATGGAGAGGGCAGGAGAGCACTAGGGGAAGAGGGATGTTGTCTGGGAGATTGCTGGGGAAGAGGGAGAGCGGGAAGAAGCCGTAGGAGAGCTCGGGAGGGCCTCTAATTAAAGGGGCCGTGGTGCACCATGGACGCGGCCTACGGCGCACTCGGGCGGGCTCCATGGAGGAGAGAGGGGAGAGGTCTAGGAGGGGGCCGGCAGCTTGCCGTGTCCCAGACGTCGAGGCGGCCTCGTGAGACACGCTGGGGAGGCCCTAGGTGGCCGGAGGCGGTTGGCAGGGGGCGGCTACAGTGCAGGAGCGCACTGTAGCACGCTCCAGAGCATGCAAATGGCCGGCATGCCATTTTTTTGGCAAAGTGGGCACGGCAAAGCATGTCTGGTAGCTCTAGGGAGGAGTAAAGAATGTGGGGAAAGCCTTGGATGCCTTGGGTGGCCACTGGAGTGAGGAGGGAGGTGAGGAAGAGGGGTGCAGGGGTTGTCCAGAGGGGTAAATGAGGTGGTTTCACCCCTCAATCATTGAGCTGGGATGCAACCATTGTTACTGGAGGTAGAGGAGGACTAGGAGGAGATGTGGTAAAAAGTTGAGCTCAAGGAGAATAGTGTAAGTGGTCAAAATGGTGATTTTTGAAAAGTGACAACAGGTGTTTGATGCAAATTTTGGCAAGCAAATTAACTCCACTTGACATGAGAATTAACAGGATCAAGTGTCACACATAATTGAGGTTGACCACCAAGTTTGAGTCCATTTGGAGGAAGTTGCCAATGTAACTTTGGTAAACCCTAGAAATCAACAGAAATGGCTTTACCAAGATTTAGTCATGCAAATGTATTCTCCTTGATGCACCACTTGGTGTAGTGTCATCATTTGAGGTTATGAACATGTCCACAAAAGTTGAGATCAAAAGGAGAAAGTTGCCAATGTAGAGTTGTTCAAATTTGGTTCTGAATAGGAAGGGTTTTGGGGTACTTTGATCACGATAACATTCTCTCCAACTTGTGCCATTTGGTCTAGATGAATAATTAGACCATTTGAGCATGTTCACAAGGTTTGAGAACATTTGGACATGTTTGGCAATGTAAAGTTGCTCAAACTTCAAAATGGACAGAAATGGTTTTGAGGAGATTTCATGGGGTTATACTATTCTCCATGACATGATACTTGGCAAGATCATCAAACATGTCATATGTGACATGCTAGAATTTTCTTGGAAATGCTTGGGGAATATTTCCTGTAGAAATATTTCAAATCCTTGAAATGGGCAGAAATGGTTTTTGAGGGGATTTGACCAATATTTTAACATGACCATGTGTTCAAACTCTTATATATGGACAATATATGTCCATTGAGTTTCCCTGATTTTGTTAAATATTTTTGAAACAATAAAATAATTTTTCCCTATTAAGATCATTTCTGGCCTTAAGAAAAGGCTTTTAAATAAAATAGGAAAATAACTTTTAAAATTATATTTTTGTGGTTTCTGGGTATCCTATATCTAATAGGAGTCAAATATATTTTTGGAAAGATTTTTACTGCCCTTAATTAAGTACTTGCAGTGCAAGCCTTAACTCAGGGGGTTTTGGCAAACCAATTTTTTGAAAATACTGTTGGGCCAAATTATTTTGCCGAGAAATTATTTTTATGTCCTATACACATGGCATGATCATTGGTTCAAGAGTTTGGAGCAATGAGATGAAGTATAGGAGTTGAAGGATTTATTTGATTTTTCGAGCTCTTGCAAACAACAGACAAAAATCCAATCAAGGCAAGGTCCAAAACACTCAAAAGTTTTTGTCAAACCACATTGTCGGTGTCAAAACCGGCGGATCTCGGGTAGGGGGTCCCGAACTGTGCGTCTAGGCCGGATGGTAACAGGAGACAAGGGACACTATGTTTTTACCCAGGTTCGGGCCCTCTCGATGGAGGTAATACCCTACTCCTGCTTGATTAATATTGATGATATGGGTAGTACAAGAGTAGATCTACCACGAGATCAAGGAGGCTAAACCCTAGAAGCTAGCCTATGGTATGATTGTTGTGTATGGAGTTGATTGCCTACGGACTACAACCCTCCGGTTTATATAGACACCGGATAGGGTTAGGGTTACATAAAGTCGGTTACAATGGTAGGAGATCTTGAATATCCGCATCGCCAAGCTTGCCTTCCACGCCAAGGAAAGTCCCATCCGGACACGGGACGAAGTCTTCAATCTTGTATCTTCATAGTCCAGGAGTCCGGCTGAAGGTATAGTCCGGCTACCCGAACACCCCCTAATCCAGGACTCCCTCAGTAGCCCCTGAACCAGGCTTCAATGACGACGAGTCCGGCGCGCAAATTGTCTTCGGCATTGCAAGGCGGGTTCCTCCTCCAAGTCCTTCATAGAAGATTGTAAACACCAAGAGTAGTGTCCGGCTCTGCAAAATAAGTTTCCACATATTGCCATAGAGAGAATAATATTAACACAAATCAAATCTGCTGACGTATTCCGCAGTGCGTCATCACACTACAGCCAAGTCTTTACTCGAATCGTTTTTACTTTTCCACCTCAGCATGTTTTGCGAGGCGGTTTCCTTGGCACGTCTTGTCAAAGCAGAGATCGTGTGCCCCCCTTTTACGGGATTCTCATCAATACGGACGTGGGTAACCCAATCGTGCCCGTTAGCATGTTTTCTCGATTAAAGGCGAGTCCCAAACGGTTACGGGGAGGGCTCCTGGTATTCAACCTCTTATAAAGAGACCAAGGCCTTACTCCTTTTTCCAATCTCAAACGAGTTCGCCCGTCGCCTCGAGTTCCAACACCCTAGGCTCAGATTCCAGGCGCTTCGGACCTTCGACAATGTCCGGTTCCGACCTTCAAGGCCGATGGATGCCCTCCTCCGTCACGGAGGAGGACGTGCTAAAGTTGAGAGAGGCTAAGTTCTTGACCGCCGAAATTCCGCATAGGTTGCCTGCTCAAGGCAGGCTATTCCCAGTCCCCAGCCCGGTGAGAGCGTAGTGTTCATGTCTCACTTCCTTCGGGGGTTAGGCTTCCCGATGGATCCCTTCGTGAGGGGGTTGCTGTTTATTACGGGCTGGAATTTCATGACTTAGCTCCGGAGTCCATCCTCCACATTTCCTCATTCATCGTTGTGTGCGAAGCGTTCCTCCGTGTTACTCCTCACTTCGGATTATGGCTCAAGACTTTTGGAGTGGAGCCGAAGATGATCGAGGGACGGCACGCAGAGTGCGGAGGCGCTGTCATAAGTAAGAATGCTGATGCTCCATGGCCCAAGGGCTCCTTTCAAGAGGAGCTCGGCTTGTGGCAACGAGAATGGTTCTATATCACCACTCCCAGGAGCGCCAAGTGGGCGGCGCCTCCTGCCTTTCGCTCGGGTCCCCCATCACGGCTAGCGTCATGGGTCAACAAAGGATTAGATTGGGGTTATCCAAAGACATGCCCCTGTTACAGGGCCAAATTAAGGATCTCTTGGAAGGAGACCTCAGTTTGGTCAAGGTGACGCAGGTCATGCTGATTCGCTGAATATTGCCCGGCAAACGTCGCCCCCTTTGCCTGTGGGAGTTTAATCCAGAGGGACCGCGAGCTCTCCAGAATTTTATGGGTGCAACACCCGCGGAGATGTATAGACTGTTCTTCGGATCACAAGAGATGTGTCCGGATTTAACCGAGGATGCAGGCCTAAGCTGCAATCGCCCGGATACTCAAGTAAGCAACCTTGTGCCCGGACCTTCTATCTGTATAATTGTCATAAACTTGCCCCTAAAAGAGCCGTCCTTTTAAACAGGAGTGGATAGCGAAGGCAAAGCTGATCAGGTGTCCGGCTCCCCTTCCTGAAACCAGGCCGGATCCCGTGCTAGTCAGGATGTTGGAGATAATGCCTTTGGAGGGGGAGGACAAGGAAGCTATGGCCTCCTCGAAGGAGGCTGCTCCGAAGGGAGGAACCGACAATTCCTCTCCTAAGGGGAAGAAGAGAGCCGCCTCTGACGACCCGGAAACCATGGCCTCGAACGGGGGAGAAAATCCTCGTCAGAGGGTCCGACGCCGGGGAGTTCCTCGGCGGACTACGCCCTCAAGGGGATCAGCCCTCCAGCGAGCCGTAAGTAGAGAGAGGTTTTCCTTTTGAGGGATGAGAGAAATCCTTGATTTATATCTGAGAAGATTAACCGAAATTTTACCTTGTAGCTCGGACCTCAGCCCTTCTCAGCAGAGCTCGTCTTCGGGGGATCTTCTTCCGGAGATGATGGAGAGCGGGACGCCTCCCCCTGCCGTACCGCCTAGCGAGGCGGGCGACCCTGAGGTGTCGTCGCGGAGGGTTTCTCCGAATCCGGCAGGGGCGGAAGATAGCTATGTGGCCCCCAAGGCTCTCCGCGTCCGGCCTTCGAAAGAGGCCATAGGACAAGTCCGGCACCGTCTGGTGCTCGGCCGGAGGAGCTAAAGATTCTGCTGGGGCGAGCTTCTATCTCAAAGGAGCACCGTGCATTGATGGGCACGGTGATTGAAAGGATTTCATCCGCAGAAAGCGGATTGCATGAGGCCGTCAAAAGTTTACTGACGGGTTTTGAGGTACGTTAGATAATGTACACTTTTGTCAGTTGCGCATAAGTAAGATGCGCCCTGTGTAGATAGTAGCCCCTGAGACTCTGCGCGTTGTCAAGAAATGACGGCACGCAGAGGATCATAATCCCAGGTCTAAGATGTCGCCTTTGAATGTAGGTGGCGAGGTGTCTGGAATCAAGCCGAACTGATGATGTGGCCGAACTAAAGCGGCAACTGGACGTGGCAGATGCCGACATCGCGCTTGTCAACAAGCGGCTTGATGAGGCTCAAGGTATGTAATTCTTCGGGCGGCATCAGGTAAGAGGAGCTTCATGCCAGTGTCTTACAATGTGTGTGCTTGATGCAGATGGTACGGCCGCCGTGGAGAATCTTAGGGCAGAACTTGCTCGAGCTAAGGAGCAAGCCAGAAAAAGCGATGCGGCTGCCGAGAAGGCCCTTGAAGAGCTGAGAGCCGAACAGGCTGCTCACTGCCGAAGCAAAGAAGAGATGGCCGAGATGGCCGAGAAGTTAAAGAGCGCTGCAGACCGTTGCAAACTTCTTGAGAAAGAAGAACGGGCGAGACAGACGGATTTAGAGAAGGCCGTCGCCGATGCCAAGGACGCTCGCTCTGCGATGAGAGCTGCGAAGGAGGAGCTGCGTCAGGCCGAACAAATTGCGGCTGGAAAGCCCTTTATGCTGCGGAGGAAGTTTTGTGATCCGAAGTTTGCTCCGTTGGACCGGATGTGGAGTGTGGAGGACACCTATCTGGATTTGGTAGCAAGTGCTGCTGATGCGACCGAACACTTTCGAGATCTAAAAGATCGCGAAGTGGAAAGCTTTTCTGGTCACAGTTCCACAATCCAAAGTGTCCACTGGCAGTGGACGATCGTCTGGCTCAATGGGCCAAACTGAATAGATTGTCCAGACTCGCCATGAAGTACGTCATGGGTCATCTGTGGCCTGGGAGATCAAAGCCGAAGAGTTATTTCAGCTTGGTGCAGCAATTCCTTGACGCGGTGCCGCGTATAAATGCAATGAAGAGGTCAGCATGCATAGAGGGCGCTAGGATGGCTCTTGCCCGTGTTAAGACATACTGGGAAGAGATGGAGACCACTATTGTTGCGTCCCGAGATTCGGACAAAAGCCGAGTACCCTCCGAGCACTATTTTCAGGAAGTTCTTGAAGGCGCTCGTGTAATAGAGACGCAGTGCCCGAAAGATGCTATGTTATGATAGCATATGTAATTTTAAAGTAATACTTTGATAAACTGTAGTGGCCTTGTTTATACTTGTGCCTCCAAGTATTGGGAACACCTCCTGTGCGTCCGTTTTATGATATATATATATATATATATATATATATATATATATATATATATATATATATATATATATATATAGAATCTGAAAGATGGCAGTCGTTGGCTTCAGCCCCCACGCACATAGTGCGGGGGTGCTCGCAGAAGACGCATTTTCACACTTAACCCAACGTCTTGGTCCTACAAAGGAGGTGATAGCGCAGCGGGCCAGGCAACCGGACTATAATGCTTTAACACTTTCACTTAGCCATAGGAGTTTGACAATGAGACTATTTAGGTAGCTCCTTGGTGGCAACTGCGCCCGTCCGAGTTCGGGGCGCGTATGTGCCTGACCGGGAAGCGGCCCTTCGTTAAAGCGGAGGAATCCGATAGATTCCGATAGGTCATCGAGTGGCTGACCAGTCTCACGCTACATCATGACAGTCAGTTTTCGGCTTTCTCTACTGAGGTGCTCGCCCGGCCGAACCGGGGGCACAATCGCAGTAGTTCTCCTGGTGCTACCTTAGCCGATAGAGCGGAACGTAAGGTAGCCGAACTCAGGAGCCGGGCAACCCAACATTTGACCAAAGACATGATTCGGAGCTGATGCATATAATGCCAAAACTCGCGACGCCGAACACTCCCTAAGGTGTTCGGTCTTTATGAGTGCGGGCGAAACAACACTCTTTATTAAAAAAGCCCCTAGTGTCCAGGTACGTGCAAAAATTCTGACGTGGCCACATGCCAAGACGCCAGCCTCCTCCTTGGTTATATCAGAAAGAAAAAACCAGGGGATGTGTAGCAACAAGAGACAGTAAAAAAGGTTTACGCAGGGTCTTAATCTAAAAAGAATCCTTTAGGACGGGTCCCTACTGCACGTCTGCGCCTGTGTCTCCGTTGTGCCGTATCCTGGACGGGCGCCGCACGACGTTCATCTATAAAAGAGAGGAACTGAGTTGAAAACGGGTCGTGCCGAAAAAGTTTAAAATAAGCAAAGTATAAAGTAAGATATATAAGATTGAGCTTTATTGTCTCTTATTGTATATGCGTGGAGCCCCTAGTGCGGGGGTATATGGCTTCTAGGCCTGCATCAATGATGATTTTGCACCGAACTCGTCTATCCGCGTTCGTGGTCTTGAATGACCTATTTTGAAGTTTTTTGGCCGGTGAGGCCATTTTGCTGTGGGGCTGTCAAAGCGGCCGCACAGTCCTCCACTTGGGGAGGAGCACTTTAGTGCTTCCCCTTCAAAGAGATGATGCCCCGTGGACCAGGCATCTTAAGCGTAAGGGATGCATAATGCGGTATTGCGTTAAAGCGAGCGAAAGCTTTGCATCCCAGTAGTGCTTGATAGCGACTTGAGAACGAGACGATATGGAAGGTCAGCTTTTCGCGGCGGAGGTTATCGGCAGAGCCGAATGTGACTGTGAGCCAGAGAAAACCCGTACAATGGATGTCCGGGCCAGGTATTACCCCTTGAAAGGAGGTTTTGCTGCGGTGGATTCTTGCTGGGTTTATGCCCATGTGCTGGATTGTATCCTGATATATCAGGTTTAGTCCACTGCCGCCGTCCATAAGGACATTTGAAAACTGGAGTCCGCCAATTATTGGATCGAGTATCAAGGCAGTCCAGCCTACATTCTTAATATTCCTAGAATAATCTAGCTGATCGAAGATGATCGGTTTTGACAACCAGTGGCAGGACCCTTTGGGAATGGGCCATGTGGTGCGTACCTTTACGGGCGCCGCACGTTTTGTTATGTGAAGTGAGTTCACTGTTTTTACTTCTTGTGGGAAGTTCTTTTGTTTCCTGGTGCTCTGCTTTTGGGGTTCGTCCTCGTCTTCGCTTGGTGTGTCGAGCCCCTTGTGTTTGGCATTGAGTCTGTCGGATTGTTTGAAGACCCAACAGTCTCTGTGGGTATGGTTAGCAGGCTTCCTGGGAGTACCGTGTATCTAACATCTCCTGTCCAGGATTTTATTTAGGTTGTATGGATCATCCCTATTATCCTGGGGGGGGGGCGATTTTTCCTGATTTTGTCGTGAGCCTTTGAATCCAGCATTGACTGTCGTGCTCTTCGGACTTTTGTCCTTAGTCCAGCGACGGTCCTTGTTGCATCGCGGTTTTCCGTTTCCATCCCTAGTTTCGGATGTACTTGGGTCACTGGGGCTGCACCTTGCCAACCAGCTGTCCTCCCCTACACAAAAGCGGGTCATGAGGCTTGTTAGCGCGGGCATTGTTCTTGGCTTTTCTTGGCCGAGGTGTCCGGCAAGCCATTCGTCTCGGACGTTATGCCTGAAAGCTGCTAAGGCTTCGGCGTCCGGACAGTCGACTATCTGATTCTTTTTAGTGAGGAATCTATTCCAGAACTGCCGAGCTGATTCTCCAGGTTGTTGAGTTATGTGACTAAGATCGTCTGCATCCGCAGGGCGGACATAGGTCCCTTGAAAGTTTGCTCGGAAAGCATCCTCGAGCTCTTCCCAGCTTCCAATTGTGTTTTCGGGAAGGCTTTTAAGCCAATGCCGGGCTGGCCCTTTAAGCTTAAGGGCTAGATATTTTATGGCGTGAAGATCATCTCCTCTAGCCATGTGTATGTGGAGGATATAATCCTCGATCCAAACTCCAGGGTCTGTTGTTCCATCATATGCCTCTATGTTTACGGGTTTGAATCCCTCTGGGAATTCGTAGTCCAGGACCTCATCGGTGAAACATAGGGGGTGTGCGGCGCCCCTGTATTTGGGTGTGTCGGATTCTGATGATGGTTTCATAGCGTTGCTTACGAGAGCTTGCTTTCTTGGCCCATAAGTGGACCTGACTGGGCCATGGTGCGAATCCTTAAGTGGGTCGCATGCCAATTTAGGTGCGGTGCCGCTTGCCGCTTTATGGGGTCATCTATCCGACCGCGTGGCTTTTTCATTTTTTGAATGCGAGGGATCTAGGGCCTCTTCGTCGAATTCAAGCAGTAGCTTTCTTTTCGGATAACTTTTAGTGCGGCGACTGTCGCCGTACTTATCTGTGGTATTGATTACTTTGCTCCATCTAATCCGGAGTGCATCTTCCGCTGTTTTTAGATTCCGCTTCTGCTTTTTTAGGCTGCGTGTAGTTGCAATGAGCCTCTCTGGAGATTCTTCTGCTCCATAGGTTTATTCGGCGTGAGGTCGTCCGGAATGCCATTTTTGCCGGAGGAGGGATATTCGGTTTCTCTATCCGTGTTGCCCTGTTCGGACGGTTGCTCTAAGGCTTGCTCGTCGTCTACCGGCTCGTCCTGCTCTATGGCTGGGTTTTTGTCGAGGCGGGGCTTGGGTCAGCGTTTACGCCGACGCTTTGATTGCTTTTCGGGGGGTCGATCTCCCGTCCCATCCCCTTTTTCCTCGTTGTCGCTTCCTTTAGGGGCATCCACCATGTACACATCGTGAGATGAGGTGGCTGTCCAATGCCCTATGGGCGTTGGTTCGTCGGTATCTCCTGCATCGCCATCCATGATGTCGATGTCTCCGGAGTCGAAGTTGAGCATGTTGTTTAAATTGTCGACAGTGGCTACCAAGTGGGTGGTGGGTGGGCTTTGAATTCCTTCATCGTCCGTATCCCATCCTCGCTGACCATAGTTCGGCCAGGGCTCTCCTGATAAGGAGAGAGACTTGAGAGAGTTCAGGATATCGCTACAAGGCGAGTGCTGAAAGATGTCTGCGGCGGTGAACTCCATTATCGGCGCCCAATAGGATTCGATTGGCAGGGGCGCGGGGGGTTTGGAGTCCGGGGAGGAGTCCGGATCCTCGGAGTCACGGGTCGTGCAGAGTGCGGGGCTAGCGTTCGGCTTGATCGCTTTCGGGATCGCAGCCCCCGAGGTGACATCCAACCGCTCATCCTCAATTGGCGCAATAGGCTCCGAGTTAGGGGTCGGAACCGATGCATGTGCGGCCTCCAAGACACTGTCCGGAGGCAGAGCTAGATCATGCCCCTCGAGATAGTGCGGCGCGCTTGGCCGTGGCTCAAACCCGTCGAAGATCAAGTCTCCGCGGATGTCAGCCATGTAGTTTAAGCTTCCAAACCTGACTTGATGGCCAGGGGCGTAGCTTTCGATCTGCTCCAGGCGGCCGAGCGAATTGGCCCGTAGAGCGAAGCCGCCGAAGACGAAGATCTGTCCGGGGAGAAAAGTCTCTACCTGGACCGTATCGTTGTTGATGATCAAAGGAGCCATCGGGCCTAAAGGCGACGACACAGAGGAACTTTCAATGAAAGCACCAATGTCGGTGTCAAAACCGGCGGATCTCGGGTAGGGGGTCCCGAACTGTGCGTCTAGGACGGATGGTAACAGGAGACAAGGGACACGATGTTTTTTACCAAGGTTCGGGCCCTCTCGATGGAGGTAATACCCTACTCCTGCTTGATTAATATTGATGATATGGGTAGTACAAGAGTAGATCTACCACGAGATCAAGGAGGCTAAACCCTAGAAGCTAGCCTATGGTATGATTGTTGTGTATGGAGTTGATTGCTTACGGACTACAACCCTCCGGTTTATATAGACACCGGATAGGGTTAGGGTTACATAAAGTCGGTTACAATGGTAGGCGATCTTGAATATCCGCATCGCCAAGCTTGCCTTCCACGCCAAGGAAAGTCCCATCTGGACACAGGACGAAGTCTTCAATCTTGTATCTTCATAGTCCAGGAGTCTGGCTGAAGGTATAGTCCGGCTACCCGAACACCCCCTAATCTAGGACTCCCTCACACATTTTATCATGATTGTTAGCTTAAGTGTTGTGGCATGAAAATCAGGGTGTGACAGACCTATCCCCCTTACAAGAATCTCGTCCCCGAGATTCCCAGACTAGGCGCGGAAAGGAATACGGAAACTAGGATTTGGGGTAGTCTTCACGTCCTCATACTGCTTCTGCTTCCGTTTGGTGCTCCATTGAACCTTGAAGTACTCGATGGGGTGGCTTCGTGTTTGTCGTCCTTCTTGATCCAGATTGCAATTGGGGTCTCTCGTGTAGGTCATATTGGGCTGGAGGTCGATGGCTCGGTGATCGATGTCCTTGTAGAGGTCGGGCTAGTTAGGAAGTTGGAAACGTTTCTGAAGTGGTGTCGTGTGGAAAAATGTTGTGCACAGTGGGTGACTCAGGTGATAACTCTAGCTGGTAGCCGTCTATTCTTCATCTTGTGGTGATCTTGGAGAGGGCCGATAAATCTTGGTGTGAGCTTCCCTTTGACATGGAAATGCTTGGTTCCTCCGAGAGAAGTGGTTTGCAGATATGCCTGGTCTTTGATGCGGAGGTATACTTCTTGAAGATGGTGGTTGGTGTAGTTCTTCCTCCTAGACATGACGATCTTCAGATGTTCCTTGACCAGCTCAACGATTCTTCTTCCGTCTTCGGGTAGACAAGTATGTAATCAAAGAAAGATGACAACTAACTTGTCCAAGCACTCCATGAAGTATATGTGGTACGTAAAGTGGGCTGAGGCATTGGTGATGGTCACAATTGAGCATTGGCCAAGGTCTTATTGATCAAGAGCCAAAGCCCAAGGTTAGGATCCGACCATGTTGTGGCTTGGTAGGGCTTAAGGGTTTCAAGGACTCTAGTGTGCGAGTGAATGTTTATCATCCCATCCTTGAGCACGGTTTCTGAGATGCCAATTGTCCCATATCCTCAATTTGGTCTTTCCTATGGCATCGTCGGTTCTGGTGCTATTTTAGGATGATAATGTGCTCGTTCACTATGTCCACTAGTTCCATAATGAACCCAGTGATAAGCAAGGTTATAGAGGCTTAATAGGTTCTCTTGCAATTCCGTGGGATAAGTACATGGTTAAGGACTCGAGCTGGGGTATCTTGTGAAGTCTCGAAGGGTCTAGGAATGGGTTTCTAGTTTGGGGGGGGGGGTTAAACATAACTCTACAAGGATTTACTTGGTCGAGGAGGCTATAGAAAAGTTCTTCAGTGCTAGTTGGTTGTCGAGGTAGAATCCTTGGTGTACCTTGTCTTGCTGGTCTTCAGTTGAGGAGAGAGATGAGATGGATAAGTAGCATAAAGGGGGATGCCTGAAGGGGGTTCCATAGTGCAGGTGCAAACAAACAAGTGTCAAAAAGGGCCAAACACAAACAACAAAATAAGGCAGGTGATATAGTTGCGTACTTGTTGCCTAGGGCAAAAGTGCGACTTATATCAAAACACAGAGAAATAAAAACAAGCAACGCACAGTCATGGTTCTATTAGAACCATCATACGGACTCGATTGTGCATAGGGGGGTACACGACTCATCCTACCCTAGGGGTTCTCGGACTTAGTAGTCGTGCCTTGTGCCTCGTGCAGTCTTCTGAGTTTTCCTCAGGTGTTGCTACGTCTCTTGTAGTTGTTCGATGAAACGATCCAGGTTGAGCCTGAAGATTCTTCAACAACTTCTTGCCTGTTGAAGTGATGGGGTGAAGGTGGCTCCTCATAGCAAGCATTAACTCGGTCTTCTGTTGTCTTCTTAATCATGACAATCCCTTTTTGTCTTCTAAGGCGTCGATGGTACCAAGTAGGTAATCCCTTATGCAATGATATTAACAAGGCATAGTAGAGGTCCAACATGTCGGTTACGTTGATGACAACATTGACACCAAGAGCTGGGGATGAAGAGAACCGTTTTATACTCACTTTAGTGAGGCGGACCAAATGGCGAGGTTCTCATCCACCGGTGGTTGCCGATACAACATCGGTAAGCACATCGTTGCTCTATTAGCGATGCATATCATGATCTTGCATATTCTATGCCCTGATCATCATAGGCTAAGGTTGCATCATCTTGGGGCAGTGTCAAGGGTGTCACCATCTCTTGGGTCTTCAGGTCCTCATTCCTCGAGGATGTATCTTCTGTTGGTATCGTCTTGTTGTGATGTCGCCAATCTTGTGTTCAGGAGATGTGGGTGAATGTCTGGCAAGGCATCTTCCTTCTAGATTATCCACGAGGATTACAAGGAATCCAGTGGTTAGAGGCATAAGGGTTCTAGCGACCAAAGGTTTTGAAGGGGAAGAGATCAATAAGGAAAGTATACCTTAGTTTTCGAAAAACTGAGAAGGGAAGAGAAGTATAGATAGTTTTGAAAACTAGTAGTAGTTTTGGAAATAGTTTTACCCTAACTAACGACCATGCTAACTAAGGCTTCCTACAGTCAGGATGGCTCTGATACCAGCTCTGTGGGGACCCCGACTCATAAGTCGTGATCACCGAATGCACGTGTACAGTGATCCCAGAGATCAATGCTCACTGAACACACAGAAGCTGAATAACAAGAGTCTTACATCCATACATACCGTCTTACATAAATTATGACCATTATGGTCCAGTCTTGAGTATAACTTTGCAGTGGAAATCTTCGTCGATAACTTGGACCCATGCCATCTGCCTTAACCCTACAGGCATTCTGACTCGGAACACTACAAGAAAGTTGTTAATACATGACGGTCCTGGTCTGTCACAAATCAGCCAAAAACTGTCATGCGTGCCCACCCATGACGGATTAGAAATCCGTCATGTATATCGCATCATAATTTCACATCTAACCTTCCATGACGGTTACTGGCCGTCAAGGATCTTCCCCAGGCCCGCCCAGCCCAAACTAGGATATGACGGAACAGACCGTCACCGATTTACATGACCTGGAATCAATGTGGACCTAACATGGCACCTACATGGATCTGACGTGGAGGCGAGCATGGGCCCAGTTATGGTTTTGGTCTAATAATTTCGTTCCAGTCAGACTAATAATTTCATTCCAGTCCACCCCCATTAGCTCCTTTTTTAGTCCAACCTGTTTTATCAATGCATCACAATTTACAAAGACAACAAATTATATTCATTCAAAAAATAGCATTTGTTCACAAGACAATACAAATTTCCAACAATCTGGTCTGATTTCCAAAAACAAAATTAATATCAAAACATCACAAGCATATCTAGAAGGCACTATAATCATTTAAAAAAAATTGAGTAACATGACTCCGTTGAAAAAGCACTACTGGGTGATTTTAATCTCCAACACTACACAAGCACTTTCAGGCAGCTAATTGGACCCATGTAATCCTGCTGAAAAACTTTAATCTCCAATAACACGGACTAACTGCAAAATCTGCAAAGAATCCAAAACACATCAGAATTATAATAAGTTATAACAGCCAACTCCCAAATGAATACAAAGAGCAATAATTAGTTGATTTCCCAAGCAAACATCTGATGCACACACCACTACTATATTAAGGTAGCATAAAAATGTGGGCAACACACGCTAAGAAAAAGAAGAATAGTAATACTGGAGGCATACCTTCTTCATCAATTAAAAGTAATTAGGTCAATAAACTAGCCTTTTGCATGTAATGTGAAATAAAAACCACTCAAAGTCAAGAGCATTTTAGCCAATTAAATGATCCACTTAGTACGATAACCTTCACATCTAGATTAACAATACCTGGGAATTGTGAAGAACAGTAACATATGTTGGAATAAAAAAACATGCATTCTCCAATTTACTGATTTGCCTTCATGGCATACAAGGTACATAATTATCTCTGCCCTCACTTCAGTATGAGATGGGATGAAGAATTGAGACAGAGCATGTGTTGAAATTGTATATATGCCACTTCCTGATTATTATCTTTACTAGCAGGATTACTAGCATATTCTCTATTCCTGATTATTATCTCAATCGCTTTCTATAAAGAGCCCCCATTGAAAATGTATCAAGTATATAATTCAAGGGAATATACCCTGATCTCATTTTTTTGTATAGTTCTGGTTGTATACTGAACATTTTAGTTTAAAGATTACTAGCACACCGTTAATTAATTATTCTTTCCAATAGGCTTTCACCAATGACATGGTGCGAATAATACCGAGAAATAGAGAATATGCTAGAAATAACACTGAAATTTTGAAACTGAACAAATGCACGATGTAGCAGATCGAACACTCTTAAATCTAAAGCGAAAATAATATACCATCTATTAGGTATCTTAAAGAAAAAGCATGCAATCTCCACTTCCATCGCTCCTTCAAATTGCAATTTTGTGAATACGCATTTCCAGAAATACAATAGTACGAAATCCAGCACTTATGCTGTAATAAGCAAAAAAAACTCAGCATCATTTAAACTCCTTGCAAACCCCAAAAAGAAGGGAAAACAAAAGTATTATTCGTCAATATATTAAGAAGTCAGGCAATAATTGAATAAGACATCAAGGCAGTAATGAACAAGTCAGGTAATCAATTCTTCTTTCTTTCATTGTTACTTACGATTTTGTTTTTGGAACAGAAGTATGGACACACAAAGTATACTCGAGAGACAAAAGAAGGTAAACAAACTCCAAAAGTTAATTATTGTTTACAAGTAACGGCGTCAGTGCCTTTTTCGCCATTTTGACTTTTGACCCATACTATATGCAGAGTAGAAAACCTTCATGGACATTAAAGAGGTACAATCAGGTAGAAGTGGAAGTGAACTGTTGCTAAAGAAAGCCAAGCATGGTTTTCTTGCATTTTTAATTGTAGTTCTAAACATATCCTACTCTACTTTCGAACTACCCATGATCTCTACCTATTAATTGGAGCATGCTAGCTGTAACTCAAATATCTAGACATCTCTTCTACCTGCGACCTTTTTGTATCTAATTTTGTATCTAAACATCTCTTCTACCTGCACAAAGTCCAACCTTTTAGTACCACCTCTCCTAGATTCACACATGAAAAAATGCATCGTATCTACAAACTGTAAAATGGATTGCCTAGCTCTTGTATATATGATATGTATGTGAATCGGTTCTTAACAGACTATGTCACCGATATATTGAGACTTCTGTTATGTGTTCCCTCCGTCTAGATGTGAAGGACAGGAGAGACACAATCAATTGTACAACTCAAATATCCTCCCCTTCAAAACATACAGACCACTTCCCCTTATTAGATAAAAGAAATAAACAAACAGCTACATCAACAAAAAGATATTCATATACTTTGCAACAACATATGCTGTTACCTACTTCAGAGAAAAATCAATTTATCAATCCATATGGCGCGGCAGCAAGACGCTAGTATGTTGTATGCTTGCAGAACAGGAACTTGTTCAGAACAGTGACCTGCAGTATAGATTGCATTTAACAGTGTTGTTGAACCTGCAGTTTAGATGATTGGTTCAGGGAACTTCTTGTAAACAAATGTAAAGGTTCATTTACTAGCTATCCAGTCATTGAGAATCAAACTTCTCTGATTTTGAATCAGAATATGTGTGTAAAGGGGAGTTTGTTTGCATGCAGACATACATTATGCTACACATAGGCTGCAATTATCTCTCACCAAATTTTCACTCTATTCTACTCTATTCAGCCTATACTGCCGACTCACAAAACAATAGTTGGGACTATCAATGCCATGGCTACTGAATTCCTCTAAACAACACTTCTGTACTTGTTAAATTACTCGAATGTAACTATCCCCTGTTTTCTGGAACCAACAATTTTTAAATCTATGATCCATAACTAAAAATGCATTAGTAAACTGCAGGGCCATGCTAGGAAATCGGGAAGGTCTTCCTTGGTATGAATGCACCAAGTGCCTTTTCCAAACTCTAGGCGTTCCTGACATCTTTATGTATTGGGTGAGAATTAGATGGCAGAACCTATAACAATTGGGTGAAAATTAGATGTTCAAATACTTACAGGAACCGATAAATATTTAGGTTGAATCATTGCTTGTTTACTTATACAGATGAGCACGTTCAGTCAGGTAAAGCCCATCCTAACAAAAAAAAGATGCAGGGGGGAGAGAAAGATGGGGTTTGAGGTGCTCACCTGGGCAGGGGAGGGCCTGAAGTGGTCCAAATGCTGCAAAGGAGGTCGCCACAAGATGCATAGCCGCGCCAGAGATGTGGTAGAGGAGGTTGGGGTTGCCGCCGTGCAGCCCAACGCGGGTGAACACACTGAGCTAGGAGAAGCCATCCAGAAAGTGTAGAGGGCGCGAGTCCGCGCGGTGTGCAATGGAGCGAAGCTGCCGGAGACGTGTCGACGATGGACGCGACCTGCAGCCGAAACCCCAGCCACATGATAGGCGTCGCAGGTGAGCACAGGGGAACTGGAGCGGTGGATCCAACTGGCTTGGAGGATGAGGGATCAGAGACCAGCTCATCTATGTGTTGCGCGATGGTGGAGTCACCGGAACCGGTGGGCATTGGCTACAGCGTGGGGGATGCGGCGGATCTGGTAGCTACTGGTGCTGCGAGGTGAGAGGAGAGAAGGGGGAGGGCCAGCGGTGAGCAATGACAGGAGGGAGGCGAGGAGATGGTTGGTGGCGGCGATGTGGGAGGGACGATGGGGAATCAGGAGGGGGCTGCGGAGGAGGGAGGGGATGAGGGTTAGGGTTAGCCTTTTGTATGGGTGAAGTCTAGGCGGGCTTTGGAGGGCTTGCAGGGCTCTGTCGGGCCGTCCATGTCAGTTTCTGAAAACGTCATCAGAAATCCATCATGGATTAACAGGTTTCTTGTAGTGGAAGCGTCCCAGCTCGTATGTTCGTCACCAAGGTACTCTTCATTATATCCTGTTCTTTCATGCCTGGCCAATAAAATAACCAGTGGCAAGCTAATGAGTACTTTGAATGTACTCGCAAGCAACCCATGTTTTGGTTCAAGATACAACAATGCATGATATAGGTAAAATTTTGCGGAAAGCTAGTTTTGAGTGCAATGACATGTTCAACAACTTGTAAGACATGCATCGGGAGAATTCAATTAACCATGAGGATAGGTTACAGATATCAATATAAATAGAGTGGGCATCAACCCAACTCAATCATGTCAAGTCCTTTGACTTGACCCAAGTAGTTCTTCCCACATAGACACACTGGTTTGTAAACAAGTGGACGTAGCCCAAGAGCGGTTACCCAACTATCCTTGACCGTGGACACGGCTATTCGAATTGTTTTACACTCTGCAGAGGTTGCACACTTTACCCACAAGATCCGGGGAACTTCCGTGTCATCCACGACCCGCGGTACCTCAAGTACCCGGGGTAAGCACCCGATCACTATCTTTCCCTAGACGACACTAACATAGAGTCCACTCGATTGGCAGTAACCCCCGTGCCCAACATTTCACATCTTAAAATTGTGGAGCCTCGCTCCCATTTTCATCACATACCACAAGCACGGGGTACCAACGGTGTGTTCGGTGCCCTGGGAAGACAGTCATGGCCGCCCTACCTGGCACGACCCCGTCCCGAGAGAGAGCACCAACTCTCCCCCGTCACTAGTAATGCGGGCTCCAAGCTAGTATCGGCCTAGGTAATCAATAATGCCCTTTCCCATACAAGGGTAGAGTGGTTGCGCATGTAAGGTTGGAATAACGGTCGCAACTTAAACCAATCCGTTTTTGAAAACAACACACACACTTGCCTCGGTACACCACTTCGTCATCAAGTGGCTACCCAACACATCATCTCCCTCGGGCATAAGTGGCACCCGACGGGGCTTTCGGAAAGTCCTTTGAAAATACTTTGCCTCCATCACGATGCATATACCCGTCCCTTTTTGCGTAGCACTACTTAGCATCCTATCTACTCCCACCGGCATAACCCTCATAAGGAGGTAGGGTCATGCACAATGCAAGTATCAACGAGGAAGTAATAGAGGCAACCCATTAAAGTGGTTACCATCTCATCATGATTCCGATGCAACACTAATAAAGTGCTATATGACATGCATAAAAAGGGTTTCATAGACATGGTCAAAGGGCTGCTTGCATGTTTTAACAAAGTCTTTGAGGTCTTCAAATATCTCTGGTCCAACTCCGAGCATTTCGTCTACTTCGTCAACTATCGTCGAAAGCAACCACAATAAGCAACAACAAGGTAGAAAATAAAAGTTCTCTAAAATGTGACTTGGACTTTTCTAGGATACCTCTAGTCATATGAGGAATGACCAAAGTGATTTCAATGGAATTGGATAAGTGAATATTTCTAAACGTTTTGATATGATGGAATCAAGGGGTTTATGGATTTGCAAGAAGTGTATAGAAACATATTTTTGAAAAATGAGCAAAGGCACCCATTTAAAAAATCATGATTTTAGAAGCATCTGGGAGTTGGTTTCACTGGATTTGGAGTTCAAATGAATTTCCTATGAATTTGCAAAGTTGACAAATATGAAGAAATGGCTCATTATTTTATGTGGATAGAAAGTCTTAATAAAAATGTTCATAAGCTAAGTTATGAACTTAGAAGCATCTAGGAATTTTAATCATGGCATTTGGATCAAATTTGAGCCCTCTGGGATTTTCTGAAGTTTATCACAGAAATGGAAAATGGTATTTTATTTAATTTGTGTGAGGAAAATTGTTCTAGAAAAATGTGCATGCTGCACCAACAGGTAGATCATGATTTATGGAGTCACCAGAAATTTGAATCATTCAATTTGGAGTTAATATGAATATTTGGGAGATTTTACAAATTTCTGGAAAAGGAAAAGACAAAGGAAGTGGGGGGGGGGGTATACCTATACCGCGCACCGAGCGCAGCATAGCACCGCAGCGCACTGGGCCGGCCCAGTGGCTCGGCCATGCGGACGACAGGGTGACGCCGAAGGCCTATTATGGGAGTACGCTTCCCTGCCGGGAAGGCGGTTCCCGCAGATCCCGCCTCCACTTAACCCGAGTGGGTCCGGCTGGACATGTCGGCACAGGCTGACCGGTGGGGTCGCCGGTCCACCGGCCGGCCTTCTTCTTCCTCGCGTGGCCTCCCGTTCCACAGGAACAGAGGGGCGAGGCCGAGCTCGTCCCCGGCAACGAGGGGCGCTGCTGCGGGTGCCCGACGCACCGGCGGGCTCGGGTGACTGCGCCGCGCCCGCTCCCCCTGTCAGCACGTCCAACGGAGGACGAAGGCGAGTGGGGCCACGGCCACGGCGGAGGGTGGCGTTGGCCATTGCCGGCTTCGAGCGCAGGGGCGTCCCGAGGAAGGATGGAGGCGATGGGGGCTTCGTGGTGGTGGCGAGGGAGTACTGGAGTGGGTAGGGAGAAGATAGAGGGGCTGTGGTGCCCGAATCCGAGCGGCGGTCGGCGGCGGCACGCCGGCCATGGAGAGGGCAGGAGAGCACTAGGGGGAGAGGGATGTTGTCTGGAAGATTGCTGGGGAAGAGGGAGAGCGGGAAGAAGCCGTAGGAGAGCTCGGGAGGGCATCTAAATAGAGGGGTCGTGGTGCACCGTGGACGCGGCCTACGGCGCACTCGGGCGGGCTCCATGGAGGAGAGAGGGTAGAGGTCTAGGAGGGGGCCGGCAGCTTGCCGTGTCCCAGACGTCGAGGCGGCCTCGTGAGACACGCTGGGAAGGCCCGAGGTGGCCGGAGGCGGTTGGCAGGGGGCGGCTACAGTGCGGGAGCGCACTGTAGCGCGCTCCAGAGCATGCAAATGGCCGGCATGCCATTTTTTGGCAAAGTGGGCATGGCAAAGCATGTCTGGTAGCTCTAGGGAGGAGTAAAGAATGTGGGGAAAGCCTTGGATGCCTTGGGTGGCCACTAGAGCGAGGAGGGAGGTGAGGAAGAGGGGTGCAGGGGCTGTCCAAAGGGGTAAATGAGGTGGTTTCACCCCTCAATCATTGAGCTGAGATGCAACCATTGTTATTGGAGGTAGAGGAGGAGTAGGAGGAGATGTGGTAAAAAGTTGAGCTCAAGGAGAATAGTGTAAGTGGTCAAAATGGTGATTTTTGAAAAGTGACAGTAGGTGTTTGATGCAAATTTGGGCAAGCAAATTAACTCCACTTGACATGAGAATTAACAGGATCAAGTGTCACACATAATTGAGGTTGACCACCAAGTTTGAGTCCATTTGAAGAAAGTTGCCAGTGTAACATTGGTAAACCCTAGAAATCAACAGAAATGGCTTTACCAAGATTTAGTCATGCAAATCTATTCTCCTTGATGCACCACTTGGTGTAGTGTCATCATTTGATGTTGTGAACATGTCCACAAAAGTTGAGATCAAATGGAGAAAGTTGCCAATGTAGAGTTGTTCAAATTTGGTTCTGAACAGGAAGGGTTTTGGGGTACTTTGATCAAGATAACATTCTCTCCAACTTGTGCCATTTGGTCTAGATGAATAATTAGACCATTCGAGCATGTTCACAAGGTTTGAGAACATTTGGACATGTTTGGCAATGTAAAGTTGCTCAAACTTCAAAATGGACAGAAATGGTTTTGAGGAGATTTCATGGGGTTATACTATTCTCCATGACATGATACTTGGCAAGATCATCAAACATGTCATATGTGACATGCTAGAATTTTCTTGGAATTGCTGGGGAATATTTCCTGTAGAAATATTTCAAATCCTTGAAATGGGCAGAAATGGTTTTTGAGGTATTTGACCAATATTTTGAAGATGACCATGTGTTGAAACTCTTATATATGGACAATATATGTCCATTGAGTTTCCCTGATTTTTGTTAAATATTTTTGAAACAATAAAATAATTTTTCCCTATTAAAGAGCATTTCTGGCCTTAAGAAAAGGCTTTTAAATAAAATAGGAAAATAACTTTTAAAATTATATTTTTGTGGTTTCTGGGTATCCTATATCTAATAGGAGTCAAATATATTTTTGGAAAGATTTTTACTGCCCTTAATTAAGTACTTGCAGTGCAAGCCTTAACTCGGGGATTTTTGGAAAACCAATTTTTGAAAATACTGTTGGGCCAAATTATTTTGCCAGAAATTATTTTTATGTCCTATACACATGGCATGATCATTGGTTCAAGAGTTTGGAGCAAGGAGATGAAGTATAGGAGTTGAAGGATTTATTTGATTTTTAGAGCACTTGCAAACAACAGACAAAAATCCAATCAAGGCAAGGTCCAAAACACTCAAAAGTTTTTGTCAAACCACATTTTATCATGATTGTTAGCTTAAGTGTTGTGGCATGAAAATCAGGGTGTGACATAGGGTTACACAAGGTCGGTTACAAAGGAGGAGATATACATACCCGTATTGCCTAACTTGCCTTCCACGCCAAGTAGAGTCCCATCCGTACACGGGACGAAGTCTTCAATCTTGTATCTTCATAGTCCAACTGTCCGGCCAAAGGATATAATCCGGCTGTACGGATACCCCCTAATCCAGGACTCCCTCACTCCCGGATAGAGTAAAGAAACCTAAGATCGAGTTTATCCCTTTTCGCCTCTTGCAGGAAAACAAGCAGGAACTATGCAAAAAGATATCGAGTCTGGAGCAGGAGATCGATGACCTAAGGGACCAAAATTCTGTCCTCAAGCATAAATTAAGGAAGAAGCCTACGCCATCAAAAAAACCTTCACCTTGTTCACCAAAAAAGGAAACATAATCACATGGGTATGAGCACTCCCCTTGGCAACTGCAAAACATAATCACTTCTATCTTTACCATTTTTCTTAGTTCGATCCTTATGATGATATCTTGATCTAGTAGAATAAAGTTCTTAGTATGATCTAGTTGTGAGTTTTGCTTTATCATCCTTCTATGTAATCGAGTCCGTAAGCTATATATATAATAAAGATTAGTGTTAAGTCAAGGGCTTGATTATTTCGCCATGTTCTTGAGTGAATAAAAGAAAAGAGAAAGAAATAAAAAGAAACAAAGAGATCATATATATGGATCTTATGGAAAGTAATGAGCTCACATACAAAAAAGTATGATGAATAAAAGTTGTTGAGAGTTGACAAACATAGTTTTGGTCATCGTTGAAATTAATAGGAAGTAATAAAGAAAGAGAGATCTTCACATATAAATATACTATCTTGGACATCTTTTATGATTGTGAGCACTCATTAAAATATGACATGCTAAAGAGTTGACGTTGGACAAGGAAGACAACATAATGGGTTATGTTTTCTTATATCTGAGATAAATTATATTCTCTTGGATCATCCAACATGATTGAGCTTGCCTTTCCCCCTCATGCTAGCCAAATCCTTTGCACCAAGTAGAGATACTACGTGTGCTTCCAAACACCCTTAAACCAGTTTTGCCATGAGAGTCCACCATATCTACCTATGGATTGAGTAAGATCCTTCAAGTAAGTTGTCATCATTGCAAGCAATAAAAATTGCTCTCTAAATATGTATGATTGATTGGTGTGGAGGAAATAAGCTTTATACGATCATGTGATATGGAAGAAATAAAAGTGACAGACTGCATAATAAAGGTCCATATCACAAGTGGCAATATAAAGTGACGTTCTTTCGCATTAAGATTTTGTGCATCCAACCATAAAACTGCATGACAACCTCTGCTTCCCTCTGCGAGGGCCTATCTTTTACCTTTATCTCCTACCTTACATAAGAGTCATGGTGGTCTTCACCCTTCCTTTTTACATTTTATCTTTTGGCAAGCACAACATGTTGGAAGGATCCTGGTATATATGGCTAATTGGATGTGAGTTTTCATGAACTATTATTGTTGACATTACCCTTGAGGTAAAATGTTGGGAGCCAAAACTATAAGCCCCTATCTTTCTCTGTGTCCGATGAAAACTCCATACCCATAAGTATTGCGTGAGTGTTAGCAATGGTGAAAGATTAAATGATAGTTGAGTATGTGGACATGCTGAAAAGATCTTATATTGACTCTTTCCTTTATTATGATAAATTGCAATTGCTCCAATGACTGAGATTATAGTTTGTTAGTTTTCAATGAAGTTTATAATTCATACTTGAAATAGTGATTGAATTGTTACTCTAGCATCAGAGATCATATGACAAGAATTATATAAGTTATTGTTCTAAGAATGATCATGATACCCTCATGTCCATATTTTATTTTTATCGACACCTCTATCTCTAAACATGTGGACATATTTTTCGATTTCGGCTTTCGCTTGAGGACAAGCGAGGTCTAAGCTTGGGGGAGTTGATACGTCCATTTTGCATAATGCTTTTATATCGCTATTTATTGCATTGTGGGCTGTTATTACACATTATGTCACAATACTTATGACTATTCTCTCTTATTTTACAAGGATTACATAAAGAGGGAGAATGCCGGTAGCTGGGATTCTGGGCTGGAAAAGGAGCAAATATTAGAGACCTATTGTGCACAGCTCCAAAATCCCTGAAACTTCACGGAAGACGTTTTTAGAATATATAAAAAATATTGAGCGCAAGAAGTTCACCAGGGGGGCCACACCCTAGCCACGACGGTGGGGGAGCGCCCTACCCCCCTGGGCGCGCCCCCTACCTCAGGGCCCCCTGGTGATCCTCCGATGTCCATCTTCTGCTATATGGAGTCTTTCGATGAGGAAAAAATCATAAGTCATCTTTCTGGATGAGACTCCGCCGCCACGAGGCGGAACCTTGGCGGAACTAATCTAGGGCTCTGGCAGAGCTGTTCTGCCGGGGAAACTTCCCTCCGGGAGGGGGAAATCATCGCCACCGTCATCACCAACGCTCCTCTAATCGGGAGAGGGCAATCTCCATCAACATCTTCACCAGCACCATCTCCTCTCAAAACCGTAGTTCATCTCTTGTATCCAATTCTTGTCTCCAAGTCCGGGATTGGTACCTGTGGGTTGCTAGTAGTGTTAATTACTCCTTGTAGTTGATGCTAGTTGGTTTATTTGGTGGAAGATCATATGTTCAGATCCTATATGCATATTAATACCCCTTTGATTATGAACATGAATATGCTTTGTGAGTAGTTACGTTTATTCCTGAGGACATGGAAGAAGTCTTGCTATTATAGTCATGTCAATTTGGTATTCGTTCGAAATTTTGATAAGATGTATGTTGTCTCTCCTCTAGTGGTTTTATGTGAACGTCGACTACATGACACTTCACCATTATTTGGGCCTAGAGGAAGGCATTGGTAAGTAATAAGTAGAGATGGGTTGCTAGAGTGATAGAAGCTTAAACCCTAGTTTATGTGCTGCTTCGTAAGGGGCTGATTTGGATCCATATGTTTCCTGCTATGGTTAGGTTTACCTTAATACTTTTGTTGTAGTTGCAGATGCTTGCAATAGAGGTCAATCATAGTGGGATGCTTGTCCAAGTAAGGGCAGCACCCAAGCTCCGGTCCACCCACATACCAAATTATCAAAGTACCGAATGCGGATCATATGAACGTGATGAAAACTAGCTTGACGATATTCCCATGTGTCCTTGGGAGCGCATTACATCATATAAGAGTTTGTCCAGGCTTGTCCTTTGCTACAAAAAGGATTGGGCCACCTTGCTTCACTATATTTACTTTTGTTACTTGTTACTCGTTAGAAATTATCCTATCACAAAACTATCTGTTGCCTATTATTTCAGTGCTTGCAGAGAATACCTTGCTGAAAACCGCTTATCATTTCCTTCTGCTCATCGTTGGGTTTGACACTCTTACTTATCTAAAGGGCTACGATAGATCCCCTATACTTGTGGGTCATCAACCCCCGCCTTGCTGCAGGTGCAGTGGCCGCGCAAGTCGAAGCCAGAGATTCCGCCTCGCTACGACGGCGCGGTGGATCCGTCGGCTACACAACCTTCTTGTTGTAGATGCTGTTGGGCCTCCAAGTGCAGATGTTTGTAAGACAGTAGAAAATTTCCCCTCAAGTGGATGACCTAAGGTTTATCAATCCGTGGGAGGCGTAGGATGGAGATGGTTTCTCTCAAGCAACCCTGCAACCAAATAACAAAGAGTTTCTTGTGTCCCCAACACACTCAATACAATGGTAAATTGTTTAGGTGCACTAGTTCGGTGAAGAGATGGTTTTACAAGTGCAACATGGATGGTAGATATAGGTTTTTCTAATCTGAAAATATAAAAACAGCAAGGTAACTAATGATAAAAGTGAGCGTAAACGGTATTGCAATGCTAGGGAGCAAGGCCTAGGGTTCATACTTTCACTAGTGTAAGTCCTCTCAACAATAGTAACATAATTGGATCATATAACTATCCCTCAACATGCAACAAAGAGTCACTCCAAAGTCACTAATAGCGGAGAACAAACGAAGAGATTATGGTAGGGTACGAAGCCACCTCAAAGTTATCCTTTCTGATCGATCTATTCAAGAGTCCGTAGTAAAATAACATGAAGCTATTCTTTCCATTCAATCTGTCCTAGAGTTCGTACTAGAATAACACCTTCAAACACAAATCAACCAAAACCCTAATGTCACCTAGATACTCCAATGTCACCTCAAGTATCCGTGGGTATGATTATATGATATGCATCACACAATCTCAGATTCATCTATTCAAACCAAGACAAAGTACTTCAAAGAGTGCCCCAATGTTTCTACCAGAGAGTCAAGATGAAAACGTGTGCCAACCCCTATGCATAGATTCATGGGCGGAACCCGCAAGTTGATCACCAAAACATACATCAAGTGAATCACGTGATATCCCATTGTCACCACAGATAAGCATGGCAAGACATACATCAAGTGTTCTCACACTACAAGGATACCCTCTATAAAGCAACAAGTATTGTACAATGTTTTGACTATGTGTTGCAAAATTCACAAGAGTTACGCATATAAAGCATTGTAGCATATGCGTTGTAGAATTGCAGACTTGCAACTGGTGATCCCATTTTAGTACATAGATTGGAACCGGGGCACAACTCCAAGTAAAGCCCAATGCAGCCTCTTGTCTAGCCCAGCCCAAGTTGGCTTTCTGGATAATTTTAGGTCGCTCCCAGTCCCCAACATCCCCTGTTCCTCTCCTGACCTCCCACGCCGCCCGCCGCCCCTGGTCAGTTCCCGCACCTCACCTGCCCCCTATGATCCCCTCTCTCGGCGTGCCGTCCCTCACCACTCCCTTGCGACCCTCTGTCCCGGTGCGCTGCCCCTCCACACTCCCCTGCGAACCTCCATCCAGGTGCGCCGTCCCTCATCTCAACTCCCCGGCGACCCTGCATCCCAGCGCGCCATCCCTTGTCACCGCTCCCCTGCGACCAACGGTGAATCCAAGGTACGACTCGCCTCCCTTCTTCACCACTCCACTGTCACCCTGCATCGCGGCGCGCTGCCCATCGTCACCGCTCCCCTGAGACCCTGCATCCCAGCGCACCGCCCCTCGTCATCGCTCCCCTGCGACAACGGCGAATCCAACGTACGGCCATGAACATGCTCAGATTCTCCTTTTTCCCAATTGTATATCGTATCATTGATGGCGAAGAGCAGAGAGACCAGGGGTGAGATTAATTCTGCTAAGGTTCCAATCGCTAGATAATTACTATGGGAGATTCTGATTGTGTGACGAGTTTCTTTGAACATAAACGTGGCGCATAGGCATGTGTTCTCACACAGCAGGTCTCAAACAACCGGCTTAGCCCTCTTTTCATAGTATTAAGTTCGTTTCCATGTCTATTTTTGTGTCTTGGTGTTTAATTTTGTTTACAATCTGGGCAAACTGAAAAAAGTCCAGATTACTAGGAAAAAAAGAGTCGACATTCATGCTATTGTATTTATGGTTGATACACTAGAAGAAAATGAATTTGAACCTTCACACACTTTGTGAATTATCTGACTTTTATAAATGAGACTCCTAATCCATCTAAGTGTTGGCTAATGTTTTTCAGGTGGCTTATATAGCGTCAATGAATATGGTGTCAGTAAGAGGTTTATGGCGCTGTTTGGCAGTAGCTTTTATTGTTGTCGTGTTCCTTCTCTTCGATTCAAACAATCTTCTCGATTATTGGATGACACAAGGATTGAGCCTTGCTTGCACTTATGATGTGGGATGATGGTTATGTGTGTAGCCCTGACCAAACTCTAGCCCCTCCAAAGTCAGGTGCAGGAGTTCAGGTTCATTCTTCATCAGTTTTAATGCCAAATATTCATATTTGGATGATACTTCCTGACCAACGGGTGGTTTATTTGTTGCATACTATTAATGGATCAGCACTTGGATGGTTGGATTGTGATGTGGACATATTATTGAATAGGTCCAATATATAAAAATATGAGTAAGCATAAGATCATTGCCTACAGGTTTGTATTCGGTCAGAACATGCATATACACCATTTGCGCCAATTGCTTTCTTCATGCAATTATGCAACTGTTGACATTTCACTCATGTTGCGATATTATAAGGGAATTTAACTAAATTTAATCTGCTTGTCTGATTTATATCAATATTCTTTTTTAAAGATGGTGCTACGTAATTGTTCATTGGTGATTGACCTCAACAATCTGGTGTTTCCAATATGTTGGTGTTTGATCGAGGTGCAAACCGAATTTTGATTGTTTAGTTTTAGCAGCCTTACTTAGGACTATTCTCGTTTCATCTTCCATATGGAGGGACTATCATAGCATTTATGAAGCTTTTGTAATTCCTTTACGAGTTCTTTCCTTACGTTGCATTGATAACTTTGATTTTCTCTAACATGCATGATCTAAAGTATTCCTGAAGAGCCTGGAAAATCATAACGGAGACATATCTCTTGCTACTGTTGTAAGTTGTGTTCTTAAATTTGAACTTGATGGTGTTGAACTTACAAATGAATTCTGGGAAGTGCATGTCAATATGGCACTTGTGAAGACTTGATATTTGGTACAGAGTCGCAAACTGCAATACTCTCGGTAATGTAGACAAAAAAAAGATTGCATGGCCTTCAACCTTTATACGTGACCAATATCCTACCTCTATTCCTACTTGCATCATGTCAATTCGTTTTGTGTTGACAATTCATTTTGTTTTTGTGTTCCTACTTGCATCATGCAAAAGATAAATGGATGATTATATGGGTGCATGGCAAGTATACTGCAATGGTGATGATGATGTTCCTGATCATGATGATGAAGATGGATGCTTACAGTTTTAGTTAAGTTCTAGGGATGATGTTCTTCGGTTAGGTTTTTGTTAAGTTGTATGGATGTTGATGGATGCTTTCAGTTTAACTTTTGATGTCAGGAAAATAATTGGATTATGCATCACATTTGGATGATGTTCTCCTGTAATATCCACTATTGTAATCCAACATTTTTATCTAATATATGATTTGTTCCTCCCGTGAGTATATTCTGTCATTTTTTGTTCACTTGAAATAAATAATCATCACCATTGCATGGGAGTATTAACTTAATTGTTAGCAATATAATTATTAAATCTTGAAGTGTTGGAAATTCTTCATTGCCAAGCAATGAAGATTTTGGTCCCTCTACATTAAGCAACAACGTATAAAAGTGTTGTAGAAGTCTGTTTTATGTGTTGTAGTCTTGCAACGGTCCCTTTTACTAACGAAAATATAAGCGTTGCATTATGCGCTAGCAACACTGGATAAGGCTACGCATCCCAATCCGTTGGTAAAGGCACTAGCAACGCATATATAGAATTTTAGATACGGAAAATTGCATTGCTATAGGAGGGGTCATGTTGTAGTGTCAAATCCTTAAAGACTCAATCCGATAAGATAACTTCAAAGGGAAAACTCAATCCATTACAAGAGATTAGAGGGGGAGAAACATCATAAGATCCGACTATAATAGCAAAGCTCGCAATACATCAAGATCGTACCACCTCAAGAACACGAGAGAGAGAGAGAGGGCGGGGGAGAGAGAGAGATCAAACACATAGTTACTGGTACATACCCTCAGCCCCGAGGGAAAACTACTCCCTCCTCGTCATGGAGAGCACCGGGATGATGAAGATGGCCACCGGAGAGGGATTCCCCCCTCCGGCAGGGTGCCGAAACGGGTCTAGATTGGTTTTTAGTGACTATGGAGGCTTCTGGCGGCGGAACACCCGATCTATTGTGCTCCCCGATTTTTTTGGGTATATGGGTATATATAGGAGGAAGAAGTACGTCGGTGGATCTTCGTGCTATCCACGAGGCAGGGGGCGCACCCCCCACCCTCATGGGCAGCTCGAGACTCTCCTGGTCCATCTCCGATACTTCATGGGCTTCTTCTGGTGCAAAAATAAGTTCCGTGAAGTTTCAGGTCAATTGGACTCCGTTTGATTTTCCTTTTCTGCGATACTCTAAAACAACGAAAAAACAGAAACTGGCACCAGGCTCTAGGTTAATTGGTTAGTCCCAAAAATAATATAAAAGTGTAAAATAAAGCCCATAAACATCCAAAACAGATAATATAATAGAATGGAACAACAAAAAAATTATACATATGTTGGAGATATATGAGTAATAGCGTCCTCACCGTGGCTGGAGACACCAAGGAGGTTGTGACAGCACTCAAGCTTGCCTTCAGTGCCCTTGCGGCAGCACGCTCGGCCAATGAGGCCACTCTGAGAGCCAAGGAGGCCGCGCTAGCAAAGAAGAAGAAGTTGTTCACTCAAGATCGGGCCGAGATGAAGCAAATACCGGTCGAGGAAGGTGGGCCCTCAGGAGCCACCTTCACCATAGGCGCCAACCTCGACCCGGATCAAGAGGAGGCATTCGTGAGGTCCTACACGTGAACAAGGAGGTATTCGCCTGGGAACCCAAGAAGCTGGTAGGGGTCCCGAGGGGGTGATCGAGCATCACCTAAGTGTGTGCCCCAATGTGCGCCCTGTGAAGCAGAAGGCGCGGCGGCAGTCAACAGAGAACCAGTCCTTCATCGTCTAGGAGACGCTTAAGCTGGAAGCAGCAGGCGTCATTCGCGAGGTCCGGTACCCGGAGTGGCTGGCGAACCCCGCCGTCGTGCCAAAGAAAGGCGGAAAGGAGCGCATGTGTGTCGACTTCACCAACCTCAACAAGGCGTGCCACCAAGGCCCATTCCCGCTTCCATGCATCAACTGGATTGTCGACTCCACCGTCGAGTGCGACCTGCTGTGTTTCCTATACGCGTTCTCGGGCTACCACCAGATCAAGATGGCAGTGGACGATGTGGAGAAGACGGCCTTCCTGACCCCGTGCGGGGTGTACTGCTACACTTGCATGCCGTTCGGAATGCGCAACGCAGGAGCGACCTTCCAACGGCTGATGCACATCGCCCTAGGTCAGCAGCTCGGGAGAAACACTGAAGCCTACGTCGACAACATCATGGTAAAATCTCGGGAGGCAAGAACTTTGATTCAGAATCTGGAGGAGACCTTCGCAAGCCAGCGCTAGGTGGACCTACGGCTCAACCCGGAGAAGTGCGTGTTTGGTGCACCCTCCGGCAAACTGCCGAGCTTCCTCATGTCCCATAGGGGGATTGAGGCTAACCCGGAGAAGGTCAAGGAGATAAAGGTCATGAGCCCACCGCAAACTCTCAAGGAAATGCAGAAGCTTGCAGGCTGCGTGACCTCTCTTGGGCGCTTCACCTCCAAGTTGGGGGAGCACGCCTTGCTGTTCTTCAAGCTGATGAAGAAGAAGGACCCGTTCGAGTGGACCCCAGAGGCCGACCTGACATTTCAAGACCTTAAGAGATACCTGACCAGCCCGCTGGTGATAGTGGCGCCTCACCCCCTCGAGCCCCTGGTGATTTACCTTGCCGCTACTCCCTACTCTACTAGCGCAGCACTGGTGGCGGTCCGGGAAGAGCGCCAGGCCAAGGGCCCGCCATGCCGTACCGCACCTCCAACCGGGGCGATACGGCACCAGGAGGATACTGCAGAGGCTGCGACAACATCAACAAATGATTAGGCCCGGCAGGGCGGCGTCCTCGGGCCTACACAGGCCCCAATGGAAGACAAGGCTCTTGAGGTCCCATCACCTCAGGAGACGCCCCGACCTCGGGCAAGTGCAGGCTCCATCGACGCTCCCGCCCTCGTCGAGCACCCAGTGTACTTCGTTAGCACAGTGCTGCGGGATGCGAGGGCGTGATACCCCATGCCATAGAGGCTTCTGCTCGCGCTCTTGGTGGCCTCATGTAAGCTGCGCCATTACTTCCAAGGCCACCCGATCAAAGTCATATCGGCTTACCCACTAGAGAGGGTGCTCCGGAGCCCTAATGTCGTGGGAAGGGTCGTCGAGTGGAATATCGAACTTCAGGCATTCCAACTTGAGTTCAGCACAACTAGGGTCTTCAAGGGGGCCGCCCTAGTTGTCTTCGTGGCCGAATGGACCGATGTCCCGGAACCTAAAGATGGCAGGAGCCCATCTCTCTCGCCAGGGATTGAAGCACCAGATGGTTGGGTCATCTACTTCGATGACGCCTTCGCGTGCCATTGCGCGGGGTCTGGGGCCGTGGTCATCTCGCCCACCCAAGATAAGCTCCACTACGTCGTGCAACTCTGCTTCCAGAGAGCGCGAGAGGGTCTCCAAAAACATTGCGGAGTACGAGGGGTTGATCATCGGTCTCAAGGCAGCGGCGGCCTTGGGAGTGAAGCGTCTCACCATCAAGGGTGATTCCCAGCTCCTCGTCAACTTATCCAACAAGGTGTATGAACCAAGGGACGAGCACATGGAAGCAAACCTCATGGAGGTGCATAAGATGGACAAGAAATTCTTGGGCCTAGAACTACAGCACGTCCCACGTGGCACCAACAAGGAGGCTGATGAAATTGCCAAGAGGGTGTCAAGGCAGTTAGCCCAAGAACCTGGTTTCTTCGAAGAGCGACTCTTCAAGCCTTCAGTGACCCCAGCGGCCGTGGAAACTACATCACCTCTAGAAGAAATCCCTCAGTCACCAGCCTCGGGAGCCCCCGCTTGCGGCCCGGACTCAGGAGTGCACCTGCTCCTGGTGCCTGAGCCTCAGGAGGGGTGCTGGACCGAGGAATTCAAGGCATATGTGGTGCATGGGACGGTGCCAGAGAAGGAGGAAGACGTGGAGCGTGTGGCCTGGCAGGCTACGCCATACTGCATCCAGGTCGGTGAGCTGTACAGAAAATGACCAAATGATGTTTCCTTGAGATGCATCTCCAGGGAGCAGGGGAGCAAGCTGTTGGCTGACATACATGGTGGAGACTGTGGGCATCACTCCTCATCGCATACCCTGGTTGGCAAGGCGTTCCGCAGCGGGTTCTACTGGCCCACGACACTCAACGACGCGACCGAGCTGGTAAAGTCCTGCGAGGCCTGCCAATTCCACGCTAAGCAAATCCATCAGCCAGCTCAGGGCCTCCAGACCATCCCGCTCTCATGGCCATTTGCGGTCTAGGGACTGGATATCCTAGGCTCGTTCCCTCGAGATCCTGCGGGCTACCTCTACCTCTACGTCGCCATCCACAAGTTCACCAAAAGGGCAGAGGTGGAGGCCATTCGCACCATCTCGGCCGGGTCCGCAGTTAAGTTCATCAAGGGCCTCGTGAGCCGGTTCGGGGTCCCTAACCGCATCATCACCGACAACGGTTCGTAGTTTAGTAGCAATCTCTTCAAGACATATTGTGCTAAACTTGGAATGCAGATCTGCTATGCTTTGGTTGCACACCCCAGGAGCAATGGCCAAGCCGAACGCACCAATGCGCAGGTCCTGAGAGGCCTCAATACTAGGACCTTCAAGAAGAAGCTCGAGGCCTGCGGCAGGGGCTGGCACGACGAGCTCCAGTTCGTGTTGTGGTCCATTCACACCACCACCACCAAGCCAACAGGCGAGGCCCCTTTCTTCCTCGTCTATGGAGCAGAAGCGGTTCTTCCTCATGAGGTTAGGCATTCCTCCGCGCGGGTCCTGGCGTTTGATGAGACGCAACAGGATGCCATGCGGGGGATGGACCTTGTGCTGGGGGAGGAACGCCGCCGTGAATCCTCGCTCCGAGCGCAAGATACCAGCAGGCGCTGCAGCGGTACAACTGTCACAGCGTCTGCTCCAGGACGCTCAAGCTGGGTGATCTCGTCCTGAGCCGGGTTCTCTCCAGGAAAGGGCTGCACAAGCTCTCGCCCATGTGGGAGGGTCCGTTTAGGATCGCCCATGTCTCTAGGCCTAGCGCCGCGCACCTGGAGACGGAGCATGGGATCCCCATCCAGAACGCCTGGAACATCCAGCACCTCCGGAAGTTCTACCCATGAAGCAAGGCCCAGTGCCTGTGAAGGTCTCCGCTCGTGACACTCTCACGTAATAATGAGTGGGGTTGTACACGCCCCGGAGTCTCTGGAGTGCTGCTCTCGGGCCTCGGGGGCTCTCTCCCACGTCCTAGTGGTAGCACTTAGGTCCGCGCTGGTGATAAGACTAGACTAGGTGCTGGACGCGGCTGTTCATTTGCTTTCTGAAGTTGGCTTGCCCCTTTGCCTTTAATGAAATTTGGAGTTCTGGCGTTTCTTGTTGGTTTGGTTGAACCCCCTCTTCTTTCTGATTCTTCCCTCGATCCTTTGTTTCTTCGCCAGGGAGGGCGGAAGTTACCCGACGCTCTCCCTCGCACGCTCGGCGAGGGGGGCTAGACAAGCAGTACACATGTGCGCACGTCCCTGGTCTCCGCGAGGCGTCATCGTGTGCGCTTGTGCTCGGTGCATCCCCGTTTTAGTCCGTTCTGGTGAAGACACAAGTTTGTCCATAACCAGCCCATACATGAGGCTTTGCACAAGAAAGGCTATGGATTTCTTAATGAATTTTTGCAGCTTCACGATGTCACCCAAATCAACCGCGGGGAAGCCCCACCAGATACCCAGAGCCGCGCGCCCTCATGAGGTCAAAGCTGCCCTGGATGCATCGAGCTAAGTTACCCCCTCTACACCCATATAAGGCATAGATCTCACAACACCACCCAGAAACAATAAACGCACCATAAAAGCAACATAAGCACCACGGTTCATTACACGCCCTCACAGGGCCCCGAATTCGTTTATGACAATGCAGGGGAAAGGGAAGAAGAGGACAAGCAAAAGCGGCTCCTACAACGCGGCTACTCACGAGGGTGGAGAGCCTTCCTCGCGCTTCACCGGGGCACGACGGCGGGATGACCCGCCACCATCCTCGAAGCGGGCCCCGACGATGTGGCGGGTGGTTGTAGCCGCCGCTGTGGGAGCTTTTGCCGGAGGAGGAGCTACTGTAGCCGGGCGAACTACGGTCGGCGCTGAGGGGAAGGTCGTCCTCGTGCTCGTCGCGGCCATCGCCAAGGCCAAGCACCTCACCACCGTCGTCGTCTTTAGGGCAGCATCCAACACAGCGACTGTCTTCCCCGAACACCCTCATGAAGAGGGTCGCTGCGCCGTCGTACTTGAAGTGGAGGGTGCACCGCCTGCCCAGGCCGCACGCGCGGGCAAACGTCTGCCAGCCGCGGGCCAGGGCTACGTATCCCGTGGCGGAGATCTCCACCCCGACCCACGAGGCCTGGCTACAGCAGTCGTCCGCCTGCAGCAAGAGGCCACCGAGACCTGAAGCCGCCAGCTCTCCGGCAAAGAAGTGTGGAAGCTGGAGCCAGGTGCCAGTCGGGTTCTCCGACCACACAACAAACTCCGGCAGCACCTACACAGAGTGGGAGAGTGTTCGGGGAGGCCTGGCGACCATGGTGCGCCTCCCCTCTTCGACGGTACCGCCATGCCCCAAGCGACTTCCACCGAGAGGAGAAACGCCGCCTCGGGCGCACGGAGCAGCACCGGACCCTGAAGAGATCCATCCTCAACCACGGGGAGCCGTAGTAGGGGTCGAGGCATGCTTGTGACGGCGACCACGCCCCCTCTTAGGCGGAGCAGAACCAGGCCCCTCTTGGCGAGCCTTTCCCTTCTCCGCGGCAGAGAACCTCTTCATCAGTGCCATGGATGTCGCGGCTAGCAGTAAAGTGAGGAAGAAGGAGCAAGCGGAATGGGAAGATATGGGCGACGGGGGCTCCGCCCCCCTCCCCATTTATAGTGGGAGAAGGCCAACCGACGACCCCCACGATCGCAGGTAATGATGGCTTTTCTACATGTACCAGGGACTCGTCAAGTCGGGCAGTTGCCGAGGCAGTGTGGGGATGCGAAGACACCCATGTCCTGTCAGTCGCTACGCGTCAATCAAGACCGCATGCGATTGGGGCCCGCTGTGCTCTGCACTTGTCCCTTGGCTTCGCCTTGAAGCCAAGTCCGAGCGCGCCTTGGGCCCGGGGGCTACTGTCTGCGTTCTGGGAACGAGGGTCCCCAGACTTGCCTGCCTGTGGCCCACGGTGTGGCTCCTCCAGCAGCCTGGTACGGCCCATCTTCACCAGCAAACACTCAAGACCCTCATGAAGGGCTAAGCCTCACGAGGAAGACGACCCAAGACCTCCTTAGGGACAGCCTTGCTAGGCTGGCTCATGAGGAGCGGAGAGATCAAGGTGAGGGGCACCTCATGACATTCCTGTGACGTGAGCCATGATGACCAAGCCCAGGAGGGTGCCAGGCGGGCACCAGCGGGCGCAGAGCACCAATTGCCTCTTTGCTACTAAAGAAGCAGGCACAGACGAGGAGTCCCGAGGCATTAGGCAAAGGTTTCCATATGGGTGCAACAAGACCAACACCAGCTGGATGGTGGGAATGAGGTCATCGCGGAACTCACGACGGCATCGCCACCAGAGCCTTTGGCAGTCAAAGACCACCTTTTGTCAGGATAGCTTGTACTAGTTGTCCCCCTTCAAATTTGCCGTTGTGGGATCCCTTCTCGCCTAATATTTTGGACGAGGATCAGGGCCTCTATAAAATAGGGCTAGCCATCACCATAGGAAGGGGACGGATCATTCAGATCATCCTCAACCACCCAAGCTCACCGAGCTCGAGAACACCTCTCCTCAGGAGGTAGTTCTTCCCTTGTACTTGTTCATCCACAGCCTACAAGGCAATCCACCACACCACACTGGAGTAGGGTATTACACCACATTGGTGGCCCGAACCAGTATAAACTCTTATGTCCCTTGTTCTTGGAGTTTGGCGAGCTAGGTTTGGAGATTGTGGATCTGGGGGGGGAAAGATCTTTGTGCGCACCCCAGTGTTCGAACCTTAAGGGTTTTGCCGGAAGCCGAAATCCTACAGCTACCATATGGGTGATCGGCAGGGACCTGATTTCCCTCTGATCGGGTTTAAGCCCAATCCGATCGTAGTCTATTACTACTGCCAAGGCGGCGACGTGATCAAGTAGCACGTTTAAAGACGAAATATCTGTTGGGATCCATCTTTTCAGGGTGTTCGAGGCCGACGTGAAAGCAATGATTAGCAATTCCGAGGGCCGCCGTTGGCTTAAAGGCCATGTGGACGCCCATTGTGAAACTGCCGAGCTGGAGGAGTTGTCCCGGAGCTAGGATTTCTCCCGAGGTAATGTCGTCTTTAATGACGAGGCGAGCCATCGATCCCATCGTCAACAACACAATGAAACTCTGAATGAAAGCACCAATGTTGGTGTCAAAACAGGCTGATCTCGGGTAGGGGGTCCCGAGCTGTGCGTCTGAGGATCGAGGGAAACATGAGACAAGGGTGACACGATGTTTACCCAGGTTCGGGCCCTCTTAATGGAGGTAAACCCTACTTCCTGCTTGATTGTATTTGATGAGTATAGGGGTTACAAGAGTCGATCTACCTCGAGATCGTAATGGCTAAACCCTAGATGTCTAGCCTATGTGATTTGTCTTAGCCTCTATAGACAAAACCCTCCGGTTTATATAGACACCGGAGCGGTCTAGGGTTGTACAGAGAAAGGAAATAATGCATCTGAATGCTAAGCTTGCCATCCATGCAAAGGAGAGTCCCACCCGGACACGGGGAAAGGTCTTCTACCATGTATCTTCACGGCCCTCCAATCTGGCCCATACCAAATTGTGCGGACGCCCTGGACTCCCTCACACGCTACCTGGAATTTTCGATTCTTGCAACCTTGCTCTGGCAATGCCGCCTTGCCTTTCGGCCCTCAAGGAGCTTCTTACACGCCAAAGGGGACCTCTTGAGCATCGTGCCTCAGGAGCTCTTACCATACCTCGGGCCGCTCACCTCCTGGAATTGACCATGGAATCGCGACCTAGCATACCAGCGACGGCTGAAGCCCGCCTAGGGACTAGGACATGCTGACGTAGAGCACGAAGCTACCGCGAGAACGAAAAGGAGGAGCAATGCCAGAGCAAGACATACAAGTGCAAGCTCATACCAGGAATAATAAACATCAAATCAAAGGCATTACAAGATATTTTGCATGCCCCCGCGAGGGTTTGTCTTGATTACTCGCATGGAATAAAAGAAGAAAAACTTCAAGGAGCCCTGGCTACGGGCAACACCGTCGACGCCATCATCAACAGTGGGCCACGTGAGGCCGACACCAACCCCATCCAGATCATCGTCGACGTCGAGATCTCGGAGGCAGGTAGTTGTCTTCACTTGACTCCGGAGACTCGTTAGGCTCTGGAGAGTCGCTGGACTCCCGGGAGTCATCACTACTGCTGGAGGAGTTGTCAGCAGGACCGGAAGTAGGTTCAGCACCCGCTACCGCGCCATGCTGGCGGCTTCCCCCGGGGCAGCACTCTAGGCGGCGGCCTTCCTCGTCGAAGACCTTGAAGAATAGCATCGAGGCACCATCGTACTCGAAGTGGATGGTGCGGGCCCCATCCATGCGGCAGGCGTGAGCAACCTCGCCCCATCCTCGGGTCATGAAAAGATGCCGCTCGGAGGGACGGCCTCGACCTCCGCGCCCATGGCTAGGCTGCAACACCCGGCGTGCTGCAGTCACAACTCTAGCGCCCCTCCCTCGGTGGCATCTCCTTAGTGAAGAACCGCGGGAATCAGATCCAAGTGCGTGGCGGCATTTCCACCCATATCACGAACTCACGCGAGGAGCCTCAGCCTGGGTTCGCGAGCCGGCCGGCCGTGCAGCCTCAGCATGGCCACCATGGTCATAGCCTGCATGGCGCTGGGCGCTGCCGCCCCCTTTGGGGCCCTGCGCATGGGCGTACAGAGGGAGCGGGAAGCTAGGCATTGGCTGCTCGTACCAGGGCTGCGTCACCTCCTGTCTCTCCCCGGCATCGCGAGGGCGGCTGAAACTTTTCTTCGGCGAGAGCAGTCCAGGCTCCTCCCGAGGGGCCTTTCCCTTTTCCGCCACAGAGAACCTCCTGATCGGCACCGTGGGAGCTACAACAAGATGGAGACACAAGAAATAAGAAGAAGAAGCGGACTGCGAGAACACAGAGATGAGCAAGGGGGCTCCGCGCCTCCCCTCATTTATAGCCGGAAGGAGGCCAACAGCCAGCCTCGACGATCGCATGTAATGATGGTTTTCTCTACATGCAGCAGGGTCTCGTCAAGTCGAACGGTTGCCGAGGCAGCATGGGGAATCGGAGACGCCCACGACCCATTAATCGCCATGCGTCAACCGAGGCCGCAGACGGTTAGGGCCGGCGGTGCTCCGCGCTTGCCCTTTGGCTTCGTAGTGAAGTCGAGCTCGAGCGCGCCTTGGGCGCGGGGGCTTCTGTTGGCGACCTGGGAACGTGGGTACCCAGACTTGCCTGCATGTAGCCCACAGCGTGGCCCCGTCGATGGCCCGGTACGGCCCAGCTTCAACATCAACTACCCCAGACCCTTGCGAGGGGCCAAGCCTCGCAAGGCATACGACACCAAAGACCTCCCTGCGGGGCAGCCTCACCAGGCTGGCTCCCGAGGAGCGGAGATATCTATGCAAGATGCACCTCGCGAGGTTCACATGTCGTGAGCCATGACGACCAATGCCAGGCGGGCGCTAGCGGGCGCAGTGTACCAGTTTCCTCTTTGGTGCTAAGGAGGCAAGCACAGGTGTGGGGTCCAGAGGAATCAAGCAAAGGTTTCCATATCGGTGCAACAAGAACTAGACCGCCAAGACGGCAGGATGGAGGTCATCGCGGAGCCCACCGCGGTGTCACCACCAGAAGCTTTTGCAGGCAAAGACTACTTTTGTCAGGATAACTTGTACTAGTTGGCCCCCTTCGAATTTGGCCGTTGTGGGATCCCTTCCCGCCTATATTTGGGAAGAGGACCAAGGCCCCTATAAATAGGACATAGCCACCACCATAGAGGGGAGGATCAATTCCACCCTGACCAGCTCACCAGCTCATCGAGCGCAGGAACACCTCACCTCCTGAGGCTGTAAGACCACTGTACTAGTTCATCCTCAGCCCCTCGAAGCAATCTACCACAAATCTAGGGTAGGGTATTACACCGCAGTGTGGCCTGAACTAGGATAAATAGTTGTGTTTCTTGTCCCTTGGGTTCATCGAGCTAGGCCTTGGAATTGTTGAGCGGGCAGACTGGGGAGGAGGAGTTCTTCACACGCACCCCAGAGTTCAAACCTCTCAAGGGTCTGCGGCACCCAGAATTCGACAAGATTTTTCAATTGCGAATAGTTATTTAGAAAACACCATGGGCAATGACCTCAGGCAATGCACACAGTTTCTAGGAATAAACCATGTTGGATCAATGAAGAATCACACACGACTTCCTCTTGAAAATTGTTTGCATTAGGCCACCTTGCGCAAACATTTACCACATAAAAAGTGTGTGTGATGGACAGCCTATGCCACACAGTTTCTTCTATGCACCGTGCGTGATGCATTCAATAACACAAATGGTAAAATTGTTAATATCTTCTGCAATGGCAACGCTATCACAAACGATTTAATGGGGAAAATTGTGTGTGATGTACATGCGAACGAAACGTTTTCCTCGGTGTGACTGTGTGGGCTGTATATACTAACGGAAATGTACTTCCTAGATTGACTGTGTGGGATGTACATACTAACGGAAACATATTCCTTGGATTGGCTGTGTGGAATGTACATACGAACGGAAACGTTTAGCCGGGACTGACTGTGTGGGATGTAATTATGACTATAAACAATTTGGCATGTATAATTGTATTTTTTTAGGATTTTTTTTCCTGTGCCCCTGGTTCCTTAGATTTACTCATTCATCCCCACACTCTTAACCTTTGCTCACTTTTCCCCACTCCCTTGTCCGAAACCCTCATAAATGGTCACAACGGAGGATGCCGCCGGGTCAAACCATTGATCGTTAACTCTGACGAGTGGGGCCGCGCTGTACTCTGTCACCCGTTGGAATTAACAAGTGGGGTCACATTGAGACATGTTAGATGAGCTTGTCTGAGGGATACCCTTGTCTGAACCTCGAGCCACTACAACACCACGTCGCTCTGCCCCCTCCACCTTCGTCATGCCCTCCAACTACTAACCCCTTTTCGCATCCGCTGCCGTCGTGCCCTCCGGCAGATCTACCCCCACACGCCCCTCAGGATTAAGCAGCGATGTCGGGGGAGCAGGTTCTCAAGCCCATCGACCGTGGAGAGGATTGGGTGAAATCGGCAGCGGATAAATCATGGATTACACCTCGGTAAGTGTCGTTTCCCCTTTAACTGATTTGTTGATTCATAAATTCGGCCCTATTTGACAGCTAATCGTGTGAATTGATCAAATTTCGCTGAATTGTTCCCAGCCTAACTGTAACTTCCTTATTTGAATCGAATAGGATTGATCCTGTGCTTACTTCTCGACTGGTGGTTAGGATGGAAGTCAGTTTGCTGTGTGATAGAAACCCACATATGATTACTGGATTTTTCTATCCAATGGTGGTAGAAACAAGTATGCTGTTCAAAGATTTGCTCGCGGTGCTCCAAAATTCTTCATATGGGTGGAGCCCTACCGATGCTGTTGAACTAAAAAATTTTAGCAATACCGAGCAAAAATTTCTCCCACTAACTTGCGATGAGCATCTTGGGTTGCTCTTCAGTTTGAATACTGAAAGACGCTTCGGTAAAATTCTTATTGAGGTGCTTCAGCCACCCAATGAACGTAACAAGGGGAAGGTTGTTCAGAAATCTTCTGTCTCTGCTAATAGTGAGCGCCCCGGCACTCCTTGTAGGTCAAAACCAAGCAAAGCTAGTTGTTCTGAAAATCAAAATATGTCAGCTGCCACTTCTTGTGCCGCTTCTCCTGTCGCTGCTGCAACCAATGTAGAGCAAGATGCAGAGCCAGACGAAGAGGTGCCTCGAAATTATGATGAGGATGAGAATATGTTCCCTGATCTTGTAGATACTGTTAGTAAACGAGCAATGGAAGATGAATATCAGCAGGAACCTATCAGCCTTGCTAGATTTGATGACACTGCCGATGAAGAGAGGCATGAGAGCATTGACAGCCTAGTTTTAGATGAATATGATGGTGAGGACATGCCAACAATTGAGTGGAACATGGAAGATCCTCAGCTAGCTATCGGCACCATATTCCAGTCGATGGTAGACCATCGTAATTCAGTGACTACATATTGCATTCTCACTAAAAATACATATGTGATTGATAGGATTGAGCCAACAAGGTTCAATGTTCATTGCCCATATGATAGGTATAGATGGAGGTTGCATGCATCACATATGTTGAGGAACAAGTTCATTCAGGTTTGTGTATTTCTGTTTATACCGATTCATTTTATTTTCAGATAATTGTGTAATGTTTTCTAACAATATTTTGTTTGGGTCCCATTTTGTTTTAGATAAAAAGAACCCACACCAGCACACTTGTCCACCTAGAGGGAGAGGAGGGGAGGATAAACAAAGCTAGCAAAGACTAGGTGGGTGGCAGATGCAATTTTGGATTGGTTGAGAGAAACACCAACACTTGGTCCAATAGGACTCCATGGGAAGCTATTTGAGAAGTACCAGATTGATATACCTTACATGAGGATTTTCTATGCTAAGGAAATGGCTCTTTACATGATTAATGGTCCTTGGAATGAGAGCTTTCAATTGCTCTACACATTTAAATCCTAAGTGGAAGCTGCTAGTCTAGGGAGTGTTGTAGAGACTGACAAGCATACCGTTACATACAAAATAAAAGGGAAGTCATTTCAGAAGGAGTGCTTCAGGAGGGCTTTTGTTTGTTCCAATGCTTGTTGGCAGGGGTTTCTTGATGGTTGCAGGCCCTATTTCGCTATTGATGTAAGTGCTTTGAACGGAAGGTGGAGAGGACAACTAGTGGCAGGTTCGGTAGTTGATGGACACAACTAGCTATTCGCAGTTGCACTTGGCATGGTGGAGGCAGAGTTTGAGGAAAGTTGGGTCTGGTTTCTGCAATAGTTCCGCAACCTTATAGGTACACCCCCAAGTTTAGCTATACACATAAATGCTTGCAGGGGTTTGGAGAGTCCAGTGGAAATTGTATTCCCTAGAGTGGAGCATAGGGAATGTATGCGACACCTAGCACAGAATTTCACAAACAAATTCAAAGGTAAAGTTTATGATGAGAACTTACGGCCAGCATCATACACATGCAGTGAGAGGAACCATGAGCATCATCCGAGAGTGTTGTATGTTCACAATCCTCTGGTGAAGGAGTACCTAGAATCCTAGATGCACATCATGGAAAGTTGCGGTCAAGAAGCAAATTCAATGAAATCTGTGAAGTAGACTATGTGACTAGTAACTTGGTAGAGTGTTCCCATGCAAAGATCAAGTCATTGAAAGGGCTTCTAATATGGAAAATATTTGATAAGATTTGGCAGATGATCATGATAAAGATGGCTCTCCGCAAAATAATTGTAGAAGCAGAATATGTTGGACACCTTATGCTCCCATCTCGTATTAAGTCATTGCATGCCAAGGCAAGAGGACTAAATATGAAATGCATTCGAGCGGCGACACACGAGGCTGAGGTAACATATACTGACAGTAAAAACAGGCAATGGAGATATCCAGTTAACCTAGCAACTAGGGAATGCAGCTGTAGGCAATGGCAGCTCCATGGGAAGCCATGCATACATGCCCTACATATGATGACTGTTATAGGTGGTGAAGATGGTGAAGTTGATCAATACATATCTGAATATTTTTTGTTGCCAAATTCAGGGCTGCTTATGCTTCCAATGTGCCTGCACTCTTGGGAAAATGCCAATGGAGCATAGTAGATCCAGGGTTCAAACTAAATTTTCATGTGCTGACTAGACCACCAGGAAGACCAAGGAAGAACAGGATCCAAAGAGGTGAAGAGGGTCGTGTAAAAAGACAATGTAAGTGCAAAAAATATGGAACCCTAGGGCACATTGCTAGGCTATCTACCAATACAATGGATGCTTCATTTGGAGAATAGGAGCAATGGGCTGCAACAAGTGCAGAGGAGAATGCAGCATTAGAGCAGATTGAAGCTAATACAGAGGAGAAAGAAGCAGCAAAGAAAATTGTAGCTAATTTAGAGGAGAATGAAGTCACTGAATTAGCATTGCAAGCAACTTGGTATGTGTGCAACAACCTTCCCTTTTTGTGCATTTATTCTCTTTTTACGATGGGTTATAATCTTTTTTCTGTTTGACCTAGCTCTGGCAAAGGAGACAAAATGCCAAGAGAGAAAGAATTAGAATATGAAGCCATGGCTTATGAAGGTTTTGAACCCCATCAACTTGTCAATGAAAGTTCTCCGTCAACACTTGGAAAGCCACCACTCGAAGTGAAGATCAGAAGGAAGAAGAAAAAGGTGGATATCCCACCTAGGGAAACTAGGAGCAAGGTTGTTAAGCCGTCTCGGAACACAAGGAGTAAGGCAAAGATGTGGACTTCGAACGTTGAATGCAAGTTGTAAACTTTGAACTTTAAGGATTTGTACTAAGGTTTCTGTCAACAACTGTGAAAACTTGTAAGGTTTAATAATCTTATTCGTACTTTGATGTGAAATTTGAGGCAAAATTTAAATTTGAACCAACGCTTGAACTTCGATCTGTGGTGTGATGTTGCTATGTTTGTTGAACTATTATAAACATTAGGTGGCCAATCCGATCTCTTTTGAGTGGTAAAACTTATAGTCATGGGAAATGTGCTCCAAATGTGCTCCGAAGCTAGGGTAAACTGCCCCATTTGTAATCAAGTATTTTTTGGACCTACTCCAAATGAGCCAAATATTTTTTATTAACACCTATTCAGTTTATATAGTGTAGATTCGAAGTCTCGCTATTTATTAAATTAATCTTCATATTTATACATTTTTTTGAAAATAACGTGATTTAATAGAAAACCTTTAAAAACACGTTTAAAATATGAAAAATGAAAACTATGTTCAGATCCTTCGTGTTCACTTTGAAATGAAGCTTTTGTGATTTTTTGTTTTTTATTATTTTTTCAAAAAACCTACCTCCTTTCCTTGAACTCTCTGCAACGTTGTACGTGATAGCTCATATGTGTGAAGCTTTTTCGTGAAAATGTCCATAAAACAAGTTTATGATTTTTTGTTTGTAACAAGTCACATAAGACAACATTGTGCGCAGGTTATATATTTTTTTGACTTTTTTTAAATTAATGGTGCTCATTTAACCATGATCGTGCCAGCTAGTTTTTTTAAAATGACCGTCGACCAAGTTTAGTATTTTTCCTTGTTAGTGTGTCTTATAAAACGACGATTCATGAAGGTTTCATATTTTTTGGATTTTTTTAAATTAGTTATGCTTAGTTCAATATTGGGTAAACACTAGATAACCCCGTTGACCAATTCAAAACCCCTCTAAACCTCGTGTGGTTTCGACTAACCCTAGCTTCGAACATGAGTCGTCTGATCATACCCTAGCGCCAAGCGACAACCCTCAGATATGGTCTTCTAGAAAGAATTATGAGCCCATGCTGCATGCAGGCTCCGCGCCATTCAATCACAAGGACGGCTCCGCATTGTTGGATCCTTGGGCGATCCGCGAGAGGCAATCCGCGAGACGTTGGTTGTGCTTGCCCAGCATTACCTCCCCTGTCTTCTTCTTCTTATACGGCGACTAGAGGAGCCACTCGTCTGCTCCTTCTTCTCCGGCGACTAGATATGTCGAGCTCCACTTCAGCCTCCCGCCACTCGTGGCCCTAGTATGGTCCAGTGCCCATGGAGCGATGCCCCGACCGCCCATGCACCGCATCACTGAAAAGGTTGACTTTGAGGGAGGACAAGAATGGCAACTTTGGGCGCGAGTTCGTGAAGTGCGAGGGCAAGCCAGACGGGCAGGTTAGATCTCATGATTTTTCTTTAACCCTTTCTTTTTCTCTTTGCTTCTAATTCTTTTTCATTGGATCTGAGGTTTAGGGCTCATGATTTCGTTTCAGATCATGAAGAAATGCACACATTTTGAATGGATGGATGACTACATTCAGAGGCTTCAAGGGGAGGGCTTGCTTCAATTCAACGGGGTCGCAACCCAGGAGGTCAATCTGCTGTCCGCCAATCACAATTTGGTCTCTAAAAGTGCTGCTCCGATAGTTTGGGATGCAGATCTGAAGGGGGAATTAAAGAAGATGAACAAGAACTTGAGGTGGATGATTCACTTGAACAAGGAGGCAAATCTGATAGCTTCAGAATTTTATTTTTGTATAGTTGCTCTAGGATTTGCTTACTTGCTGGTCATCACTCATTAGAGATGTTATTTGTGTCGTGTCATGTGATCTACTATTTGCTTAAGGATTTGCGGATCATGTGCTCTCTGTGTTGCTTAATTTGTGGATTGTGTGCTCTCTCTGTTGCTTAAACTATGTCTCTATCTCCATCTCTAAATCTCTGTAGGTGTTAGTTTTTGACACCTTTAGTTCTGTTAGACAACACCAAGGGCAAGAGGAAAAAACGTAGTTATTGGGACCAAAATGAAACGTTGGGCCGACGCATTGCATTGACTGTCAAAGGCCCATAATGATTAAATAGGCCTAGAAAAATAGTGCATGTGCTAGCTCTGTTTTTCCGCTGGTTTTTTGCTTGATTGTTTTGTTTGCACCTACAGAGATTGAGTGCACGTTGGTTACGTTACAAGAATATGTTACATCGTTTGAAATTACACAACAATTGATATTGCCACCAACAAGTAAACGATTACTGTTTTGTTTCATGCAATATGGCCACCAACAAGTAAACAATGGGCTACCCTTCAAAAAATATTTTCATCCTGCCAAATGGCCACAAACTATTCAAAAATTAGCTTCTTTTTGTTCATACAATATAGGTATCCCACAATATATACGGGCACCAACAATTCAAAAAAATTATCCTCTTTTTCTTCTTATTTTCAAGATCAACATGGCTCATTTTTCCAGATTTAATTTCCTTTTGACACCTCAACTAGTCCATTAGCAGCCCGTGCCAAAACATGGAACCAATAAAACCTATAATATAAGGGCCAAAATTATTTACATCATGCCAAATGACCACAAACTATTCAAAAATTAACTTGTTTTGTTCATACAATATATGGAATAGGGCCACCAACAATTAAAAAATAGCTTTTCTCCTTCTTTTCAACATCAACATGGCTCATTTTTCGAGCATTAGTTTCCTTTTTGACACTTCAACTAGTCCATTAGCCGCCTGTGCCAAAAATTGACCCTAAAATATAAGGGCCAAAATACAAATATTACACGACATGAATATAACAAGACAAATGGGCTACCCTCCAACCATTTTCACAAGCCTAACCCCAAAACTTATTGGTTTTCATTGAGGGATACCCTTTCATTGATTGACTTAGCAGAAGGAGAGGTTACAAAAATGGATATGTTGGAAGAGAGTTTACATGTAGCCGTCTAGGGCTCGGCTACGGCACCATATCCATCTAGCGATATCTCACATCAAATAAGGGTAGAACCACTGACATATAAAAGTAGCAAGCAAAACACAGATAACCAATGACATATCAAGTAAGGGTAGGAAGCATAACATAGTTCTTAGGGGATAGGGTTCCCAACATGATATAACACGACAGAGATAAAAGTTCATGGTACAACCAATGACATAATTAAGATAGAAATATATAAAAAGCCCTAACACCCTAGGGCAAGACAAATTTCATGGGACCGGGCCTTCACCACCATCTTCACTACGTCTCCTCTTCACTGCTCCTCCTTCATGTCGTCCTCGCCGATGTAATAGGGGAGGTTGTGCATACCTTTGCGGGTGGGGCAGATGTTGTTGAAGTCCATGAAGATGTTGTAGGTGGTGAATCCAATGAACTCGCACCAAAACAACTTTCCGAGGAGGTAGTACGCATTAAATCTGTTGGTGAAGTTGACGATGAGCCCTATCGATGGAGTGGTGGAGTTTGGACGCACTTCCTCCAGTCGGAACATCACTGGCGAGCCCGCCAAGAGGTGGACGAAGCCCGCACCAAGGAACCACTTGGCAAACTTCTTTGCACCCCTCTAGTGTGAGAACGCCCAGACACGTTGCGTCATCTCCACGACGACGCCGATGGGATACCGCCTCTTCAGCAAGGTCGATGGGAGCTCGAAGGTGTGGCTGTTGTACTGTATCCTCACCTCACTTTGAGAGTGCTCTTGGTTTGGGTGAAGAAGAGAAGGGGCGGCGCAAATGGATGTGTGGAGAATAGGTGGAGGGGTGGGTGGTTTAAATAAGGGGAAGGGAAGGGGAGTGGCACCGGCCGCGCTCTGGATTTGCTACGTTCAAACGAGTCGCATCGATCGATCTGCCACTTTAATTGACAACATGTTTTAATTGCCACGCTGAATATATGCGAGTGGATCAGAAAGTCTAAAACAATGTTCTACATCGAGGAGACAAGCGTGCGAGAAGAGAAGAACCAATGGCAGCAACCGTCCCTGCGTCTATGGCGGCTCGCATGCAGAAAGAGGCTCGGTCAGCGCATCGTGGTGGCGGGCATCGGCGCATGCAGGCAGGCTAGGTACATGCACGCATAGCAGGCTAGCTGGACATGTTGTGCATGCGCAACAGGCTTCTGTTGTGGCGGCACGTGTAGGGCCCAACAGTCTAGCCACAGCCCAACAGGCGAACATTGGCACTATCCCATGCGGCCCCAATTGTGAGGTCCAATGGGCGACACAGTCCAACACGGGACCAGTCGTCAGAGTTAATGGTCAAAGCACTGACCCGACGCATCCACCATTTCTGACCATTTCTGAGGGTTTCAGACAAGAGAGCGGGGAAAAGTGAGCAAACGTTAAGAGCATGGGGATGAATGAGTATGGCTAAGAAACCAGGGGCACAGATGTAAAAATCCCTTTTTAATGCAATTGCACATATAATAGTATTTGATCGCTCACCCGTCGCACACGACCTCATTTTGCCGAGCGTGTGTGGCCGGAGGGCCTACCCCTGAAGGTTTCTGGGTTGTGTGGGAAGGACCCTCGTATCGCACACACTCACTTGGTGACGGTTACAAACACCATTGCGGAAAGGGGTTAAAAACCGTTTGTATAGCACCTCGTTGTACCAGTGAATAAAAATATAGCTCCAAGTAAATTTATCGATAGTTGGTAGAAGAAAGAGGGGATGTCTTCCGGGGCATCCCCGAGCTTAGTTGCTTGGGAGTCCTTGAATATTACCTTGGGGTGCCTCGGGCATCCCCAAGCTTAGCCTCTTGCCACTCCTTATTCCTTCATTCATCATGATCTCACCTAAGCCTTGAAAATTTCAATCACACAAAACTCAACAAAACATTCTTGAGATTCGTTAGTATAACAAAGCAAATCACTACTTTAAGTACTGTTGCAAACCCCTTCATATTTTGTGTTTGCATTATACCTACTGGATTCTAACTTCTCCATGGCTTATACCCCCTGATACAATCCATAGTTTCATCAAAACAAGCAAAACAATGCATCAAAAATAGAATCTGTCAAAAACAGAACACTCGGTAGCAATCCGAACATTGACCATACTTTTGTAACTCCGACAATTCTGAAAAATTAGGACAATGTGGGAAATTTGTATATAAATCATGTGTAAAAAATTAGAAATTTATCACGCTCCAGCAAATTTTTCACACTTCTGCTACTAGAGGAAAAAGTTATGTGTCAACGCAAATGATTTACTTGGCATAAACACTAATTAAAGTATAAAAACACAATCATAACAGTAGTGTAATTGTGTGCACACAAGAAAACTGAAAAAGATTGGGTTGTCTCCCAACAAGCTCTTTCTTTATAGCCATTAAGATAGGCTTGGAAAATTAATGATGCTCACATAAAAGACAAGAATTGAAGCACAAAGAGAGAATCATAAAATATATGACAAACACACTTAAGTATAACATACTTCCTATGCATAGGCATTTTATAGGGGAAAAATTATCAAGACAATAAATATCTACCATATGCAAGGAAGAAGAAAGAAATGATAACCCATAAGTATATGGGATCGTTTGTATCCTTTTTCGATAATAAGAGTGTCGGACCCTATGAGGAGCTAAAGGTAGAACAAATATTCGCTCAAGATCTATCAACCATCGATACAACTCTATGCACACTTGACGATTGATTTACCTAAAACAAGTATGAAACTCTTTTGTAGGTGTGATGCTAGAACTACTTTGCAATAATAAAACTAGGAGTAATTTGCGAGATAATAAAATTTAGTTGTTTAGTAGAGAGTTTTTTGTTACACAAGAAAGTTATTTGTCCCTAGGCGACCGATAACTAGACTGGTAATCATTATTGCAATTTTATGTGAGGGAGAGGCATGAGCTAACATACTTTTCGTACTTGGATCTATGCACTTATGATTGTAACTCTAGCAAGCATCCTCAACTAGCAAAGTTCATTAAGGTAGAACCCAACCATAGCATTAAGTATCAAGTCCTCTTTATCCCATACGAAACAACCCCCTTACACGAGCGTAAGTTTCTGTCACTCTAGCCACCCACCATAAGAGAACCATGAACGTATTGCAACACCCTACAGCTAGGATCCCTCATGTTTGCGTGACACAGAGGGCACCATAGGACAACACCAGATAAAATATACAACTCAAGCCAATCATGATCATCAATCAACCCATAGGACAAACAGATCTACTCAAACATCATAGGATAACCACATATCATTGGATAATAATATATAGTGTTGAGCACCATGTTTAAGTAGAGAATTACAGTGGGAATAGATAGGTTACACCACAACATAGAGGGGGAGAAAGTTGGTGTTGACGGTAGCAAGATTGTTGATGTAGATCGTTGTCATGGTAGTAAGATGTGTTGCGAGGATCCTAGGCACAAATGTTGGTAAGACCTTGATGAGAATGGAAATGCTCAAGTTCTTGAGAGCACACTCAATCACTAGGTTATATCCTCGATATCAATTGGGATGTGCCTCCCGGTTGCCGAGTTGTTCTATAACCATAGGTTCCTTTCCGAACTGAGTATGCCATTTCCCCGAACCCCTTCAAACGATCATCGTGAATTGCTCGATCTCCAAGGAGATCGTTTCCTGTGGAATATCCTTTCGTCGTCATTGAGTTAAGTGAAGATCTCGAGAGCAAGGATATCAAGATCAACATGAAGCAAGGAATCAACGTTCCTATGAAGGGCAGATGGATCGTGAAGGTTGTAATAGTTCGAGTTCCCTCTTCCTTTTACCCTACGCTCGAATCTCGGGACGAGATTCTTGTTTAGTGGGGGTGAGTTGTCACAGCCCTAGATTATTGCTTGTATTAGTTGCATCATAGAGCACTCATGCATCAAGTCCAAATTTCTGAAACTTGGAATTGAGGAAAGTGGACGCCCCAAAATCTTAAATAAAAGAAGGGAAAAGAACACTCGAAATCTCATTCTTTGTTTCCAAGATGTCATTTTGCAATGTTTGAGAATTTTGGCAAGAGCTATATATCAAACCAGAATTTAGGAACATTTTTAAGGATTTATTTTGGGGACTCTGAATTTAAATCATTAGCTATTTGAATTTGAGTTATATTCTTATAAATAGAATATAATTTCAAATATCTTTGAAACATTTTATGTGCATTTGGAGATGTCCATTCTGCAACATAAAATTATTGTCACTTTTTGAAATTGTTTTGAATTTTGAACAGTGGCAGAATATTAAACAACAGAAAACATAATAGAAAAATAAAACAGAGCAACCTTACCTGGCACTCACCTCGGCAGCCCACCTGGCCAGTCCACTTGGCGGCCCAGCCCACCAGGGGCACCGCTGTCTTCAACCTTTGCCAATAGGCAGAGGCGAAGTAGCACGCGCGCATGCGGAGGCCTCCACCTCCTACTTCGCGGTGGCAGCCTCCCCGACATCCTCGCGACGCCACGGAGACGACCCGAGACCCCTCTCTCCTCTCCCTCACTCGCTGCTCTCCCTCCCCTCCCCTGGATCCCTCTCTCTCACCACCGAGCGAGCTCGCCGATGCCGATCTCCGTACCCGCGGCCACCGCCACCGCCTCGCCTCTCCGAGTTGTCCACGAGCTCCGCCTCATCTGCCTCTTCCTCCTCGACGATCTGCCCGGCCTCGGATGCGCTGCTTCATCGCCACCGTCACCGGCCACCGAGGCACCTCGTCGGTCGATTTGCCACTACCAGTGCGCCCCCGAGCTCCCCGACCACCCCTGCAGACCCGCCGTGAGCCCGTGTTCCTTTCCCCTCTACTCTCGTGCCCACGCTCGACCCCTAGCTACGTTCCCACCGTGGCCGAAAGCTTCTCGCCGCCGGCCATGGCGTAGCTGTGGCCACAGCCGTGCAAGCTCACCACGGAGCGCGTCACCATGCTCAGCACATCACCTGGTGGCCGTAGCACCCAGCTGTTCGCTCCGTCGTGCACCACAGCCCCATTCCCAACTTTGCCCGAACTCCGGCCATGGCCGCGAGCTCGCTTCCGGCGAGCTCGAGCCACCCTATGGCCCCCTACTGCCTCTATTGGATGCGCGGGAGGAAGGGCTTCAGCCTGGTGCCCTAAGCGAGTCGAACCGTTGCCGAAGCAGCGTTTCCGGCGAACGCCCGCCGCGGTTTTGGTCGCTGGCGGCTAATCTCCGGCCGTGCTGACGTGGCGAGGTTATTTAGGCGTTAACCACCTCCTAATCAAACCGCTAGAGTCAATGACAGCCGGGCCCCACTGACTAACTAATCGACTAACAATAATAGATTAAGGTTAATCTAATTGCAATGGGCCCACGCGTCATCTTTGACTATGCTGACGTGTACATTGACCCGGAGCCACTGGTCAGCCTCTGTCCCTTCCCTATTACACTGACGTGCGGGTCCCACTTGTCATGTTTGACCTGGACCACCTCTGTTGACTTGTCGATGTCACACCGACGTCATGCTTATGCAGTAAATGTTTTCTGGAATTAAAATAAATCAGAAATGATTTATAAATTTCAGAAAATACCCCAAACTTCTAAAATTCATAGAAATTCAATCGTAACTCCAAATGAAAAGATTTATATATGAAAAATGATCAGAAAAATCCAATCTATCCATCTGTACCATTTTCATGCATGTTAGAACAACTTATAGCTACTGTTTAGGACAAATCAAATGTATGGCATTTAAATAACCATATGTGGAGTTTGAATTTGAACCTAGTGTTCAAACCAACTCCATTTAACTTGTTGCTACTTGCATTAGCTCAATCAACAGCATATTGCCATGTCATGATCATGCATTATATTGTTGCATCGCATTGATTGTGTTCTTCCTTGCTTGCCGGTAATTGTCCCCTCTCAGTAGACGACGTTCCGACGATGTGATCGATGACACTGATGAAGAACTATACTATCTTCAGAAGTGCCAGGCAAGCAAAACCCCCTTGTTCATTCCGATACAATCCCACTCTCTCGCTCCTGCTCTCTTATACTGCATTAGGACAACAGCGATTCAACTGTTACATACTGCGGTAGTTCAACCCCTTTCCTCTGCATTACCTGCCATTGCCACAGTAAATAGATGAAACCCTCTAGCATGAGTAGGAGTTGTTTGAGCCCTGATGTGCCTACTCATTCATGCTTGTTTGTCATGCCTGCTATTGCTTAGAGTTGTGTCAGGTCTGATTCATCGAGGATGAATTGGAAAGTTGTGAACATGTCCTAATGTTTAGAGCTAAGTGTGTGAACTCGATTTGGTAAAGGTAGCGGTGAGAGGCCATGTAGGAGTACATGGTGGGTTGTCTTATTGCAGCCGTCCTTAGGAACTGAGTTCTGTGTTTGTGATCCATGAACAGTTACTACCACATATTGGGCTCCGGGTGCTCCAAGCTCTCTTGACTTATTAATCAACCTGATCTCTGTCCAGGAGTTGCAACTAGTTTCTGGTGTTTGTATGTAGTGTTAGTAGTCTACCAAGTAGCACCCGGTACAGGTGGGCTTGGGAAAGACTAGGCAAAGTGGCACGGTGTACCAAGTGACACCCCGGCCGGATCTCCTTGCGGATGGAACCCGAATAGGCGACAAACCTGGACTAGAGACTTGTTGGTTAGTCAGGTCATGGCCGACTCTCTTGCCAGGCTTCCGCTTGAAGGTTGCCGAGATACACGATGTGTACATGGTGGTAAGTGGTGAGAGCGTGTGTGAAGAAGTACACCCCTGCAGGGTTATCATTATCTATTCGAATAGCCGGATTCCTCGGATATGGAAACTTGGACCCCTTTCATAGTTCATAGACAAGTGAAAGTGGATACTCTAAAACTCGCAAGATAAGCGTGAGTGTTATGGATGGTATTCTCGCAGGGAGACGGGAGCGGATCCATAGTGGTGTATTGGTATGGTGAATTTGTGGACTCGTGTGCGCCACCTCAAAAGAGTTACTTGCAATCGTAGTTCAGGTTAGCCACTGAGTCAAAGCTGGCTTGCTGCGGTTAAACTCCACCACCCCCTTTGTTGATACCGATGCATATGTAGTTAGTTCTGATGTAAGTCTTGCTGGGTACATTTGTACTCACGTTTGCTTATTTTATGTTTTAAAGAGAGACTTCAGTCTCGCTAGTAGTTCCACATGGACTTCAACGTTTAGCTTGTTACCTCAGCTACGATCTTGTACCCTTGGGAGGGTCTTGTAGATAGTTAGGCTTCTAAGCCTTCTTCAATTGTATTTGTCTGTACTCAGACAAGTTAAGCTTCCGCATGTGCTTGTTGCTTGTATGCTCTGTATGTTGGGTCATGAGACCCATATTTGTAATATCTCGCTCCTCGGAGCCTAATGAATAAATACTTGAGTCGTAGAGTTATGTTGTGATGCCATGTTGTATTTACACATATCGAGCATATTGTGTGTATGATTGAAATGCTTGGTATGTGTGGGATCCGACAATCTAGTTGTTTATCCTTGGCAGCCTCTCTTATGGGGAAATGTAGTCTAGTGCTTCCATGGGACATAGTAGTCCGCTACAGCCTGGTTCACCGGAGTCCTGCTAGCCCAGCACTACTGCTCGGGACACTTGACTGGCCGGCATGTGTTTCAGTTCGTTCATGTGTCTGTCCCTTCAGGGAAATGTCACGCGGTGACATCCGGAGTCCTGCCTAGCCTCCTACAGCCCGGGTTCCCGGAGTCCTGCTAGCCCAGTGCTACAGCCCGGATTCACACGCTGCTAACCGACATGCTGGATGTGATTCATGTATGCCTGTCCCCATTGGTTGGTGCCGCTTTGGGTTCACGACTAGCCATGTCAGCCCGGGTTCTCTGTCATATAGATGCTAGCGACACTATCATATACGTGAGCCAAAAGGCGCAAACGGTCCCGGGCCATGGTAAGGCGACACCCGTGGGAATACCGTGCGTGAGGCCGCAAAGTGATATGAGGTGTTACCGACTAGATCGATGTGACTTGGAATCGGGGTCCTGACAGCTTTGGTATCAAAGCCTGACTGCCCGTAGGATTACCAAGCCAAACTAGTCGAAGTCGAGTCTAGAAATGCTTTAGTTATATAAGGGAATTGATTGTGGATGGGAATGTAAGGCTCTTTTTACTCCTTTACCTTATGCCCTTCTGATATGAGTCATCCTCTTCTCTTCTACGGGGATTAAGAACTAGGCTTCTCGTCTATCTATCTGGATCACGTGTTACTAATTCGTAGACTTAGAGGATTGTTGGATTTAAGCCTCAGCTCAGTTTCTACTACTTCTATGTGTTGACAGTTGATCTCGGAACCTTGATATTGTGATTCTGAGTGGTTATACCATCATTTCTGTAGAATGTCCCAAATCTTTTTGAGCATTTACAACCGTTATGCTGTCCGAGCCATCCCAGGTTTCTAAAATAGTCTGATGCATTTGCAAATCCCTTCTTTTCGTTTCTGATGTCCCTTTGGGCTAGTTCAACCACACTAATCGGTGAGTTGAGGTATTTTATTTCCTCGACATATATGTTGGAGTTATTATTACGACCCTAGGTGTCTTAGGAGATTACCTAGTAAACTAGGCATGTTTTGTGTTCCCGGTGTGATGATTCTGGCCACCATTCTCGAAAGCATCCCGTGATGTCATTTAGTAGTAGGTATTCTATTACTGGGTTCTTGAACCTGAGATTCACCCTACTTACTTCATGTTGATATTGTTTGCTAGTTCCTTTAGGATATTAGTAACCTTGTGATAGTCCTCGAGGTCCGTGGTATATCATTCTTCCTAATACCATGAACCATCCTTGGCGGAAGTTTGTTGAACCAAAAGATCACAATAAGAGTGTTCTTGACGAGTTCTCGATTCTATGATGTGACTCTGCCAGTTCTACCTTCTTTGCATGGGTTATCCGGAAGAAATATGTTGAACTTGGTCCGACATACTAATCTATGCATCCACAACTCAAAAAAGATATATGTTCCTTTGAGTTGTCCCTCTTTAGTTGTTTTCTGACCTTCGTCTATCAATTGATAGTCAAGAGTATGCGTGCCTTCATTCATCAATGCCTAAAATTCTTGTGGCCCGTCAGGCCATTCTATTTTGGAATGACTAGGAGAAACAAACTCCAGTACCTTATCCATTTCTAGGATTGGGACAAAGCAGTTGTAATCCGCAGATCAAAATGCCAATCTAGCTTTTGCTCTGTTCTACCGTGGAGTGTCACCTTCTTTCTTATCAAGAATGTCATGAGAATTGCACCACCTCTTATGAATTCTTGATTTAGTGATACTTCTTGCCGTCATTGTTCATTCCTCGGTTCTGTGTTATTGTAACCGGAATGCCGACAAGTGAATCGTGATGTGTGAAATCAATACTCCTAGCAACTTCGTTGCTTCTTAGTTAATAGGCAGTACTCTCATTCTTAGCATGCTGGTTATTGAATCATCATCCTAAGATTGATCATGCTACCTAGTCGTTATTTCCGGTGCACTCTTCAATCAATGAGTTAGGATTATTCAATCCCTTGCTTATTTGATCATATCGTCTTGCTCTGAAAAGCAAGATTGTTGTCGAGCTTAATAACATATCGGTGGATCGTGATGTTCCGAATATCCTCTCAGAAGTATTACCAGGTTTTTACCTGACCGCTATGTTGAGCTTGTGATCAAGTTGGTTTCCTATAAACCACCCCTTCTCCAAGAATCTGTGTTGGATACCCCTGAGCTAGTTGGTTGAGCTAAACAATAACCTGGAGAGTTGGAAGGTGAAAGCTTGTCCGACTTAGTTCATTCCAAAGGTATATCTTTTGTGCGTGTGTGTTGAAGGAAGATGATATCTCCACCAATTGGTCCTGGTGATCAGTTGTCGGATCTATTGCCTTGTCAAAACTTTGACTTGAGTATGGGCTATCGTCAAGTCAAATCAGAACCAACGATGTTCGTAATGTTGTCTTACTCATGGTTGATCCCTCGAGCATACACCACTACATCTTTTGGTCTAACCAATACTATCACCGTGTTCACATGATGGTGGAAGTCTAGTGATATGGAAATTCCGATGAGTTGCTGTTGAACCCATAAGCAGCATTTTGTCTCCCCCATGACTCATGTTGAACATCAACTTGGTGTTGGAAACTTGTGTAAGCATTTCTTCGTGTTTCGTTCATGAAGCATATGTTTGGATGAAAGTAGTGACTTGCTCTAATTCATGTGCATCTGATGTAAGTTGCCGCCATGGATTCGAGAAAGTCAATGTTGCTTCCTCTGGAATCATCCCAAGTCATTCATGCATATGTGCAAAGTATTCTGTGGTTTGTAGACTTGCAACCTTCATTCCATATGTATTCCCTAGCACCCCAAGCCACTGATTGATTTGTTCAAGGAAAAGGAGTTTGTTGTGTTAATTCCAGATCATGCACAAGACTCCGATATCCTGCATGATGGTTCCCAGTTAGAACTTGGTAGTGCTTTGTTGTAAGACTACTACGTGGTCATGCTTGTCTGGGACAACGTGTTCACATGTGTGTAGCAGAACCAGCTCATGTTTTGGAGCTTGCTATCGTAGTTCATTTCCCGAGAATCTCGCAACGTCATCTCGTCGATTTGTGTTGCAAACTTTCATTTTTCTTTCTAGACTTGATGAGTCTGGAATGTCCTGACCCCAACTAGATCTGAATCTCAGGCGGATATTATTGTTGGAACGTTTCCAAGAACTATACTAATGGTCTCTCAGTAACCGGTAAGTGGATGTCGTGGCCAACACACCCAGCTGGAAGACCTATTATTGTAGTATGTAGATTGAGAAAGTTGGCCACCTCCCCATAAGGATTTTGTAGGATTTACTTCCGTAGTTTTCCTTATGGATTCTTGTGCTCCCGAAGTCTGACCTTTACTTGATGGCCATGTTGAGCTTTTAAGCACGACAATGGTAGCTAGAACATCAAGGAGAACATTGGAAGAGGAGTGCTAAATGTCTCTCAGTCAATCATCCAGATTTCGTTCCCTTGGCCTCGCTAAGGTGAAATATGAGAAAGTGTTGTCTTCCTTTGCATCTGCATTATCCATCACTATTCATCATGGTAGTAAGATGTGTTGCCAGGATCCTCGGCACAGATGTTGGTAAGACCATGATGAGTATGGAAATGCTCAAGTTCTTGAGAGCACACTCAGTCACTAGGTTATATCCTCGATATCAATTGGATGTGCCTCCCGGTTGCCGAGTTGTTCTATAACCATAGTTTCCTTTCCGAACTGAGTATGCCATTTCCCCGAACCCCTTCAAACGATCATCGTGAATTGCTTGATCTCCGAGGAGATCGTTTCCTGTGGAATATCCTTTCGTCGTCATTGAGTTAAGTGAAGATCTCGAGAGCAAGTATATCAAGATCAACATGAAGCAAGGAATCAACGTTCCTATGAAGGGCAGATGGATCATGAAGGTTGTAATAGTTCGAGTCCCCTCTTCCTTTTACCCTACGCTCAAATCTCAGGACGAGATTCTTGTTTAGTGGGGGTGAGTTGTCACTGCCCTAGATTATTGCTTGTATTAGTTGCATCATAGAGCACTCATGCATCAAGTCCAAATTTCTGAAACTTGGAATTGAGGAAAGTGGAAGCCCCAAAAACTTAAATAAAAGAAGAGCAAAGAACCCTCAAAATCTCATTCTTTGTTTCCAAGATGTCCTTTTGCAATGTTTGAGAATTTTGGCAAGAGCTATATATCAAACCAGAATTTAGGAACATTTTTAAGATTTATTTTGGGGACTCTGAATTTAAATCATTAGCTATTTGAATTTGAGTTATATTCTTATAACTAGAATATAATTTCAAATATCTTTGAAACATTTTATGTGCATTTCGTTATGGCCATTCTGCAACATAAAATTATTGTCACTGTTTTGAAATTGTTTTGAATTTTGAACAGTGGCAGAATATTAAACAACAGAAAACATAACAGAAAAATAAAATAGAGCAACCTTACCTGGCACTCATCTGGGCAGCCCACCTAGCCAGTCCACTTGGCGGCCCAGCCCACCAGGGGCACCGCTATCTTCAACCGCTGCCAGTAGGCACAGGCGAAGTAGCACGCGCGCACGCGGAGGCCTCCACCTCCTGCTTCACGGTGGCAGCCTCCCCGACATCCTCGCGATGCCACGGAGACGCCCCGAGACCCCTCTCTCCTCTCCCTCACTCGCTGCTCTCCCTCCCCTCCCCTGGATCCCTCTCTCTCTCACCACCGAGCGAGCTCGCCGACGCTGATCGCCGTACCCGCAGCCACCGCCACCGCGTCGACTCTCCGAGCTGTCCACGAGCTCCGCCTCATCTGCCTCTTCCTACTCGACGATCCACCCGGCCTCGGACGCACTGCTTCATTGCCACCGTTGCCGGCCACCGAGGCACCTCGTCGGTCGATTTGCCACTACCAGTGCGCCCCCGAGCCCGCTGACCACCCCTGCAGACCCGCCGTGAGCCCGTCTTCCTTTCCCCTATACTCTCGTGCCCACGCTCGTCCCTAGCTCCGTTCCCACCGTGGCCGAAAGTTTCTCGCCACCGGCCATGGCGTAGCTGTGGCCACAGCCGCGCAAGCTCACCACGGAGCGCGTCACCATGCTCAGCACATCACCTGGTGGCCGTAGCACCCGGTCGTTCACTCCGCCGTGCACCACAGCCCCATTCCCAACCTTGCCCAAACTCCGGCCACGGCCGCGAGCTCCCTTCCAGCGAGCTCGAGCCACCCTACGGCCCCCTGCTCCCTCTGTTGGATGGGCGGGAGGAAGGGCTTCAGCCTGGTTCCCTAAGCGAGTCGAACCATTGCCGGAGCAGCGTTTCCGGTGAGCGCCCGCCGCGGTTTTGGTCGCCGGCGGCTAATCTCCGGCCGTGCTGACGTGGCGAGGTTATTTAGGCGTTAACCACCTCCTAATCAAATCCCGAGTCAATGACAGCCGGGCCCCACTGACTAACTAATCGACTAACAATAATAGATTAAGGTTAATCTAATTGCAACAGGCCCACGTGTCAGCTTTGACTATGTTGATGTGTACGTTGACCCGGACCCACTGGTCAGCCTCTGTCCCTGCCCTATTACACTGACGTGTGGGTCCCACTTGTCATGTTTGACCTGGACAACCTCTGTTGATTTGCTGATGTCACACCGTCGTCATGCTTACGAAGTAAATGTTTTCTGGAATTAAAATAAATCAGAAATGATTTATAAATTTTAGAAAATACCCCAAACTTCTAAAATTCATAGAAATTCAACCGTAACTCCAAATGAAAAGATTTATATATTAAAAATGATCAGAAAAATCCAATCTCTCCATCTGTACCATTTTTATGCATGTTAGAACAACTTATAGCTACTATTTAGGACAAATCAAATGTATGGCATTTAAATAACCATATGTGGAGTTTGAATTTGAACCTAGTGTTCAAACCAACTCCATTTAACTTGTTGCTAGTTGCATTAGCTCAATCAATAGCATATTGCCATGTCATGATCATGCATCATATTGTTGCATCGCATTGATTGTGTTCTTCCTTGTTTGCCGGTAATTGTTCCCTCTCAGTAGACGATGTTCCGAAGATGTGATCGATGACACTGATGAAGAACTATACTATCTTCAGAAGTGCCAAGCAAGAAAAACCCCCTTGTTCATTCCGATACAATCCCACTCTCTCGCTCCTGCTCTCTTTTACCGCATTAGGACAACAACGATTCAACTGTTACATGCTGCGGTAGTTGAACCCCTTTCCTCTGCATGACCTGTCATTGCCACAGTAAATAGATGAAACCCACTAGCATGAGTAGGAGTTGTTTGAGCCCTGATGTGCCTAGTCATTCATGCTTGTTTTTCATGCCTGCTATTGCTTAGAGTTGTGTCAGGTCTGATTCATCGGGGATGAATTGGAAAGTTGTGAACATGTCCTACTGTTGAGAGCTAAGTGTGTGAACACGATTTGGTAAAGGTAGCGGTGAGAGGCCACGTAGGAGTACATGGTGGGTTGTCTCATTGCAGTTGTCCTTAGGAACTGAGTTCTATGTTTGTGATCCATGAACAGTTACTACCACACATTGGGCGCCGGGCACTCCAAGATCTCTCGACTTATTAATCAACCTGATCTCTGTCCAGGAGTTGCAACTAGTTTCTGGTGTTTGTAGGTAGTGTGAGTAGTCTACCAAGTGGCACCCGGTACATGTGGGCTTGGGGCAGACTAGGCACAGTGGCATAGTGTACCAAGTGGCACCCGGATGGTGGGCTTGGGAACCCTGCTCACATCGTTTGGGGCTGTGAGTGACACCCCGGTCGGATCTCCTTGCGGATGGAACCCGAATAGGCGATAAACCTGGACTAGAGACTTGTTGGTTAGTCAGGTCGTGGCCGACTCCCTCGCCAGGCTTCCGCTTGAAGGTTGCCGAGATACACGATGTGTACATGGTGGTAAGTGGCGAGAGCGTGTGTGAAGAAGTACAACCCTGCAGGGTTATCATTATCTATTTGAATAGCCGGATTCCTCGGATATGGAAACTTGGACCCCTTGCATAGTTCATAGACAAGTGAAAGTGGATACTCTAAAACTCGCAAGATAAGCGTGAGTGCTATGGATGGCGTTCTCGCAGGGAGACGGGAGCGGATCCATAGTGGTGTATTGGTATGGGGAATTTGTGGACTCGTGTGCACCACCTCAAAAGAGTTACTTGAAGTCGTAGTTCAGGTTAGCCACTGAGTCAAAGCTGGCTTGCTGCAGTTAAACTTCACCACCCCCTTTGTTGATACCGATGCATATGTAGTTAGTTCTGATGTAAGTCTTGTTGGGTACGTCTGTACTCACATTTGCTTATTTTATGTTTTGCAGAGAGACTTTAGTCTCGCTAGTAGTTCCACGTGGACTTCGACGTTTAGCTTGTTACCTCAGCTATGATCTTGTACCCTTGGGAGGGTCTTGTAGATAGTCAGGCTTCTGAGCCTTCTTATATTGTAGTTGATTGTACTCAGACAAGTTAAGCTTCCGCATGTGCTTGTTGCTTGTATGCTCTGTATGTTGGGTCATGAGACCCATGTTTGTAATATCTCGCTCCTCGGAGCCTAATGAATAAATACTTGAGTCGTAGAGTTATGTTGTGATGCCATGTTGTATTTACACATATTGAGCATATTGTGTGTATGATTGAAATGCTTGGTATGTGTGGGATCCGACAATCTAGTTGTTTATCCTTGGTAGCCTCTCTTATGGGGAAATGTAGTCTAGTTCTTCCATGGGCCATAGTAGTCCGCTACAGCCCGGTTCACCGGAGTCGTGCTAGCCCAGCACTACTGCTCAGCACACTTGACTGGCCGGCATGTGTTTCACTTTGTTCCTGTGTCTGTCCCTTCGGTGACATCCGGAGTCCTGCCTAGCCTTCTATAGCCCGGGTTCCCGGAGTCCTGTTAGCCCACTGCTACAGCCCGGATTCACACACTGCTGACCGACATGCTCGATGTGATTCATGTATGCCTGTCCCCATAGGTTGGTCCCACTTTGGGTTCATGACTAGCCATGTCGACCCGGGTTCTCTGTCATATAGATGCTACCGACAATATCATATACGTGAGACAAAAGGCGCAAACGGTCCCGGGCCATGGTAAGGCGACACCCGTGGGAATACCGTGCATGAGGCCGCAAAGTGATATGAGGTGTTACCAGCTAGATCGATGTGACTTTGAATCGGGGTCCTGGCAACGCGCCGAAGTCGATCGGGATGATGTCATCCTCGACAAATAGCCGAAGTCTTCTTCATTCAAGCAGGCGGACGAAATGGTCAAATTTCAAGTACACCCAATGGACTTAGCTAAAACAGCGTCCATGGGGGCAAACCTCGGTCCAGAGATTGCCGAGGCTCTATACAATTTCCTCATGGAAAACTGGGACATATTTGCCTGGCACCCTTCCAACATGTCGGGGATACCCCACAGGCTCGCAGAACACAGCCTAAACATACTAAAGGCCAACAAGCCTGTCAAACAAACACTTCAGCGTTTCTCTGAACCCAAGTGTCAAGCAATGGGTGAGGAACTAGCTAAACTACTAGAGTATGGGTTCATCCGAGATATAAAACACCCTGACTTGCTGGCCAATTTGGTCATGGTACCAAAGAAGGTAGATCCTTACATTTGTGTGTCAACTTCAAAGACCTCAATAAAACCTACCCCAAGGACCCCTTCCCCCTACCACGGATTGACCAGATTGTAGATGCCACAACAGGACACAATTCGCTGTGCTACATGGATGCTTATTCAGGATATCATCAAATAAAGATGAAAGAAACTGGCCAGGCAACAACATCATTCATCACACCTTATGGGCCGTTCTACTTTAACATGGCTCCCTTGGGACTAAATAATGTCGGTTCCACATACCAACGCATGATTCAAACATGCTGTAGGATCGAAAGTATGTCTAGAGGGGGGGTGATTAGACTACTTGACCAAATAAAAACTTAACCTTTTCCCAATTTTAGTTCTTGGCAGATTTTAGCTATTTTGGGACAAGTCAAGCAATCATCACATAATTCAAGCAAGCATGCAAAGAGTATATTGGCAGCGGAAAGTAAAGCATGCAACTTGCAAGAATGTAAAGGGAAGGGTTTGGAGAATTCGAACACTGTTGGAGACACGGATGTTTTTCCCGTGGTTCGGATAGGTGGTGCTATCCTACATCCACGTTGATGGAGACTTCAACCCACGAAGGGTAACGGTTGAGCGAGTCCACACAGGGCTCCACCCAAGGGCAACGGTTGCGCGAGTCCACACAGGGCTCCACCCACGAAGGTTCCACGAAGAAGCAACCACCCACAAAGGGTCCACGAAGAAGCAACCTTGTCTATCCCACCATGGCCATCGCCCACGAAGGACTTGCCTCACTAGCGGTAGATCTTCACGAAGTAGGCGATCTCCTTGCCCTTACAAACTCCTTGGTTCAACTCCACAATCTTATCAGAGGCTCCCAAGTGACACCTAGCCAATCTGGGAGACACCACTCTCCAAGAAGTAACAAATGGTGTGTAGGTAATGAACTCCTTGCTCTTGTGCTTCAAATGATAGTCTCCCCAGCACTCAACTCTCTCTCATAGGATTTGGATTTGGTGGAAAGAAGATTTGAGTGGAAAGCAACTTGGGAAGGCTAGAGATCAAGATTCATATGGTAGGAATGGAATGTCTTGGTCTTAACACATGAGTAGGTGGTTCTCTCTCAGAATATATGAGTTGGAATGATGTGTGTGTTATGATGGCTCTCTCACTGAATGAGAAAGAGGTGGAGGGGTATATATAGCCTCCACACAAAATCCAACTGTTACACACAATTTACCAATCTCGGTGGGACCGAATCAGAAAACTCGGTCTGACCGAAATAGTAAACCTAGTGACCGTGAGGAATTTCGGTGGGACTGACATGCAACTCGGTAGGACCTATTCGGTTAGGGTTTGGGCATAACGTAATCTCGGTGAGACCGATTACACAAACTCGGTGAGACCGAATTTGGTAATTAGCTAACCAGAGAGTTGGTCAGGCAAACTCGGTGGGACCGATTTGCTCTTTCGGTGAGACCGAGTGGAACTCGGTGAGACCGAAAAGTTACAAAGGGGAAACACTGAGTTTACATTGCAATCTCGGTGGGACCGATTCGCTCTTTCGGTGGGACCGAAAAGTTACGAAAGGGAAACAGAGAGTTTGCAACCCCATCTCAGTGGGACCGAGATCCTTATCGGTAGAACCGAATTGCTAGGGTTTGGCAGTAGCTAATGACAAGTGAAACTCGGTGGCGCCGGATAGGAAGAATCGGTAGGACCGAGTTTGGCTTAGAGTTTAGGTCATATGTGGATATGGGAAAGTAGTTGAGGGTTTTGGAGCATATCACTAAGCACATGAAGAAAGAGGCTCATTAAGCAACACCTCATCCCTCCTTAATAGTATTGGCTTTTCCTATGGACTCAATGTGATCTTGGATCACTAAAATATAAAATGAAGAGTCTTGAGCTTTTGAGCTTGAGCCAATCCATTGTTCTTAGCATTTTGAGGGTTCCACTTTCACATCCATGCCATGCCAATCATTGAGCTTTCCTGAAATAATTATCTTGGAATAGGATTAGCTCAATGAGCTATATGTTGTTATGAATTACCAAAACCACCTAGGGATAGTTGCACTTTCAATCTCCCCCTTTTTGGTAATTGATGACAACATATAGATCAAAGCTTCGACAAAAGATAATAAGCATGAAATATATCGTCGCTTTGAGAAGTATGTGATAAGTAAGAGCTCCCCCTAAATTTGTGCATATTTAAAATTTGCTTTGGACTGCAAATGCACAAAGAATTAGAATTATGGGTTACTCTTCCATGTCACATACATCTTGGTGGAGCGCTAAAAAATGATAAGATTGAAATACATGCACTCATCACCAAGAATAGTGAATGATCACAAACGATAGATAGAATGATAATATTTAAGCAAGCATTAAGCAAACATTAAGTGTAGCTTATGATCAAACACATGATCATCGATGTCTCACAGGCATAAGGACGTAGTATCTCACACACAGGCAAACAAAGTTCGAAAAACCACCAAATAAAGCAAGAGAGAAAAGCAACACTCTCTCTCTCTCGAAGCCTATGATCTATACATCTTCTCCCCTTTGGCAACAAGTTACCAAAAAGTTCCTAGAAAATGCATAGCACTAGATCGACGCTCAGGCTTGATCTTCAAGTGGTGGTGGAGTCCGGAGCACTCCAAGGACGAAGCCTTCGGTAGACGTGGTCGGAGTCGAGGCTGAAGTGGATGCTGGAGCTGGTGGAACTGAGGCTGTGGCTGGTGCAGACGTTGTAGCTCTGGTGTCAGCAACTGGCAGTGCATACGACCTCGGACCTCGTGGCACCCTCGCAAAAGCATGAGTCATGGTCCTGCCTCTCCTCTCATTCATGTCCTCCTGGAGCTGCTCCACGGCAGTCTGTATCTCTGTTACCTTGATGTCCAAGTCATAGAATCTCTGTTCCATGATCCTCTCTAAGCTCGCCTGGTTCTGAGTCAGGGTGGCTATACTCTGCTCAATCCGCAGGGTGGACGCAATCAAGTAACTGAGCTGCTCTTGTTTGGTTTTCAGGAAGTAATCAGATGCCTCCGCTTGAGTAGGCATCCTGGCAGCTTTCTCCTTCTTCGCCTTCTCCTTCTAAGCTTGTGCATGGACAGATGATGGTTCATTCTCAGTCATAACAACTTCATTGTTCTCAAAATCTGGACGGATGGGCAGGTGTTCCTTATCCAACAAATATACGCCCGTGCCCCTGAATCTGAGGGGCATATCCACAGCTCCTCTTCTGATCTGCCGCAGTCCTTTTGATTGTTTCCACTATGAGGCTCATGACTTTGAATTTTTGAGGCACGTCAAAGACATGAAGCAAATTGATCGCATGACCTCTGATCATCTTGTGATCTCCAGACTTGGGCAGAAGGGTGTGCCTAAGGATCCAGTTGATCGTAGGGAATCCTGATAGCAGATAATGCACTGAGCCAAACTTGAATGTGTCAAGTGCTTCATTCGGAATCTCCTTGTACATGTTGGACATGGAGTTGTGGTCCATCTTTTTCTTGGCATAAATGTCCAAGTCATCTGCTTGCTCCTCTGGGGCATTGATTAGCTTCGCCCATTCCTCAACAGTAGAGTGGTACCTCGTACCCTCATACATCCATGTAATCCTCCCATCTGGATAAAAGTGAGCTGTGGAGTAGAACTGCATGATGAGTTCCTCGTTCCACTTTGTGAGCTTCTGCCCAACAAAGTCCTCTACTCCACACGCCTTGAAGCTGTCCTAAACTCCTGGGTAGTACTCTTCATTGTCCTTGATATAGGTCCAGTCGACCCATCTCATGTCACATACAATTAGCTTCTTGTCAAGTAGCACTATCTCATAGAAATCCTGTTGCTCCTTGGTATGAAACCTGTAGTCCACTGCAGTCCTTCTCCTAGAAGCATATGGATCTGCTTCTCTCCACTTCCTGAGCCTTGAGTCTCTCCTGCGCTTCATATCCTCAGCCACAGGATGAGCATCGTTGTGGTCTGGGATCTTGGGCTTGAGCTTCCGAAGGACACTCTCTTCCTCTTCCTCAGCAACAGTCTCAGGCATTGGGGCCTTGTTCTTCTCAGTGGCTGGGATGCTTCTTGTGTTTCTCTTTGGTGCACTCTTAGGCTTAGATGCAGCCTTAGGTGCTTCCTTGGGCTTGGATGCAGCTCCCCCTGACCTTATGGCATCTCCCATAAGTTTGGCTGCCTTGGGCGCTGGTGCAGCTGCCTCTTCTTCCTCCTCCTCTTCAACCATGATGGAGGCCTTCCCAAGCACTCTAGCCACAGTCTTCTTCACTCTTTCTTTCCTCTTCTTGCCCTCAGCTGCAACGGGCTCAATGGGAGCAGGCTTCTCAGTTGAGGCTCTAGCCTTTGACATGGGCTGCCTGCCTGCTGGCCTTTTGATTTTCAGGACTGGCTTTGAGCCTTGAGCTGGCTCAACTCTCTTGGAAGTGGCCTCTTCCTCTGCCACATAGTCCTCATCTTCAGAATCTGAGGTTTTCTTCTTCCTTTGTCTCGTGGCAGCTTTAGGCAGGTTGCTGGGTGTGCTCCTGCTGCCATCATCTGAGGAACTTGAGGGGCTAGTGCCCTCACTCAGCTGCACTTGCTGCTCTGACAAGTTTTGGCTGTCACTCTGGTCTAACATGCTGCAAACTGACTGTTGACCCTGTGAATAGATTATAGAGGAGATAGAGTGGATGAGCATCACAAAATGCAGAGATTTTTGCAAAAAGAATGATCCAAAAACTTAGTTTTAGTTTCCCACTAAAATCATCTTAGATCTACCGATTTTCAAACTCGGTGATACCGAAGCAGTTTTGGAACCTAAACTAGTGAACTCGGTAGGACCGAGTCACAGTTCGGTGGCACCAAGACTGCTAGGGTTTCACTGAGTTCAAAAATTGGTCACACCGATAGTAATTCTCGGTCAGACCGAGTTTTACTTGTGCAATGGCATAAGCCAAATCGGTGGGACCGAGTTTTTCAACTCGGTGGGTCCGAGATGGTTTCGGCGGAAACCTAAACCTAGAATTTTCGTATCAAACCTAATCTATGAGCGTTTTGACTGGATAGAAGTTTCTCAATCGTGGCAAGAATCAATACGATCACAATGTGCTAGGAATCAGATTGAGGAATAGCACAGAGATCAAGTCCATACCCTAGTTCGGCGGGGACTTGCTACGGCGGCAACAGCGGGGCAGAATTCCCGTTGAAGGCGACGGAGACCAGCGACTGGAGGCTGCTGGCGGCGAGAAGACGATCCGGAGACCTCGAGGGCAGAGCAGGCTATCGCGCGGGCGAAGGGGTTCGGAGAAATTTCCAAATTTTGCCCGTGAGTATATATAGCCAGACCCTATCGGTGTGACCGAGTGGAACAACTCGGTGGCACCGAGATTCATAACTGCGTGCAGTTACTGAAACTCGGTGAGACCGAAAGGTTCAAATCGGTTGCACCGAGATCGAAAACCTAGATCAACTTAATGATCTCGGTAGGACCGAAAGTGGAGTATCGGTCAGACTGAGAATCATAAAGAGGTTTTGGAAGTTTAAGTCTATGACGAATCGGGGACTCCGAGCGCTCCTCACACAGAGTGGTTCGAATCTGACTTGATAAAATTTTGTGATGCAGCATGAATAGAGTTTGAGACGAGAAAAGCATAGATAGCTAGAGGAGGTTCTTAGGCATTCTTGTCCATCCACTTGGCAAAAGAAGATAAAGCCAAACAATCAAAACAACAAGTGGATGTCCTCGAATGAGTAAAATATGCAATCAGCATGCTCACACAATAAGATGGCAAATGAAATATGTGGCAAGGCATGCACAACCAATTCTAGCATCTATCAAGAAATTTGCGATGACTAGGTCATCTATATATGAGTATATTGACTTAGGAGTCAAGTGAGAACACTTGATCGTAGGTCATACTCATCGTTTAAGCTCAAGTGGGGTTACCACTTTTACATAAAGCATTGTTTTGTTCACATCTTTAGAGTTGCTTTAGCTCAAGTCTTAGAGTAAAGCTCCCCCTAGATGTGATATCCCCCCTAAGAGGGATGAACTAACCTTGGGTTTTGTCGATGATGACTTCATGTAGATATTGAAGATGTGGATGCTCAATGTTGATGTAGATCTCTTGGAGCTATCCATTTGAGTGAATTGCACTTTCAATTACCTACATGGGTTAGTCCCACAAGGAACAAACAAGGATATCCATAGACATAGAGTGATGCACACAAAAGATGATGTCCATGAAAACTTTTAGGTTACCTTGTCCCTTGTCTTACCAACAAGAGGGTTTGTGACTCCTTGAACTAGTGCAAGATGTGGAAGTTGATTGCACTTGTTCTTGCCAAAATGATAAGAGTGAAGTATGTTGGCGGAGTCACCCTCAAGAACTCTCTAGTTCTTCTTCTTTTGGATCCACATCATCTTGATGGGAATCCTTGGAGTTGTAGTCGTACATGATGAAGTGGAACTTGAAGTAGTCTTGGGAATCCACTTGACTAAGGTCTTAGGAGCTTCTTCAAATGCATCAATTTCCTCTTGAAGCTTGTCCTTGCCTTTTTGCTCGTAGTCTCGTGGTGGAAGATCATCTTGAGCTTGTGTCCCATTGAAAGAAGTATACTTCTCTTGTTGAGGGACAAACTTCGTCTTGGGGTATTGATCTTCTTCCCATTCAACTCCATTGGCATTGAACTTTCGTTCAAAACCAACACCTTGATTCTTCCGGTGCAATCCTTGCTTGCGCACAATTTCCTCGAATTGCTTACTCCCGGCAAGGCTTTTGTACACTCCTTTCTCTATAATTCCCTTCAATAAGCTATTTTCTTGCTCAAGTGTAACTTGGCTAAGAGAATCATTAGTGGAATCAAGAGAACTACTAGAAGCAACAATATTGGATTTAGCATGATCATTGTTACTACTAGAGGAAGAATCTTTCTTGTTAGACTTGACTTGAGGCATGTAAGTGGATAAGAGTAAACGCTTGGCAATGTAAGAAGAACTTTTCTTGCGGAGATCATCATTGATTGCCTTTAAGAACTCATGCTCTTGCTCAAGATTGAGCTTTTCAAAGCATAGTTTCTCATGAGCTCTTAAAAGTTCTCGATGATCTTCGAAGATAGTGTCATGAGCTAACTTTAGAGTTTTTAGTTCTTTAGTTAGAGCCTCAATCTTCTCCTTATCATTGTCATTCGTTTTATCTTGATTAGCATGATTAATTGGTCTTTCATCATAGTATTCATCACTAGAGTTGTCACCAAGCAAATCATCACCTAACAAGTCATCTTCATCACTATTGAAATCAACATACTCGGGGTGTGTTACCTTAGGACCTTTGGCCATGAAGCATCTTCCAATTCCTTCATTTGGTGAGTCAAATATGTCGTAGGAGTTGGTTGACACAAGTGCTAGACCGGCAACACCTTCATCTTGAGTATCTTCGGAGTCGGAGTGATAACTTCTCTCGGAGTGACTGTCGGAGTCGGAGCCGGATACCCATTCACCAACATGAGCTTGATGTCTTCGTCTTGTGTAGCTCCTTGATGATTTTTCCTTCCTTTCCGAATCCTTGCTTCTCCGTGAGTATCTTCGTTCATAACGATCATCTTTACTCCTTCTCTCTCTCGGTGGTGATCCTTTGCTTCTTCTTTTTGGAGAATCTTCTCTTCTTTTGTAGGGAGCCGTACACTCATTGGAGTAGTGTCCGGGTCTTCCACAATTGTAACAGTTTCGCTCTCGACTAGAAGATCTTTTGTCATTGTAGGACCTTGACTTGGAGCTTCTATCTTTGCTTCTACTCTTGTAGAACTTGTTGAAGTTCTTCACCATTAAGCTCAATTCTTCATTGAAGTCTTGTTTCTCACTTGATGATGTAGGGGCTTCACATGAGGCTTTATAGGCACCACTTGATTTGTTGTGAAGTTCCTCTTTATCCTTAAGTGACATCTCATGAGCAACAATTCTTCCAATCACCTCCGTTGGCTTGAGATCTTTGTAATTGGGCATCATTTGGATCAATGTGCACACAGTATAATATTTTCCATCCAAGGCTCTTAGGATCTTCTTGATGATGAATTTATCGGTCATCTCTTCACTTCCTAAGCCGGCAATCTCATTTGTGATGAGAGCAAGCCTAGAGTACATTTCAGTGACACCTTCACCATCCTTCATCTTGAACTTGTCAAGTTGGCTTTGAAGCACATCCAACTTGGATTCCTTGACGGAGTCGGTACCTTCGTGCATATCAATCAAAGTGTCCCAAATTTCCTTTGCATTCTCAAGGCGGCTGATTTTGTTGAATTCTTCGGGGCACAATCCGTTAAAGAGAATATCACAAGCTTGAGCATTGTATTGCAACATCTTCAACTCATCAGCGGTAGCTTCACGGTTTGGTTCTCTCCCATCAAAGAAGTCACCTTGCAAACCAACACACACAATAGCCCAAACAGCGGGGTTATGTCCAAGAATATGCATTTTCATTTTATGCTTCCAACCAGCAAAATTAGTACCATCAAAGTAAGGACCTCTACGGTGATAATTTCCCTCGCTAGACGCCATACTCTCCTAGGTTGTGAAACCAAGGCTATGACCACCAAAAGCTATGGAGATCAAGCAAATGGAGACCAAAGCTCTGATACCACTTGTAGGATCGAAAGTATGTCTAGAGGGGGGGTGATTAGACTACTTGACCAAATAAAAACTTAACCTTTTCCCAGTTTTAGTTCTTGGCAGATTTTAGCTATTTTGGGACAAGTCAAGCAATCATCACATAATTCAAGAAAGCATGCAAAGAGTATATTGGCAGCGGAAAGTAAAGCATGCAACTTGCAAGAATGTAAAGGGAAGGGTTTGGAGAATTCAAACACTATTGGAGACACGGATGTTTTTCCCGTGGTTCGGATAGGTGGTGCTATCCTACATCCACGTTGATGGAGACTTCAACCCACGAAGGGTAACGGTGGCGCGAGTCCACACAGGGCTCCACCCAAGGGCAACGGTTGCGCGAGTCCACACAGGGCTCCACCCTCGAAGGGTCCACGAAGAAGCAACCACCCACAAAGGGTCCACGAAGAAGCAACCTTGTCTATCCCACCATGGCCATCGCCCATGAAGGACTTGCCTCACTAGCGGTAGATCTTCACGAAGTAGGCGATCTCCTTGCCCTTACAAACTCCTTGGTTCAACTCCACAATCTTGTCGAAGGCTCCCAAGTGACACCTAGCCAATCTAGGAGACACCACTCTCCAAGAAGTAACAAATGGTGTGTAGGTAATGAACTCCTTGCTCTTGTGCTTCAAATGATAGTCTCCCCAGCACTCAACTCTCTCTCATAGGATTTGGATTTGGTGGAAAGAATATTTGAGTGGAAAGCAACTTGGGAAGGCTAGAGATCAAGATTCATATGGTAGGAATGGAATGTCTTGGTCTCAACACATGAGTAGGTGGTTCTCTCTCAGAACATATCAGTTGGAATGATGTGTGTGTTCTGATGGCTCTCTCACTGAATGAGAAAGAGGTATAGGGGTATATATAGCCTCCACACAAAATCCAACCGTTACACACAATTTACCAATCTCGGTGGGACCAAATCAGAAAACTCGGTCTGACCGAAATAGTAAACCTAGTGACCGTTAGGAATTTCGGTGGGACTGACATGCTACTCGGTAGGACCGATTCGGTTAGGGTTTGGGCATAATGTAATCTCGGTGAGACCGATTACACAAACTCGATGAGACCGAATTTGGTAATTAGCTAACCAGAGAGTTGGTCAGGCAAACTCGGTGGGACCGATTTGCTCTTTCGGTGAGACCGAGTGGAACTCGGTGAGACCGAAAAGTTACAAAGGGGAAACACTGAGTTTACATTGCAATCTCGGTGGGACCGATTCGCTCTTTCAGTGGGACCGAAAAGTTACGAAAGGGAAACAGAGAGTTTGCAACCCCATCTCGGTGGGACCGAGATCCTTATCAGTAGAACCGAATTGCTAGGGTTTGGCAGTGGCTAATGACAAGTGAAACTCGGTGGCGCCGGATAGGAAGAATTGGTAGGACCGAGTTTGGCTTAGAGTTTAGGTCATATGTGGATATGGGAAAGTAGTTGAGGGTTTTGGAGCATATCACTAAGCACATGAAGCAAGAGGCTCATTAAGCAACACCTCATCCCTCCTTAATAGTATTGGCTTTTCCTATGGACTCAATGTGATCTTGGATCACTAAAATATAAAATTAAGAGTCTTGAGCTTTTGAGCTTGAGCCAATCCATTGTTCTTAGCATTTTGAGGGTTCCACTTTCACATCCATGCCATGCCAATCATTGAGCTTTCCTGAAATAATTATCTTGGAATAGTATTAGCTCAATGAGCTATATGTTGTTATGAATTACCAAAACCACCTAGGGATAGTTGCACTTTCACATGCCTAGAGAAACACATCAGGGAGACCGTCGAGGCCTGGATAGACGATGTGGTTGTTAAAACCAAATACGTTGGACAGTTGGTCGACAACCTCCGCGATACATTCTCTAGCCTACGAGAATATCAAATTAAACTCAATCCAGAGAAATGCATCTTTGGAGTCCCGGCTAGAAAACTCCTCGGCTTCATCGTGTCGAGCCGAGGAATTGAGGCCAATCCACCAGAAATACGAGCCTTGGACCACTTGGAGGTACCAATAGAGCTCAAACACATACAAAAAACTTGAAGGATGCGTGGCGGCCTTATGTCGCTTCATATCAAGACTCGGGGAGAAGGCCTTGCCTCTATTCAGGCTATTAAAACAAACAAAGACATTTAAATGGACCAAGGAAGCCGCAACAGCTCTTGAAGACATCAAAACTCTCCTCGCCACCAATCCCATCCTAGTGGCACTAGGTGTATGTGAGCCGGTGATATTATACATCTCAGCCACAAACCAGGTGGTCAGTGCAGTACTCTCGGTCAAACGAGACATGGAGAATCACAAATTCTAGCTCCATAAGAGCATATATTATGTCTCCGAAGTCCTAACCCCATGCAAGACACGCTACCCTCACTACCAAAAAATAGCATATGCCGTCTTCATGCCACACGAAAACTTCGGCACTACTTTTAAGTGTGCTTGGTGACTGTGTAATCCAATGTCCCATTAAGTGCCACAATTAACAACAGGGGTGCAACAGGGCATATAGCCAATTGGGCAATAGAGCTCTTACCCTTTGAAATCACATATCGACCGCGCCGAGGTATTAAACCTCAGGTGATGGCCGACTTCGTGGCCGAATGGACAGAAGTTGAACTCCCTCGAGAGTACAACACCTACTCGCATTGCACCATCTACTTTTTTGGTTCCAAAATGCTTGCTCGCCTAGGGGCTGGCATTATAATCACGTCACCTACGGGGGACAACATTGGATATGTGCTGCAAATCATGTATACGGATTCCAATAACGCGGCCGAATACGAAGCCCTCTTGCATGGACTACGGATAGCAGTCTCCATGGGTGTCAAATGCCTGGAGGTCTGAGGTGATTCCAACCTCGCCACCTCACAAGTCAATGGCGAATTCGACGCCAAGGACCCAAAGATGACAGCATACTGGAATGACATCCTGAAGATCTCAGCCAGGTTTGAGGGGCTGGAATTTCACCACATACCACATGATAGCAACCAGGGTGCAGATATACTCGCCCGCATGGGCGCAAAATAGGATAAGGTCACAATACCTTCCTCAAATGGCTCTTCAAGCCATCTGTGGTCTGGGAAGATGACAAACAAATGCCGAAGTCAAGCGACGTCAGGCAAAACACCTCGCCCAAAGAAGATGATGAACAGGATATAATCGGCGGCTCGGCTATCCAAGAAACAACTTTGTCACATGAAGTCATGGAAGTCATTGCAGCGTGGACCGAGTCTCTCCTTGCATACCTGCTCCATAAAGAGCTCCCCGATGATCAAGCTGACGCACGACGGCTCGTAAGGCAATCTAAAGCCTATAAGGTACACGAAGGAGAGCTCTACAAGATGAGCACTACATGCATCCTCCAACGATGCATAAACAAGGAGGAAGGCGGACTTTTACTTTAGGAAATACACTGTAGGATGAGAGGACATCACGCTGCTGCTCGGTCCTTGGTCAGCAAGGCCTTTCGAGTTGGTTTCTACTGGCTGACCGCAGGCGCCGATGCCTCGACGTTGGTACAGTGTTGCCCAGGCTGTCAAGTATTTGCCAAACAAAGCCACATGCCCCCTATGGTCCTCCACACTATTCCCATTACATGGCCTTTTGCGTTCTAGGGACTAGATATGGTCAGACCACTCAAGGGCGGATCAAACAAAAACAAATACTTACTTGTCATGGTGGAAAAATTCACCAAGTGGATCGAAGCAAAGCCGATCACCTTGGCCGAAGTTGTCCAAGTAATTGGGTTCATCTCTAGGGTAGTACACCGTTATGATATTCCCCATAGTCTCATCACAAACAATGGGACAAACTTCACGGCCAAAGGGGTAAAATCATGGTGCGCAAAAATGGGCATCAAAATCTCGACTACGCATTTGCATACCACCCACAGTCAAACTTGCAAGTGGAGCGGTCCAATCGACTAATACTTAGTGGCATCAAGGCACAACTCGTGCGCTCCCTCAAAAAAGCTGACTATAAGTGGGTAGATGAACTCGATTTCGTCCTATGGAGGTTGCGCACCACACTGAACAGATCGACCGGATACACCCCGTTTTGATGGTGTACAAAGCCGAGGCAATACTCCCTTGCGACATCATACATGATGCACCTCGGGTATGCATGTATGAAGAGCTAGGGGCTGAGCTTGATCAGCAAGACACCCTGGATGCTCTCAAAGAAGAGTGCAATGTCGCTCGGGCAAGATTAGTTATCCATCAATAGCAGGCCCAATGCTACCACAGTAGAAAGGTCCGTGCATAGGACTTCAACGTAGGGGACCACGTCATGAGGCTACATCCAGAAAAGCAGAAGCACAAACTTTCCCCTAGATGGGATGGTCCATTCATTATTGATCAAGTGCTAATCGTAGTAGCTTATCGAATTTGAGATCCAGATGACGGTCGTCTAGAGCCCAACCCCTGGAATGCGGCGCTACTCCAACGTTTCTACAGTTGAGCCCCCAAACACTGCTTATGTATATAAATTACCCCTTTTTCTTGTTTTTATGTATTTTACACCTCGAAACATTCTCAAATGATCTCGAGGGATAATATAGCATGTTCTTTTCAAAACATGTATTGTTCCACCTCTTATGCACTATTGTCTGTCAAGACAATATATGCACCGATTTGTTTTAAGATTTGGCCAAGCTGGGTTGCCCGACTCCTGTTCTTGCCCCTTACATTCCTGATATTTTAGCTAAGGGGCAAAGGGAGCACCGCTATGATTGTTACTCCCGGGTCAGCCGGCGCAATACCTCAGACAAACAAAGCCGAAAGCTAGCATTCTTAATATACATATCGGTCGACCATGACATAGGGTTAACATGGAAGGGTCTTTCAAATCCCGACCAGGGGCTTTACCTCTGAGGTCACCCGTCTTCGGACCGATGTGCTCCACATAGTCACCCGAGGAAAGGAATTGTTGGAAGAACTATTTTCCTTGGAAGATGTTTCTTACATTAAATAGTAATATAACATAACTTTCCGCCACCCTCTTGTCTTTCGAGCCGTAGAGCCGGATTGCCTTGTCACCTGAAGCACCTGGTCAGATTGCTTCAGCTAGTAGTATGGGACACTCCTCGGCCATCAGTCGAGGAGGTGGAAGTCGATGGCTGGCTGACAGAGTTCGAACGCGCGGTCTAAATATTGACAAGTACTGTGATACATAAAGTCATACACAATTATTACACGTGGTCTAGTCGATCTATTCAGGTGTCCAGAGTGCAATCCTTATGCAAAAACCGAGCAGCAGGCATCACACTCTCGTACATGCGGCTAGTGGGTATTTCCTCCCCATCTGGCCCCATGGGCCCTGCCTCGGCTAGTTCCATCGTCTTCTGATCTGTATAATGGGTCTTCACCATGGCCCAAGCTTCCCTTGCGCCTTCCTGACAAGCCGACACTTTCCAAGCCTAGTCCTGCGCCAAGCTCTTTTCAGCTGTTCGGCTAGGACAACTATTTCTTCGGGCACCTGCACCACTTCGAACCATAAAGCCTGGAAAACATCCTTCATAGATTTCCATGCACTCTCACACACCACGGACAGATGAGCCACCATGTCTTCGGACACTGGACCTCGGGCGTCAGGAGGTAAAATGGGCAGAGAAACTGCCAAAGGGACAAAAGTCAGCCTCCTAATCACATCGGCTAAATTACATTCTGAACAGATTCTTCGATTCAGCAGCCGCCAATTGAGTTTTAAGTTCTTAATCTCCTAGGCCTGTCAGGCATTCTTAGCCCTGAGTGCATTGACGCCAGCCACTCTTTGAGTAACCACATGTTGGCTTTCTTGACATTGCAACTCCACATATATAAATTTCTCGCGGGCCTGCTTAAGGTCTCTTTCAGGATGACCTAGGGCTTCCGCTGCTGCAATGGATTATAGCGTCATGACTATCTCATTACCCCATCACACTAATATACGCCATAAATAGCACTTACCATGCGCCTCTCTGCTGAACTTCTTCACCTGCTCCACCTTGGCCAAGGCGGCATCCAGTATCCCTTTGTTTGGGTAAGAGCCTTGGCCAATTGATCATTCTTCAACCGAGCCTCCTATCATAGGCAACAGACACTGATTAATATTCAAGCCTTGCTATGGTTCCATTCGCCCATACCAAGCCTTAGGGGGCTGCTACTATCACTGGTAGTATCATTTATCTTCAAACAAATGAGGAAATATGCGAAACCCTGAAGCGGCATGAATTCGTGTGAATCCTTACCATTAAACCTCGTGACAAGACATCCAGCAACTGATCTGTTAGGTAATCTTGTCCTAGTCATAGAAAGAGTTAGAGTCTTGTGTATCATCATTAGTACATGTAAGAAAGCTTGTGATCAACGTCGCCGTGTGATTATATTAGGAGTTGAGTACCAGTCCAGGTTGAGTCCGGGTTAGACTAGAGTACTAATCGTGTTAGGTTAGGACACAAGGTTGAGTCGGTCTGCTAGACCTTGGGTCGCTGCATATATATACGCAGCAGGTCTAGACCTTTTGTAACCGAGGAAAACAGAAAATCAATAAAGAGAAGAGAGGCACGACACATGCCTTTGGCAAAAATTATCGTGTGCGCGTCTCTGTCTTAATTTGATGTGATTGATCCTGTGGGCGAATTCCAACACTACGTATCAGAGCTAGGTCGATTTGAAGCCGCGCTTGCCCCGGGGTCGCGACCCGATTAGCGCCTCGGGGTGGGCGATATGGTCGCTGGGTGGTGCAGCGACGATGAAGAGCAAGCGATGATGTTGCTGGGTGATGCAGCGACAAGGAGGATCTAGCGATCGTCGTTCGGCGGAGCGACAAGGAGTGAGACGACAGGCTGTCGTCAGGAAGGCGGTGGAAGAAGATCGTTGACGTGAGCGGTGGTGCCGAGGTACGGTGCCGGGATCAGTCGTCAAGATCGTCGTCCGGGGGAGTCGGGTGAGTCAAGGAGTTGTGCGTGTTTGCACTACCAGTCGTCGTTGCATCAGTGAGTCGTCGGTCAGTTGGTCGTCGTCGTGTCAGTCGTCGTCATGTCCACGTGCTCGTCTATGTGAGGAAGCATTGAAGATGAAGCGTGCCCAGGTCATCTACGAGTCTCGACGAGAGGATCAAGTTCAACTATGTGGGTGCGGTAAACCAGTGAAGGTGAGTCTCTTCAATGAGGCCATGTCTCTACATGAGGCTGGAGTGGGCGGTGTAGTCCACAGGGTGGTGAGATCCACAAGGAGCCGGCATGTATCTTGCTAGGGTGGATGGCGAAGTCCATCGGGTGGTGTTTTCCACAGGTTACTAGCTAGGCTGGCTAGTCCAAGGCATATTTGAGGTGGTCCGTAAATTCGCCAAGTTGAAATTGGAGGGGAGATTGTTGCGATCAATGAAGCCTAGCAATTTCACTTGTCGTGGTGCGAGTGGATGAGTCGACAAGGGGTGATCTACAACGGCTCAAGACTGGAGAAGCACAAAAGACAAAGAGTCAAGATTAGGGCGAGATTGTTAGGTAATCTTGTCCTAGTCATAGCAAGAGTTAGAGTCTTGTGTAGCATCGTTAGTACATGTAAGAAAGCTTGTGATCAACGTTACCGTGTGATTAGATTAGGAGTTGAGTACTAGTCCAGGTTGAGTCCGGGTTAGACTAGAGTACTAACCGTGTTAGGTTAGGACACAAGGTTGAGTCAGTCTGCTAGACCTTTGGTCGCTGCATATATATACGCAGCAGGTCTAGACCTTTTGTAACCGAGGAAAATAGAAAATCAATAAAGAGAAGAGAGGCATGACACGTGCCTTTGGCAAAAATTATCGTGTGCGCGTCTCTGTCTTAATTTGATGTGATTGATCCTGTGGGCGAATTCCAACAATTGTAGATCACCCCTTGTCGACTCATCCACTCGCACCACGACAAGTGAAATTGCTAGGCTTCATTGATCGCAACATGATCAAAGGCACCTCGGATCACCCCAAGGTATGTGTCTACCGCGCTAAGGGCACTGAACTCTTGATTCAAGAAATCCAAATTTCTCAAAGAGGGTTTCCGCCTACGATAATTAGTGGCATGTTGGATCTCAGACAGAGTAGCCAAGCTGGTCGCAAGTCCTCGAGCTGAGGGACCTCATGGGTAATCCCTGCGGAGGTATGTGGTTCCGTCTGCCTGCGCTAAGCCATTCGACCCTCGACCCTCACACTTTTTTCCATGAAGGAAGGCGAGGGCTGCATGCGAATGATCGAAGAAGTTAAAATCTGAGTACCTTTACACAAGAAGCGATCAAAGAATTATCTAGTAATTGAGGGGGCACTTTCGCCTGCCCGTGTGACCTCGGCTTGCGCTTCCTGCACCTCCCGCGGGGGTCTGTCTTGTGGAGTCGTTTCTCTGTGTGGGCGTTTTGAATACCACCCCTTTGGAGGAGAAGTCAGACGGCTAGGGGCTGGAGGACTAGCAACTTGCTTTCTATTAGAGGAAGGGGTGTTACCGATGAAGTTGGCCTCGTCGCCGGTGCATCGGGGGTAATGGACACTCTTGAGCCTTCGAGGCTCTCCAAGAAAAACTTTCTCCCTTCATAAATAAGGGCTAAATCTTCGTCCTCGTTAAAGATGGGGTCCTCTGCCCGAAAGTGCAACTCCAGCTCAGGTGTCGTGCTGCTTATGCCCTCAAGCCAACGCCTCCATCTCTGTCCAGGAGCCAATAAATGGCGAATCAGATATTAAAACAACAGTTTTGCTAAAGCACATCTAGATGTGCCATAAGTATTGCACATCTAAGTCATATGTCGTTGATCTTACATTGAGATTTGTGTGAATATTTTCTTTCTCTTTTTTCTTTTTCTCTTTATGCTTGATTCACTCACTTAGATGTGCAATTAGAGCACATGTAGATGTGCACTAGACACACCCTTAAAACAACTCGGGTAGACGAGGAGTTCGGAAAATACTTACAATGTCAGCAGGATTGTAATAGGACAGTCCATCGCGGAATTGTCACCAGGCAAATTCCTCCGCCATCCCTTGATAGGTGTCCGCTAGCGCTGCTCCAAAGGCTTCCTGGTCATAAAACCTCTCCCAAATGGTTCGTGAGGAGCCGTCGGTCCCATTGTCGGCCTCCTAGGAACGGAAGTACCCAGAGTTTGCTTGCCTGCTGCCTAGGGTGTGGCCCCACCAGCGGCCTGGTATGGCCCATCTTCATCAACCAATGCTCAAGACCCTCGCGAGGGACCAAGCCTCGCGAGGCGGACGACACAAGACCTCCTTAGGGGCAGCCTCACTAGGCTGGCTCGCGAGGAGCAGAAAGATGAAGGCTAGGGGCACCTCATGAGGTTTCCGTGACGTTAGCCATGAAGACCAAGGACAAGCGGGCGTCAGCGGGCGCAGAGTGCCAGTTTCCTCTTTGGTGCTAAAGAGGCAGGCGCGGGCGAGGAACCCCGAGGCGTCAGGCAAGGTTTCCATATCGGTGCAACGAGACCAAGACCAGCAGGACGGCAAGACGGAGGTCATCATGGAGCCCACGATGGCGTCACCACCAAAGCCTTTGGTAGGCGAAGACCACCTTTTGTCAGGATAACTTGTACTCGTTGTCCCCCTTCAAATTGGCCATTGTGAGATCCCTTCCTGCCTAATATTTGGGGAGAGGACTCAGGCTTCAATAAATAGGGTTAGCAACCACCATAGGAGAGGACGGATCATTCAGATCATCCCCAACCACGCAAGCTCATCGAGCTCAAGAACACCCCTCCTCAGGAGGCTGCTCTTCCCTTGTACTTGTTCATCCCCATCCTATAAGACAATCCACCACACCACACTGGAGTAGGGTCTTACACCGCAACGGTGGCCTGAACCAGTATAAACTCTTGTGTCCCTTGTTCCTCGGGTTCGGCGAGCTAGCTTTGAGATCGTCGCGAGAGTGTGAGCTAGGGGGAGAGAGATCTTTGTGCGCACCCTAGTGTTCGAACCTCAAGGGTTTGCCACAATCCGTAATCTGACATTTGGCGCGCCAAGTAGGGGTGCGCCAATGTTCCATCCCTCCGTTGGCTCCGCCTCTCCGTCCAGTCCCCATGGCCAGCGCGGCTCTTCCGACTGGACCGACGAGTGACCCCGGCGCCGCCAGGGGGCTCAGGGCCTTCACCCCTGCCCTGCGGCGGGTGCAGTGGCCGCACAAGTTCAAGCCGGAGATGTCGCCCCACTACAACGGCATGATACGTCTCCAACATATATATAATTTATGAAGTACTCGTGCTATTATATTATCGATGTTAGATGTTTTATATGCATTTATATGCTATTTTATATGATTTTTGGGACTAGCCTATTAACCTAGAGCCCAGTGCCAGTTTTTTCCTTGTTTTTGAGTTTTACATAAAAGGAATATCAGATGGAGTCCAATTGACGTGTCAAATTTTGTTGATTTTTTATGGACCAAAAGAAGCCCTTGGAGCTAAAGACTTGGGCCAGAAGAGTCCCGGGCTGTCCACGAGGGTGGGGGCACGCCCACCCCCCCTGGGCGTGGGCCACTGCCTCGTGGACGACTCGGAGACCCCCCTAACATGAAACCAACGCCAAAAATTCCTATAAATACAGAAACCCCCAGAATATAATCTAGATCAGAAGTTTCGCCGCTGTAAGCCTCTGTAGCCACGAGAAATCAATCTAGGACCTCTTTGGCACCCTGCCGGAGGGGGCCATCTTCACCGGAGGCCATGGAGGAGGATCCTGGAGGGGCCATCATCGCCATGAAGGCCAAGGACCAGAGGGAGAACCTCTCCCCATGTAGGGGGAGGCCATGGAGGAGGAAGCACAAGGGGGAGAACCTATCCTCCTCTCTCTCAGTGGCACCAGAGTGCCATCCGGAGGGGAATCATCACCGCGGTGAATGTCTTCATCACCATGACCATCATCATCATCATCCTCATCTCTTTCACACAGTCCACTCTCCCGCACCCCGCTGTAATGCCTACTTGAACATGGTGCTTTATGCCACATATTATGATCCAATGATGTGTTGCCATCCTATAATGTTTTGAGTAGATATCCTTTGTCTTTGGGTTGATTGATGATTTAGATTGGTACGAGTTGTATGTTTTATTTTGGTGCTGTCCTATGGTGCCCTCCGTGTCGCGCAAGCGTGAGGGATTCCCGTTGTAGGGTGTTGCAATACGTTCATGATTCGCTTATAGTGGGTTGGTGAGTGACTGAAACACAAACCTGAGTAAGGGGGTTGTTGTGTATGGGAATAAAGAGGACTTGATGCTTTAATGCTATGGTTGGGTTTTACCTTAATGATCTTTAGTGGTTGCGGATGCGTGCTAGGGTTCCAATCATAAGTGCATATGATCCAAGAAGAGGAAGTATGTTATCTTATGCCTCTCCCTCATATGAAATTGCAATGACAACTATCGGTCTTGTTAACAATTGCCTAGGACAATTCCGAACACCGACCCATCATTATTCCACACTCGCTATTTATAATATTTAGTAATATATTCTAACTTTATGATAACAACACCTACTTTTATATTTTATCTCTCCGATATCATACAAAGTTATCCTCTTCATACCGACAATTTAGTTTTATTTCTTGTTGCTAGTTGGAAGAAAACGTTCAGTGTACGTAGAGTCGTATCAGTGGCAGATAGGGCTTGAGAGAATGTTGATCTTACCTTTAGCTCCTTGTGGGTTCGACACTCCATACTTATCACTTCCATGTTTGAAAATTGCTATGATGATTCCCTACACTTGGGGATTATCACGGCGCGGCGGATCCCTCGACCTTCCTGCTGGTATACGAGGAGGTCATCTTGGAAGCTGGAGGCGACGACAAGGTCATGGCCAACTAGTTCCCCATGGCCCTCGCTGGTGCGCCACGCGCCTGGCTGCTCAACCTGCCAGGATCCTTTGTGGCCTCTTGGGAGGATCTACGCGGCCTTTTTGTCGCACGCTTCGCGACATCGGCCCGTGTCACCATCGCGGCCCTCCTCGGTGGCTCGCAAGCGCCACCCTCGGACTGCCACACCAAGCAGTTCTTCCGCCAGATCAGCATCGCCTCTGTGCAGTGGGGAGCCCCACTAGGATGGGCGGCTCCCAAGGCCGACCTCACCTTCGACTTAGGGGATCACCCCGCTACCACGACTGGCTCGGGTGCACTCCCAATGCTCTGCACCCCCACCATCTGCAACGTCGCCATGACCAAGACCCTCATCAACGGTGGAGAACGCTTCAATGTGCTCTCCGTGGAAGCTTTCGGCTTGCTTCACGTGCCGTATGGCCATCTCCGCCCCACCAAGCCTTTCTCCGGAGTCGACAGCGGCCCACCAGCCCCTTGGGGCAGATACGCCTCCCAGTCACCTTCGGTACCCGGGACAACTACCGCACCGAGCTCATCAACTTCGACATCGCCTGCATTGGCCTCCCGTACAATTCCATCCACGGGTACCCTCCTTGGGCTCAGTTCATGGCAGCGACCCATCTGGCCTACAACCTCATGAAGATGTCGGGCAGCAGCGGCGTCCTCACCGTGGTCGGAGACATGAAGGAAGCTCTGGCGGCTCTCAAGCTTACCTTCAGGGCCGTAGCAGCAGCACACCCGGCCGGTGAAGCCACCCAGGGGCAAAGGAGGCTGCGCTGGCAAAGAAGAAGTTGTTCACTCAAGACCAGGCCAAAATGAAGCAAGTGCCAGTCGAGGATGATGGATCCTCGGGGGCCACCTTCACCATAGGCGACGACGTCGACCCGGGTCAAGAGGAGGCATTAGTGAAGTTCTTGAGCGCGAACAAGGAGGTATTCGCCTGGGAACCCAAGCAGCTTGTAGGGGTCCCAAGGGGGTAATCAAGCATCACTTAAGGGTGTGCCCCAATGTGCGCCCTGTGAAGAAGAAGGTGCGGCGATAGTCCACGGAGAAGCAGTCCTTCATCGTCCAGGAAACTCACAAGCTGGAGGCATCAGGTGTCATTCGTGAGGTCCAGTACCAGGAGTGGTTGGCGAACCCTGTCGTTGTGCCAAAGAAAGGCGGGAAGGAACACATGTGTGTCGATTTCACCAACCTCACCAAGGCCTGTCCCCAAGACACATTCTCGGGCCACCACCAGATCAAGATGGCAGTGGAGGATGTGGAGAAGACCGCCTTCCTGACCCCGTGTGGGGTGTACTGCTACACCTGCATGCCGTTCGGACTGCGCAACGCTGGGGCGACCTTCTAGCGACTGATGCACATCGCCCTGAGTCAGTAGCTTGGTAGAAACAGTGAAGTCTACATTGACGACATCATTGTAAAATCTCGGGAGGCGAGAACCCTGATTCAGGACCTGGAGGAGACCTTCGCTAGCCTGCGCCAGGTGGATTTGCGGCTCAACCGGAGAAGTGCGTGTTCGGTGTCCCCTCCGGCAAGCTACAGGGTTTCTTTGTTTCTCACAGAGGGGTCAAGGCTAATCGCAAGAAGGTCAAGGCAATAGAACACATGAGCCCACCACAAACTCTCAGGGAAATGCAGAAACTTGCAGGCTGCATGACCTCGCTGGGGCGCTTCATCCCCAAGCTGGGGGAGCGCTCTCTGCCATTCTTTGAGCTGATGAAGAAGAAAGGCATGTTTCAATGGACCCTAGGGGTAGATCTGGCGTTTCAAGACCTCAAGAGATACGTAACTAGCCCACCGATGATGGTGGCACCTCGCACCCTCGAGCCTCTGGTGCTCTATCTGGCCGCTATGCCTCACTCTGCCAGCGCGGCATTGGTGGTGATTCGGGAGGAGCTCCGAGCCAAGAACCCGCAATGCAATACCACGCCCCCAACTGAAATGGTGCAGTCACAAGACAGTGCCTCTAAGTCCAAGACAATGCACACAGACGATCACACCCCACAAGACGGCATTCAAGGGCCCACGGAGGCCCAGATGGGTGACCAGGCTCCTAAGGTCCCCCACCTCAGGAGGCACCACAACCTCCGTAGGGAACAGGCTCCATTGACGCTCCCGCCCTCGTCGAGCACCTAGTATACTTTGTCAGCACTGTGTTACGGGACGCGAGAGCATGGTACCCAATGCCGCAGAATCTCTTACTCGCTCTCCTGGTGGCCTCATGCAAGCTACGCCATTATTTCCAATGCCACCCAATTAAGGTCGTCTCAGCCTACCCCCTAGAGAGGTTGCTTCGAAGCCCCAATGCCGCGAGGAGAGTCACTGAATGGAACATTGAACTGCAAGCATTTCAGTTGGAGTTCAGCACGACCAGCATTATCATGGGGGATATGCTTGCCGACATCGTTGCGGAATGGCCCAACGCTCCGGAGCCCGAAGCGGGTGAGAGCCGATCCCTCTCACCGGGAAATGAAGCACCAGATGGCTGCGTCATGTACTTCGATGGTGCTTTCGCACGACAAGGAACAGGGGTTGGCACTGTGCTCATCTTGCCCACCCAAGAAAAGCTATATAATGTCGTGCAGCTCTGCTTCCAGCAGGGTGAGAAGGTCTCCAACAACATCACGGAGTACGAGGGGTTGATCACTGGCCTCAAGGCTGCCGCAGCCTTGGGGGTGAAGCGTCTCACCATCAAGGGTGACTCGCAGCTCCTTGTCAACTTCTCAAACAAGGTGAAAGAACAAACGGATGAGCATATGGAGGCATACCTCGAGGAAGTGTGCAAGATGGAGAAGCAATTCCTAGGCCTATAGCTACAGCATGTGCCACGCGGCACCAACAAGGAGACTGACGAAATCGCCAAGAAGGCGTCGAGGCGGCTACCCCAAGAACCTGGTGTCTTCAAAGAGCGACTCTTCAGGCCTTCGGTGACCCCTGCGGCCGTGGAGACTACATCACCTCGAGAAGAACTCCCTCAGCCACCAGCCTCGGGAGCCCCCGCCTGCGGCCAGACCTCAGGAGCGAGTCTTCTCCTGGCGCTTGAGCCTCAGGAGGGGTGTTGGACCAAGGAATTCAAGGCATATCTGGTGCATGGGACACTACCGGAGAAGGAGGAGGACGTGGAGCGTGTGGCCCGGCAGGCTACGGCATACTGCATCCAGGATGGTAAGCTATACAAAAAATGACCAAATGATGTTTCCTTGCGATGCATCTCTAGGGAGCAGGGGAACGAGATGCTGGCTGACATACATGGTGGAGACTGTGGGCATCACTCATCGTCGCGTACCCTGGTTGGCAAGGCGTTCCGCGGCAGGTTCTACTAGCCCACGATACTCAACGACGCGACCGAGCTGGTAAGGTCCTGCGAGGCCTGCCAGTTCCATGCCAAGCAAATCCACCTGCCGGCTCAGGGCCTCCAGACTATCCCGCTTTCGTGGCCCTTCGCGGTCTGGGGGCTGGACATCCTGGGTCCGTTCCTACGAGTGCTTGGGGGCTCCCGCTACCTCTACGTCGCCATCGACAAGTTCACCAAATGGGCAGAGGTTGAAGCCGTCCGCACCATCCCGGCATGGTCAGCAGTTAAGTCCATCAAGGGCCTCATAACCCGGATCGGGGTCCCTAACCGCATCATCACCGACAATGGCTCGAAGTTCCCTAGAAATCTCTTCAAGACCTATTGTGCTAACCTTGGAACGCAAATTTGCTACGCTTCGATGGCACACCCCAGGAGCAATGGCCAAGATGAGCGCGCCAATGCCGAGGTCCTGAGAGGCCTCAAGACCGGGACCTTCAAGAATAATCTAGAATCCTGCAACCGAGGCTGGCACGATGAGCTCCGGTCTATGATGTGGTCCATCCGCACCACCGCCACCAAGCCAACAGGCGAGACCCCGTTCTTGCTTGTCTACGGAGCAGAAGCGGTTCTCCCTCACGAGGTCAAGCATCGCTCAGCGCGGGTCCTGGTGTTTGATGAGACACAGCAGGACGCCATGCGAGGGATGGACCTCGTGCAGGGGGAGGAACGCCGCCATGAAGCCTCACTCCAAACGGCAAGATACCAGTAGGCGCTGTGATGGTACCATTGTCGCAGCGTTCACTCCAGGACGCTTGAGGTGGGCAATCTCGTCCTGAGGCGGGTGCTCTCCAGGGAAGGGCTGCATAAGCTCTCACCCATGTGGGAGGGCCCGTTTAGGATTGCCCGCATCTCCAGGCCTGGCGCCGCACGCCTGGAGACGCAAGAAGGGGTCCCCATCCAGAACGCCTGGAACATCCAGCACCTCCAGAAGTTCTACCAATGAAGCAAGGCCAAGTGCCTGTGAAGGTCTCCACTCGTGACACTCTCACGTAATAATGAGTGGGGCTGTACATGCCCCGGAGTCTTTGGAGTGCCACCCTCGGGCCTCAGGGGCTCCCTCCCACGTCCTAGTGGCAGCACTTAGCTCCGCGCTGGTGAGAAGAGTAGACTAGGTGCCGGACGCGGCTATTCATTTGCTTTCTGTAGTTGGCTTGCCTCTTTTCCCTTAATGAAATTTTGAGTTCCAGCGTTTCTCGATGGCTTGCCCCTTATTTCTGGTTCTTCCCTCGTTCCTTTGTTTTTCTCCAGGGAGGGCAATAATTGCCCGACGCTCTCCCTCGCACGCCCCACGAGGGGGCTGGACAGGCAGTATGCACGTGCACACTCCCCTGGTCTCCGCGGGGCGTTCTCGTCTTAGTTTTTGATCAGCGCACCCCCCCCTTAGTTCGTGCCCCATGGGTACCGCGACACGGTGCGTTTGGCCATAACTAGCCCATACCTAAGGCCTCGCGCGGGAAGGGCTAAAGATTTCTTAACAAGTTTTTGTAGTTTCGTGATGCAGCTTCGCGATGTTACCCGAATTGACACTGGGGTAGCCCCACCAGGTGCCCAGAGACGCGCGCCCTCATGACGTCAAAGCTACCCCGGATGCATTGAGCTAAGTTACCCCTCTACACCCGTATAAGGCATAGATCTCACAACACAACCCGGAAACAATAAACGCACCATAAAAACAACATAAGCACCATGGTTCATTACACACCCTCGCAGGGCCCTGAATTCGTTTCTGACAATGTAGGGTAAGGGGAGAGAGAGGAGAAGCAAAAGCTAGTCCTGCGACGCGGCTGCTCACGAGGGTCGGCCCCCGAACTCAGCTAGAGCCCTCCTCACGCTTCACCGGGGCGCGACGACGGGATGACCCCCTACCATCCTCGAAGCAGGCCAGACGGTGTGGCGGCTGGTCGTAGCCGCCGCTGCTGGAGCTTTCGCCGAAGGAGGAGCTGGCTTAGCCGGGCGAACCACGGTCGCCGCTGAGGGCAAGGTCACCCTCATGCTTGTCACGGCCATCGCCAATGCCAAGCACCTCGCCACCATCGTCGTCGCCTTTGGTGCAGCATCTGGCGCGGCGACCGTCTTCCCCGAACACCATCACGAACAGGGTCGCTGTGCCGCTGTACTTGAAGTGGAGGGTGCACCGCCTGCCTAGGCCGTGCGCGCGGGCGAACATCTGCCAGCCGCGGGCCAGGGCTAGGTTGCCCGCAGCGGACACCTCCACCACGACCCACGAAGCCTTGCTGCAGCAACCGTCGGCCTGCAGCCAGAGGACGCCGGGGCCTGAGGCTGGCAGTTCGCCGGCGAAGCAGCTTGGAAGTTGAAGCCAAGTGCCGGACGGGTTCGCCGACCACATGACCAACTCCAGCAGCACCTCCACCGAGTGGAAGCGCGGCCGGGGAGGCCGGACGACCATGGCGCGCCTCCCCTCATCGATGGGGCTTCCCCGACCTAGGCGGCTCCCGCCACACGAAGGAGGGCCATCGCGGCCGCCAAGGACAGCATTGGACCCCGAGGGAGTCCGCCCACGCCCATGAGGGACCGCAGCGGGGGTCGTGGCATTCTTGTGCGGGCGGCCGCGCCCCCCGCCCCTTAGGCGGTGGTGAGCCGGGCCCCTCCTGGTGAGCTTTCCCCTTCTCGGCGGCCGAGAACCTCTTCACTGGCACCATGGGTGTCGCGACAAGGAAGAAGAATAAGAAGCGGCAGCAGTGGAGGAAGAGATGGGTGACGGGAGCTCCGCCCCCTCCCCATTTATAGCCAGGAGGAGGCCAAACGCCGGCCTTCATGATCTAAGGTAATAATGACCTTTTTTCTGTATGCAACAGGGACTCGTCAAGTCGGGCAGTTGTCGAGGTGGCGTGGGGAAGCGGAGATGCCCACGCCCCATCAATTGCCACGCATCAATCAAGGCCGCAGGCTGTTAGAGCCCGTGGCACTCTGCACTTGCCCCTTGCCTTCACCGTGAAGCTAAGTACAAGCGCACCTTGGGCCCGGGGGCTACTGTCGGTGTTCTAGAAACGGGGGTACCCAGACTTGCTTGCCTACGGCCCATGGTGTGGCCCCACTAGTGGCCTGGTATGGCCCATCTTCATCAACCAACGCTCAAGACCCTCACAAGGGGCCAAGCCTCACGAGGTGGATAACACAAGACCTCCTTAGGGGCAGCCTCGCTAGGCTGGCTGGCGAGGAGCGAAGAGATCAAGGCTAGGGGCACCTCATGAGGTTTCTGTGACGTGAGCCATGATGACCAAGGCCAGGCGGGCGCCAGCGTGCGCAGAGTGCCAGTTTCCTCTTTGGTGCTAAAGAGGCAGGCGCAGGTGAGGAGTCCCGAGGCGTCAGGCGAAGGTTTCCATATCGGTTCAACGAGACCAAGACCAGTAGGACGGCAAGATGGAGGTCATCACGGAGCCCACGACGGCGTCACCACCAGAGCCTTTGGCATGCGAAGAACACCTTTTGTCAGGATAACTTGTACTCGTTGTCCCCCTTCAAATTGGTCGTTGTGGGATCCCTTCCCACCTAATATTTGGGGAGAGGACCCGGGCCTCTATAAATAGGGTTAGCCACCACCATAACAGAGGACAGATCATTCAGATCATCACAAACCATGCAAGCTCATCGAGCTCAAGAACACCTCTCCTCAGGAGGCTGTTCTTCCCTTGTACTTGTTCATCCTAAGCCTACAAGGCAATCCACCACACCACACTGGAGTAGGGTGTTACACCGCAACGGTGGCCCGAACCAGTATAAATTCTTGTGTCCCTTGTTCCTCAGGTTGGGCGAGCTAGGCTTTGAGATCGTTGCGAGAGTGTGAGCTAGGGGGAGAGAGATCTTCGTGCGCACGCCAATGTTCAAACCTCATGGATTTGCTGGAACCCGTAATCCGACATCGTTCAACTCACACGATATATGAGGATGCTGCCAAAATGGTTGGACTCTTCAGTTTATCGTTGTGGCCATTACATCAATTACGGTAAGGCCACTGCTTGTCAACTACGTCACTTGAGCTGCCAGCCTGGTTACCTCGGCAACTATGGCTGGGCCCTGTGGCCTCCAGCTATAACGCCTCTTCGGGGGCTTGATAGAGAAGAAGGGAGTCTGGGCCGAACTGTCTCTAGGAGGGGAATGTCATCTATTTAAAACCACTTGGTCGACCACACATCGGTATCTTTCGAAGGTGTGCCTGGTGGGTATTTGGTCCCCTCAATTCGACAAACATTGACCGCCCCGACCTCATATAACTTCTAGGCAGGGGAGCAAGGCATTATGCAGAAATACCTTCACCACAACCTAGAGTGTGCCTTGCATCCGAGGTGCATCTCTCAAAGGGCAACGTAGCCCGCGATATGTAAAATTGAGTTGGGGTGAGGTGATGAAGCTGCAACTCGTAGAACTCTAGCAGACCCCATAGGAAGGGTTGAATAGAAAACCCTAAGCCACATAGTAAGAAGGAGATGAAGCATAACCTCTCGCCCTCTTGAGGAGACGGGTGATTCTCTACATGCACTTGACCTTCCATGGATGTCAATCCTGCACGGGTTGCCGTCAGATCTGAATTGGGCAGATACCCTTGCTTGGCTAGACGCTCCCAATGAAGGTGCAAGATAGCACAACTACCCCAATCGCCTCTAACAGGGCCGTGAGGGCGCCTCGAAGAGCCTGCGTCACTCACCATGAAAAACTCTCGGGAGTGGACTTGAGAGAAGGGAAGCAATAGCATGATTTGCTGAGAAAAGAAGGGTTGGAGCCATGTAGTGAATTTGCATGACCTGCCCGTGAATAAAAAGGGGGAGGAGGCCGATGCTTCGATGTTTCTCCATAAAGCAACTCACTTCCCCGTAAAAGTTTAGTTACCAAGCTCAAGAAACCAGTGGCACATGTGGCAGAGCTAGATCCACCTGGCAGAACTGATAATTTCCGAAGACTACTTGGAGAGGAACTCGCCTATCGAGCCGAAGACTACGGAATCGAAGTCCAGCCGCGTCGCCCTTGGCATCGAAGGCCCGTTCAGGGGGTACTAACGGTCTCCTAGATTTGCGTGTACTAACCTAGTCGAACGATGCTCCTCTGATTGGGATGGTGGGCCTTGGTTCTTATTAAAGATGGACTCCGGGGGCTGCATGACTAGATGTGATCAAAACTATGTGTGCTGAAGACCTGTCATATACTCCAAGACTTCTCTTGCCGCCTAATGCCTAGATACAGACCTTGTAATCCTAGAAACCCTACCTGGCATGTATATAAGCAATAGGGTTTAGCTCGTAGAGGGGACATCAACGCAATATCATTCACCTAGCCCTCGAGTTAGACCACATCTTATGATCTCGAGGTAGATCAACTATGTACTCAATATAAACAAGAGCACACTACAAAAAAATACACTTCCGTGATGATATGTGTTTGTCACAGTAGGTCACGCTTTCTGTCATGCATGTACATCCATGACGATTTTATGATATAATCAAGATAGTCATACCTGTGCTATCGTAGAAGTGTTCCATAACATTACCAAATTATCATCACGGAAGTGTCCACTTCCATGTCGATAAATCGTGCGTCATAGAAGTGCTTTCATCAAGGGTGGCTAACACATGGCATCCATCGCAACAGGGTGCCGTTAAGCTATCGGGTTCCGGTTTGGATCCCATAACCCGTTAACAGCCTCGACCAATGTGGATTTTCCACGTGTAAAATTCTCATTCGTCGGATAATGCATGTGTCAGCTAATCATTGGGATAGATGTTATTCCTACAATGGACGGAAGACGCCTATGATATGTCGACACGTGGCATAGCCCAACAGTGGCCCATTTTAGGTAAAAAGGTCGGCCCAGATAAAGGCCCGCCATGTTTTTTCAGACACTACTGTGCTAGCCCGTTACCAGCGTGCCATGTTTTGGGTCAATGTCGGATCACGGGTTCCGGCAAAACCCTTAAGGTTCGAACTCTAGGGTGCACGCGACGTTCTTTCCCTCCTACCGATCTACGCCCTAGCTCTCTAAGATCTTGCGGAAGAACTCGACGAACTAGCAATGCAAAGGCACAAGATTTATACTGGTTGGTGCCACCGTTGTGGTGTAATACCCTACTCTAGTGTGGTGGTGATGGATTGCCTCTTGGGATGATGATGAACAGTACAAGGGGAAGAACAACCTCCTGAGGTTGAGGTGTTCTTGTGCTTGGTGAACTTGTGTTATTCCTGGATCTGGCCTCTAGCTACGATGGTGGCTAGCTCTATTTATAGAGACCCTGGTCCTATCCCCAAATATTGAGCGGGAAGGGAGCCAACAATGGCGGTCCTGAGGTTAAGGGGGCAGCTAGTACAAGCTATCCTGACAAAAGCGGTCTTCGCCTACGAAAGGGCTCTGGTGATGACGCAGTTTTGGGCTAAATGGTGACCTCCGTCCTGCTGGCCTGCTGGTCTTGGTCTCGTTCCACTGATATGGAAACCTTTGACTGATGCCTCGGTACTCCGCACCTGCGCTGGCCTCCTTAGCACCAAAGAGGAAACAAGGACGCTGCACGCGTTGGAGCCCGCTTGGTGCCTGCCTGGTGTCGATCGTCATGGCTGACGTCATGAGACCCTCGCGAGGTTCGCCCCGCCTTGATCTCTTCGCTCCTCGCGAGGCAGCGTGGTGAGGCCGCTCCTGAGGAGGTCTTGTGTCATCCGCCTCGCAAGGGTCTTGAATGCCACGTTGATGATGATGGGCCATACAGGCCACCTAGCATAGCCATGCCGTGGGCCACAGGCAGGCAAGTCTGGGGACCCCCGTTCCCAAAACACCGACAGTAGCCCCCAGGCCCAAGGCGCGCTCGGGTTTGGCTTTGAGGTAAAGCCAAAGGTCAAGCGCGGAGTGCCACGGGCCCCAGAAGCATGCGACCTTGGTTGACACATGGCGGTTGATTGGACGTGGGCATCTCCGCTTCCCCATGCGGCCTTGGCAACTTCTCAACTTGACAAGTCCCTACGACATGCAAGGAAAATCATCATTACCTGTGATCGCGGGAGGCGCGGTTGGCCTTCTTCCGCTATAAATGGGGAGGGGGCGGAGCCCCCGTCGCCCATCTCTTCTTGGTTCACTTGCTTCTTCCTTCTTGTTCCACCGCTAGCAGCAATGGCGCCCATCCGAAGGTTCTCCGCTGGAGAGAAAGGAAAGGCCCCTCGCGATGATCCAGGGCTGCTTCCGCCGAAGAAGAGGCCGGTTCACCGTCGCGGCGAAGCGGTGATGCAGGTGGTGACGAGGCCCTGGTGCGAGCGGCCTCCTCCATGGTATCTGCTACCCTTGTACGCCCAAGCTGAGGGCTCAGGAGGGCGGAGCGACGAGCGGCGCCGCCCGCGCCGCACCCGTGGTCGCCGCGCCATAGCGACACGCGCTGTCGCCCCTGAAATCCACGCTTCGGATTCCTCGTGCGAGCTCGTGCTATGGGCGCCGATGCCCCCAAGCTCTTGGATCAGCTTCCCGCGGTACTTCTTCGACGTGATGCTGCCGAGGGGGCCTCTTGACCTCTGGCTACAGCATGTCGACTACAACGCTCCGGCGACCGGGCAGAGAACAAAGCGGTCCCCACCAGCAAGATCTTCATGACCCACGACTGGGGCGAGGTTGTGCGGGTTTGCCATGCGGAAGGCGCCCTCGCGATCCACTTTGAGTATGATGGCGCCTCCACGCTCTTCTTCAAGGTCTTCGACGCGGAGCGCCACCGCTTGGAGTGTTGCCCTGGAGGGGAGCGCCAGGCTGACGCGCGCTCCGCTCGTGGCTACTCCAGCAGCAGCAGCCCCTGGGAGTCTTGTGATTCTCCTAAGCTTTACGAGATTCCGGAGATGAGCAACGATAGCTACGTGCCCCCGAGCTCTCGCCGGGCTCGGAGCAGGGCCGTGGCGTCCAGCCGCCTCCACTACTGATCTGGATGGGGTCGGCGCCGGCCTCCCGTGGCCCACTGTTGATGATGGCGTCCTCCACGGGAGGGTGTAGATAGGATTCCTCTTAGTTCTCATTTTTTGTTCCCTGCGAAGAATCATGAAGTACCCCGTGGGGGTGTGTAAAGGGTCTGTCATGTCTTTTGTGTATATATTCTCTGTTATGAAAATTTGCGAACGCATGTCCTGTTAAGGCTCGGTCTTCCCTTTACAAGCTCGCAATAGCTTGTTGCTCTACGCTGACAGGTCCCAGTCCCCAGGCAGGTTGCAGTCGTCGCTGGTATGCCAGGTCGCGTGCCATCGTCAAGGCCAGGAGGTGAGCGGCCCGAGGTCCAGTAAGAGCCCCTGAGGCGTGATGCTCAGGAGGTCCCCCTTAGTGCACAAGCAGCTATATATGGTAAGGCAGGAAAGGGATGCGACGTGGCCGCAACAGGGATGCGGCGAGCGTAACGCCTAGGTTCCAACAACTTAGTTGTTCCGAGCTCATGACTTATCTTGGCAGTTCGGGGTCGATTCACCGCGCTGCGCCAGACCTGTGTGCAATCATCCGCAGCGTAGCTAGGTTAGGCCCGTACGGGTCCTCCCCCTTCCAAGGCTTTCCTTCGTGATCTACGTCCTCAGGTCCCAGCCCTCGAGTGAGCTCAGCCAGCGCTGGTATGCCAGGTCGCGATGCCATGGTCAAGGCCAGGGGGTGAGGGCTGGAGAGCCAGTAAGAGCTCCTGAGTCGTGATGCTCAGGAGCCCCCCTTTTAATGTGAAAGAGGATTACTCGGAAGAGGTGGGAGCTCGTGGTCCCGCCTGGTGCTATCCTCGTGATATTCCTGCAGGCCACATCGCAACAGACACAAGCACCGCAACAACGGCGACAACGCCAAAGATACGACAGTTAAAGCCGGATTAAGTGGCTCTAAAGCCGGTCAATGGAAAAAGGCATTCAAAAGAAGCATTCCGGGCCCGTCCAGCTTGGACCGCATACTCAATCGTTCGTGTCAAATTCACTGCACCCCCGATAAACCAGCCGACCACACCAACAGAGAATGATGGGTGTTCAAACATGCCGGCAAGTTGAATGCCGAAAACAAGGAAAAGCGGATGCATAGCGACGATGAGGAGGAGTCCCGGTCGCAGAACACAGGAGGACAGAAGAAATTTCCTCCCCAAGTGAAAACGGTAAACATGATATATTCAACCCATATTCCCAAGCGGGAACGGAAGCATGCACTAAGGGACGTCTATGCGATGGAGCTAGTCGCCCCAAAGTTCAACCCATGGTCTTCTTGTTCGATCACCTACGATCGTAGGGACCACCCCACCAGTATTCGTCATGGCGGTTCTGCTGCATTGGTCCTGGACCCCATCATTGACAGATTTCACCTCACTCGATTCCTTATGGACGGTGGCAGTAGCCTGAACCTGCTCTATCAGGATACAGTGCGCAAAATGGGTATAGACCCCTCGAGGATCAAACCCACCCAAACCACCTTTAAAGGTGTCATTCCGGGTGTAGAGGGCTGTTGCACGGGCTCAATCACACCGGAAGTGGTCTTCGGATCTCCGGACAACTTCCAAAGCGAGGAGTTAATCTTTGATATCGTCCCCTTCCGCAGTGGCAATCACGCACTGCTCGGACGAACCGCATTTGCCACATTCAATGCGGTACCGCATTATGCATACCTCAAGCTCAAAATGCCAGGACCTCGCGGGGTTATAACAGTTAATGGAAACACAGAATGCTCGCTTCACACGGAGGAGCACACTGCAGCCCTCGCAGCAGAAGCGCAAAGCAACCTTATGAGGCAAACCGCCAATTCGGCGAAAAAGACCCCGGACACCTTCAAGCGAATCCGGAGTACCCTGCAAGAGGATCGCCAGGCACGATTAGAGATCGCCTAGCAATCCGGCCTCCGTCCTAGTACCAGTCAAGCGGCAACATTTGCGCCGCGCGTACATAATTACACACTCAAGATACCATAGGCATAGACGGAGGCATGGCCATGGCACGGCCCACAATGGGGCTCAACCGCTTCAGGACCCGTATACCTTTAACATTTTCTTCCTTTCAGGCCCCTATTCTCTGAAGGCCCCCTCCGCGTCTGATTATCGGACCCATCACGGGAAAGAAACACCAAGTAAGCAAGAAGCTTTGACGTCCAAGGAAATCCTCAGGTGGTCTCTGATAACGATCGATATACCTGTTTGCATACCCGCACACAGCTTGACCTTGGATAGGACATGTCAAATAGTCCTATTTTTTACTTATTGCACTACATGTATGCATACACTTTCACGTATCAATTAAATAACAATGTACAACATTAGCTCATTATTGCATTCCTTTATCTTTTTTGACTGTCTGCTTATTTACGACAAATTGCACCCGTACTGTCAGGACCCCGACTCGATGTCACATCGATCTAGCCGGTAACACCTCATATCACCCTGCGGCCTCATGCACGGTATCCCCACGGGTGTCGCCTTACCTTTGCCCGGGACCGTTTGCGCCTTTTGGCTCACGTATATGATAGTGTCGCTAGCATCCATATGATAAGGAGCCCGGGCTGACATGACTAGTCGTAAACCCAAAGTGGCACAGACTTACAGGGACAGGCATCCATGACCCAGCTTCGAACGTGTCGGTCATCAGCAAGTGGGTCCGGGCTGTAGCACTGGGCTAGCAGGACTCCGGTAAACCGGGCTGTAGCGGGCTAACAGGACTCCGGTACTCAATGCGTGACATTTCCCCGAAGGGACAGACACAGGAATGAAGAAGGACACATGCCGGCCAGCCTAAGTGTTCCAGAGCAGTAGCAAGCTACCATGGCTCAGCGGTAACACTAGGAGACATTTCCCGGTAAGAGAGGCTACTAAAGATAAACAACTAGATAGTCAGATCCCACACATACCAAGCATTTCAATCATACACACAATATGCTCGATATGTGCAAATACAACGAAGCATCACAACATGACTCTATGACACAGGTACTTTATTTAAGGCTCAGAGAGCCATACATAACATATACAAAGGTACGGGTCTCACGACCCAGCATTCAAGTCATACAGTCATACAAACCAACAGCGGAAGTAACTTGTCTGAGTACAGACAACTAATAAAATAAAAGAGGCTTGGAAAGCCTAGCTATACTACGTGGTCCTTCACAAACTCAGGATCACCACCTGGGCCTTAGCCTACTCATTGATGTCAACGTCTACGTAGAACCCATCAGAAGGGGTTGCAGCGTCTTCTGTAAAAAATGTAAATTATAGCAACATGAGTACAAAGGTACTCAGCAAGACTTACATCAGATCCTACATACATGCATATTATCAAGAAGGGTTGGTGGAGTTATTGCAGCAAGCCAGCTTTGACTCTTGGCTAGGCTAACCTACGAGACTCCAACTTGAAATGGTTTGCGCACACGAGTCCATTACTCACCAATTCAATACACTACCGAGGATCCACCTCCGTCTTCCTACGGAGGAGCCATCCTCGGCACTCACACTTATCTTGAGGTTTTTAGTAGTTTCCGTTTACTTGTCTATGAACTGTATAGGCAACCAAGTAGTCCTTTACCGCGGACGTGGCTATTCGAATAGATCATGTTAACCCTGCAGGGGTGTACTCCTTCATACACACTCTCACCTCTTACCGTCGTTTACACGACATGTACTCGGCAACCTTCAAGCGGAAGCCCAACGTGGGTGTCGGCCACGACCTACCTAATCACCTAAGTCTCTAGTCCAGGTTTATCGCCTATTCGGGTTCCATCCATGAGGAGATCCGGCCGAGGTATCGCTCACAGCCCCAAACGATGTGAACAGGGTTCCCGAGATACCTAACGGGTATTCGGTACACCGTGCCACGTACCTACCGCATCACAGCCCACCCCTACGGTCAGCGCTGTCCACGGCCTCCAGTATACTACAAACACCAGAAACTACTTGCAACTCCTGGACAGAGAACTAGGGTGACTAAGAAGTCGAGAGGGTCCATTGGTTTCGGGCCCAATGCATGGTAGTAGCTGGTTCTTAAATCACACATACAGATCTCAGTGCTTAAGGTCGGCTTCAATGAAACAACCCACCATGTACTCCTACATGGCCTCTCATCGATACCTTTACCAAATCGTGTTCACCACACCACTCCCATTACTGACATAATCATTTCACTCTAGCCCATCACCCAGATGAACCAGACCTGACACGACTCTAAGCATAGCAGGCATAACAAGGTAGGAACAACACATACATATGGCTCAATCAACTCCTACACATGCTAGTGGGTTTCATCTAGTTACTGTGGCAATGACAGGTCATGCAGAGGAAGTGGGTTCAACTACCGTAGCACACAGCAGTTTGAAACGCGTTGTCTTAATGCAGTAAAAGAGAGCAGGAGCGAGAACATGGGATTGTATCGATATGATCAAATGGTTGGTTGCTTGCCTGATGGTTCGATGCACTGATACGGTTCTTCGTTAGGGTAATCACGATACTCCTCGGAGGCAGAACCTGTCGCAAAGGACACCGATACACAACCATCACCAAACAATGTGCAACAATATGATGCATGCATGAAACATGGCAATATGAGTGTGTTGGGCTAATGCAACTAAAACCAGAAGGGTTTGAACCAATTTGAATCAAAGATTCAAATTTCAAACTCAAACATGGCCCTTTAAAGTGTTTTTCCTTGTTCTGCATTAAACATCAAGTTAACTTGTTTAGTCATGCATGAAAATAGTACAGATGGATAGATTGGATTTTTCTGATCATTTTTCATATATAATTTGTCTGATTTGGAGTTACAGAATAAAAGTTATGAATTTTTGAAGTTTAAACTATATTCTGGAATTTCCTATATTAGATTAATTCCAGAAAATCAATTATTGCGTCAGCCTGACGTCAGTGTGACGTCAGCAGGTCAACGGAACACGTCCGGGTCAAACCTGACAGTGGGTCCCGCGTGTCAGTGTGATTAATTAATTAAAGTTTAATTAAAACTAAACCTGTTTAATTAACAGGGCTGGGCCCCACCTGTCATTGACTCAGGGGAGTCAACCAGGGCCCACCCGTGGTCAAACCCGGGTCGGCTGCACCGGCGTTTAGCCGCCGGCGAGCCCGACGCGGCGGCGGAAGTGATTTTTGCCGTTCCGGCAACCAAACGAGCCGCGGAGGGCACCGGAGAGGAGCTGAGGTCGAGCCGTAGCTCTTGGTGGAGTCCGTTGGGGTCGGGGTGGCCGGAGTTGGCGCCGGCGACGACTTTGGCGGCCACCGGGGTTCGGCCGAAGACGAACTTGACGCTAGGGTGTGCGGGGAGGTGCGGGATGTGCACGGTTGGGCCTAACGCAGTGTGGTGAGTGCGTTGGACACCGCGGGTTGGCCGGAGGATGGCCGGGAGCACGTCGGCGACGAGATCCGCGGCGGTGCGTGCGTGTGATCTTCGTGCGGTGGCTACACGGCTCGGTAATGAGAGAGAGAGGGTCGGAGAGATAGCTGGGCTCACAGCGCTCCCGTAGAGGCCACCGGCGGGGTCGGGGACGAGCTGAGGCGGCGACGGTGTTGAAGGGGATCTCCGGCGACGGCGAGCTCGGGCGAGGTCGGTGCGGTGGTCTCGGGCCGCACGAGCACACGGGGCTCGGCTAGCTTGACGAAGTGGGCGGCGGCGGAGCTCCTGGACACGGCGGCACGGCGTGGGGTTGATGGAGGGCGTGGCTACGGTGAGGGGGTGGCGGCGATGGCGTCGGCCATGGCGTGGGAGAGCGAAGGGGAGGAGCTGGAGGGGAGAGGGGGTGTCTGGGGGGTTCAGGGGAGAGAGGGAGGCCGATTCACGGCGTTAGCCGGGCGAGGGAGGCGGCGAGGCGGCGAGCAGGTGTGTGGCACCCATGCGGTGCTCGCCGTCGAGCACCTGCCTGCCTGCCTGGCCAGCAAGCAGCTCGCTGGCGCGGTGCTGGGCTGGGCCGGCAGGTGGGCCGGGAGCAGGCGCCAGGTAGGTTTTTCCCCTTTTCTTTCTGTTTTCTGTTTTTTTAATACTTCTGCAACTTTGTTGAATTAAATAAAATACTTAGGCTACTCCTAAAATCACCAAACTACTCCTGGTCCATAGTTGGATTATTTCCAACATGAAACATTTTAGTTTGGAGATATTTGAGCATTTAAATATTTTATATAATTTTAAATGCCCAAATTCAAATATTCATGATTTAATTCAAAAACCCTAAGCTGGCCTAGGAAAATGTGCACCACTTTTGGCAGAGGTTCTGAACCAAGACAAAAATGATGGGCATTTTAGAAGGGCATTTCAGGTTCATTGAAAAAGTTTTTAGTAAACCCTAATTGGATTCAGAGGGGACTGGGGGTTCTGTCATCCCCATTTCAGGTTTCTGATGAAAGAGTAAACATGATGCAACACTCTAATGCATGGCTAACTAGGATGTGACACGTACATTCTGATACGACAAGTGCGCAAGGCGCTTCAGTGTACCCCATAACACGGCATGAAAAGTCCGAACACTTTCGATAGTGCGGCACCCCGAACTTATAGCATTATATGCATCAGCTCCGAATCATGTCTTGGGTCAATAGTTGGGTTTTCCCGGCTCCCATGTTTTGGTACCTTATGTTCCGCTATATCGGGTAAGGTAGCACTGGGAGAACTACTGCAATTGTGTCCCGGTTCTTCCGGACGAGCACCTCAGTAGAGATAGCTGAAAACTGACTGTCATGATGCCGCGAGAGCTGGTCGCTATTCGAGAGGTCTCAAATCCTTAAAGATTTTTTTCGCTTCGGGCGAGGAGTCGGCCTTGTCCGATTTAGGCATACACAGCGCCCCATGTTCGGCCTTCCAAATACTAGGGGCTTCACGAAAATTTAAAATTGTAGACTTGTATGGCTAATGAGAGTGATAAAGCTTTATAGTCTGATTGCCTGGTTCGTTGTGCTGAACACCTCCCTCGAAGGACCCAAAACTGGGATAAAGAGTGGTCAGATTTATCCCGAACACCTCAGTACTAGTTACATGGGGGCAGAAGCCGACGACTGGCCAACTCTCAAATTTTATAAATGGCCGCACAAAAGGTAATACTTTAAATTAACAAGCGTTGCATAGCGCACATGAACTCGTTTCACATTACAGGATCACTTGAGTACATTCATTCAAATATTACATCCTTAGCACATTCCTCTGACATAAGGCGAGCACCCTTCAGGACACTGTCATAATACTTTTTGGGGTGGCGATGCTCCTTGCCCTCCGGCGGCCCCTCCTTCACCAGCTTTTCGGCGTCCAGCTTCGCCTAGTGCACCTTCGCCCGGGCAAAAGCCCTGCGCGCACCCTCAATGCAGACGGACAACTTTATGACATCAAACCATGGGCGAGCGTTCACAAGCCGCCTTACCAGGCCGAAATAGCTGCCAGGCAGGGGCTCGCTAGGCCACATCCGGACTACGAGGCCCTTCATGGCCAGTTCAACCGCGTTGTGAAGCTAGACCAGTTGCTTCAACTAGTCGCTCAAGGGCATCGGATGTTCGGTCCCAGTAGACTGAGACCAGAACAACTTCTCTGTCGAGCTCCCTTCCTTGGCCCGGTAGAACTCCACGGCATCCAACACACTGCGGGGTAGATCTGCGAACACTTCTGGAGAGCTCCGAATTCGGGTAAGTAAAAGGAAAGTTTCCTTCACATGCTTGCTTTGCATAATGAATGCCTTACTCGCCGCTATCTTCTTCACCGCCTCAATTTCCTGGAGGGCCTTTTGTGCTTCGGCCTTGGCATTTTGTACGTTCTCGAGGGCCTTTGCAAGCTCGGACCCTTGCTTCTTAGAGTCATGGTGCAAGGACTCATACTTCTTGACAAACTCCTGGAGCTCTTGCTGAACCTCGCCGAATCGGGCTTCTTGGTTCTTGCGCTCGGCGTGCTCCTTGGCCGCTTTGCCTTCAGCCTCGGATAGCGCCTTCTTCAGGGCTGCCACTTCGGTCGTGGCCCCTAGAAAAATTCATGACGATGTTGTGATCTAACAACCGCTTTCCTTTTTCTTTATCAATAAACAGACGAGGTATTACTTACCTTCGTTCTCTTCGAGCTACCTCTTGGTATGGCCAAGCTCTTCCTCGGACCGCTCAAGGTCCCGCTTCAATGCGAAGATCTCCGCCGTGCGAGAGGCAGGAACCAGCAGCGAAGCCTGCTTATTCACATAGATATATTCTGATTAGACTCCTATGATTATTATTTGATCCTCTATTCGGCCTTTCTTTCTGAACACCAAACAGAGCATCAGGGGCTACTATCTATGCTATAACATTTTCTTGTAATTTGATTACTTACCTTAAAGCCTGTTAGGAGGCTGGCACAGGCTTCAGTCATTCCGCTTTTGGCGGACCGAACTTTCTTGACCACCGCACTCATGATAGTGCGGTACTCTTCCTCAATGGAAGCGCCATGAAGCGCTTGCAGCAAATTGTCCAATGCCTCCGGATGGATGGAGGCCATCAGCACAGACGGCTTGCCCCCCTTAGCGAGCGGTCGCCTGACAGAATCCAGAACCACTGGAGGTTCCGGCGCAGTATTCGGCGGGGGGCTAGACTTGCTGTCCATGGCATTAGAGCCCATGGGAGTCTTGCCCCTCGTGCGCCCAACATCCGGAATGTTGCCTTGTGGCGCCTCTGGAACTGTCTCCCCTTGGTTCAGTACCCTTTGAGACAGCACCTCGACATCGTCCGTCGGGCGGGGGGAAGAGGCGGTCGGGAGTGAATCGTTGTTCATGTCCGACAGGCCCAAAGACTCATCCGAAGAGGATACATCGATACAAGCTTTGGATGTGCTAAATGATCATGTTCGGCATGATAAGAAGCAATAAATTAAAACATACCAAGAACCATTATGGTATCCGGATACTTATGACTTCGCCAGGGTCTTGTCCCTGGGTAACCACTCCTCGTCGCTAAAAGCGGCAGCCGTGGAGCAGTCCGGAAGGAGAGTCCTTCCCTTCTTGGACCCTTTGGTCTCCCCTGACGGGGCGGCCTTCCTTTTCTTGTGTCCCCCGGCTGGGGGGCGAGAACTTTCCTCTTCCTCCTCCTCGTTTTCGTTGGAGGAGGGCGCCTCGGTATTATCGGACGATGAGTCCGATACGACCTTGCGCCGGAGACCTTTTCGGGTCCCCGTGGCCTTCTTCTCTGGTGCCTCATAGGGCGCCAGAACCAGCATCTCCGTTAAGAGAGCCCTTGCTGGATCTTCAGGTAGTGGGGCCGGACAATCGATCTGCTCCGCTGTCACGACCCAGTCCTGTTAATAGCATGGAGACTTAGATACCCCACATGATTATACTGGGGAAAGAAACATCTTATGAGATATAAGGAGCTTACCGGTTTGGCAGGGCGCTTTGCGCTGAGTCCGCGATCCTCGGTAAGGGCAGGAGGTACCTCGGCGGACTTGAACATCACCTTCCAAACATCCTTGTGCGTCATGTCGAAGAGCTCTCGCATCATTTCGTGCTTAGCTGGGTTGAACTGCCACATGTTGAATGCCCGTCTTTGACACGGGAGGATCCGGCAGTAGAGCATGACCTGGACCACGTTGACAAGCTTGATTTTCTTGCTTATCATGTTTTAATACAGTTTTGGAGTCCAGTCAGCTCCACCGATGAACCCCAGGATAGGCCCTTCTCTTTCTAGGAGGTGAGCCGCATGGGGATGCCGGATCGAAATTCGGGGCCGCCACCCAGTTGGTGTCGCGCAGCTTGGTGATGTAGAACCACCCCGACTGCCACCCCTTCGCGGTCTCCACATAGGAGCCTTCGAGCCAGGTGACGTTGGGCATCTTGCCCACCATGGCGCCTCCGCACTCCGCTTGCTGGCCGACCACCACCTTCGGTTTAACGTTGAAGGTCTTAAGCCACAGGCCGAAGTGGAGCTTGATGCGGAGGAAGGCCTCGCACACGACGATAAACGCCGAGATGTTGAGGATGAAATTGGGGGCCAGATCGTGGAAGTCTAGCCCATAGTAAAACATGAGCCCACAGACAAATGGGTGGAGGGGAAATCCCATCCCGCAGACGAAATGGGTAAGGAATACAACCCTTTCGTGGGGTTCGGGGGTAGGGACGATCTGCCCTGCGTCTGGGAGCCGGTGTGCGATATTTGCGGCCAGGTATCCGGCTTCCCAGAGCTTCATAATGTTCTCCTCCGTAACAGAGGAGACCATCCACTTGCCTCCCGCTCCGGACATGTTTGGAGTGGTTTTGCGGAGAAAATGCGAACTTGGGCGTTGGAGCTCGAGTGCGCAAGAATGGATGGGTAGGAGAGAAGAAGGCGTGGGTAAAAAGGAGGAGTCCTTGTCCCTTTATAAGGGCGGAAGAACCTATGCGCCTCCCCACTTGCCTGGTAAACTCGCTTATTCCCCAAGCACCATGATTGATGGCGCGGTTGGGTTACCCACACCCGTATTGATGAGAATCCCGTGATAAGGGGACACGATCTCTGCTTCGACAAGACATGCAACAGAAAACCGCCTCGCAATATGTGCAGTAGCTGGTTGAGAAAAAATGATTCGAATAATAATAGGGCCATGGCGTGATGTCACATTATGAAAAGTTGTCAGTAGATTAGATTTGTGGAAATGTTATACTCTCTATGATGGTATGTGGAATTTGTTTTGCAGAGCCGGACACGATACTGGTGTTAAAAATCTTCTATGGAATATTCGGAGGAATAACCCGCCTTGCAATGCCGAAGACAATTTGCGCGCCGGACTCATCGTCATTGAAGCCTGGTTCAGGGGCTACTGAGGGAGTCCTGGATTAAGGGGTCCTCGGACAGCCGGACTATATCCTTTGGCCGGACTGTTGGACTATGAAGATACAAGATTGAAGACTTCTTCCCGTGTCCGGGTGGGACTCTCCTTTGCATGGAAGGCAAGCTTGGCAATTCGGATATGTAGATCTCCTCCCTTGTAACCAACTTTGTATAACCCTAGCCCCCTCTGGTGTCTATATAAACCGGAGGGTTTAGTCCATAGGACAACAACAATCATAATCATAGGCTAGCTTCTAGGGTCTAGCCTCTATGATCTCGTGGTAGATCAACTCTTGTAATACTCATACCATCAAGATCAATCAAGCAGGAAGTAGGTTATTACCTCCATCGAGAGGGCTCGAACCTGGGTAAACATTGTGTCCCCTGCCTCCTGTTACCATTCACCTTAGACGCACAGTTCGGGACCCCCTACCCGAGATCCGCCGGTTTTGACACCGATAGTGCGAACTCCTTGCCCTGTATTCTCCTGAGGGAAATGTGTCGTGAAGCACGCCTCCAAGTGGTGCTCAAGCGCCTCCCTTGTGATGTTGGCAAGGTCTGAGGCCCTCCAGAAGAGAGCCCCCGAGCCCTGCCCGAGGAGGGCGCTGGCCGCGCCTTCCTATGCGATGGAGGGAGGCACCCCTAGAGCGGGCGCTGATCCTGACGAGGTTCCAGCCGCGACGCCACCCTCCTGAGACCCTGCACGGCACACCTGCTGCATCTTGGGGAGGTCCTCAGGGGGGCCCTCGCTCTTGTTGTCGGGGTCGTCGATTGCTGCAGCTTGAAAAGCACGCTCGAGGCAGCATACCACATCTCTTTCTTCCCACGGGACCGTGATGATTCCGCCGCTTCCTGGCATCTTCAGGACATTGTAACCATGGTGTGTCACCGCCATGAACATGGCCAGGGCTAGATACCCGAGGATGGCTTTGTATGGCAGACGGATGTGCACAACGTTGAAGTCGATGAGCTCGGTGCGGCAGTTCTTGTGTTCCCTGAAGGTGACAGGGAGGCGGACCTGCCCTATCGGTGTGGTGGAACCGTCGGTCAATCCTGAGAAAGGATTGGTAGGCTGAAGCTGCTCATATGGCACTTGGAGGTTGTCAAACGTGTCGATGGACAGGACATTGAGCCATGCGCCGCCATCGATGAGGGTCTTGGTAATTTGCACGTTGCTGATGACTGGTGAACAAAGCATCGGGAGGGCGCCAGCGCTGGCTGCGCACTTGAGCTGATCTGCTGAGTTGAAGGTGATGGCGCACTGGGACCACCTGAGCGGGCGAGTGGCCTCGAGCTTGGGGAGGACTGCATTCACCTCACGAGCGAACTGTTTGAAGATACGCTGCGAGGCTCGGGCCTGAGCGCGGCCCAAGATGTAGGCGATTGCACGCGGCTCCTGGAAGCCCCCAACCCCCTCGTCTTGATGGTGGTCATCATTCCTTCTTGGTTCTGGCGGCAGCGGGGGAAGACCGGCGTTACCCTGAGGATGATCCTCACGAGGATGGTCCCTCCAGGCGCCCTCGCGGGGAGGATCCTGCCAGCGGTCCTCATGAGGCTTGTCATGCCACTCCTGACGTAGGCCACAGTCGTCCCAGTGTCCGCCTCCACGTCCTCCTCCACGGCCATAGCCCCGGTCGCTACGCTCGATGCGTCGACCGAAGTGTCCTTCGCGAATGGCTCTGAGTTCTTGACAGTCACTAGTGTTTTGAGTGTTCAGGTTGTGGAATGCGCAGAATGGTCGGCTGTTCTTGGACGACTCGGGCTAGTCTCTGCCTTTCTTGGTGTCCGGCTCCGCTGCGAGCACGGCTGCTTCCTTTCGCTTCACGACCTTGGCCTTGGCCTTCGTCTCCTCTGTGCCCGCAGCTGGCAGCTCGAGGAGGAAGATGCGCCCCTCCTCAGCTCTTGCGCACTTGATCGCCAGGTGAACAGCTCATGAGATGTGCACAACTCCTCGTGGATAGCGAGCTCCTCTTTCATCTTGATGTTGCGGAAGCCGTCCAAGAACACGGAGATGATGGCCTCGTCTGTGACCTTGGGGATCTTGAGGCGAGTGTTGTTGAAGCGCTGGATGTACTTGTGGAGGGTCTCTCCTAGTTGTTGCTTGATGCAGCGCAGGTCACCCGCGGCCGGCGGGCGGTCACGAGTGCCCTGGAAGTTGGCGACAATGCGGTCGCGCATCTCGTCCAAGGAGGAGATCGAGCCTTGCGGAAGGTTCAGGAGCCAGGAGTGGGCACCAACCTTGAGAGCCATAGGAAACCAGTTCGCCATGAATTTCTCGTCGCCGTTGGCCGCTTCGATGCTCAGCTCGTAGAGCTGCAGGAACTCCGTGGGCTCGAGGGTGCTGTCGTAGCGAGGAGGCAGATCCGGCTTGAGCTTGCCCGGCCAGGCGACGCTACGCATCTCGAGGGTGAAGGACGGCAACCGGACGTGGTCGCCGGGGCCCGTCTCGGAGGTGGAGCTTGGACTTGATGAGGCCTGCGTGCCGCCACCGAGGGTAGCGCGCGGTCTTGGCGAGGCGGCGCGGGGAGTGCAGGTGTAGCTTCTCGCGGCCGAGGGATTTCTTGGCAACTTCTCTCTTCACGCGCGGGCACCGGGCATGGTGGATCGCACCGTGGGGCCGCATGCCTTGGCACCAAGGCACCGTTTTGGGGCAGAGGTGGTGGAGTCGCTCCACGAGCCATGTCGCCCGTGGCTAGAGGAGGGTGAGGCCGAGAGAGGGACAGCACCGGGGAGCCCCCTGCTTTGCGGACGAGCTCGGCGACGCGGTCGAGCCAGTCCTCGTAGCGGTCGTCGATCGGGCGGTAGTGCAGGAGCTCATTCACCATGAGGAGCGCGGCCTACGCGTCGATGGGAGCACGACGTGCATGGGACGAGGAACCGGCCAGGGTCAGCGATGGAGTGGCAGTGCGGCCATCCTGCCGCACCGATGGGTTCAGCGAGGACGATTGCTATTTGTTCCCCGCTGGGCCGGTGGCGGCACTGGCGGCAGGCGATGGGGAATGACGAGGTGGCCCGCCGATGGGAGCCGTCTGAACAACGTGGGCGGTGAGGGGAGCCCGGCGTTCAACTAGAGCACGGCGAGCATCCTCCATGGAGACGATGGAGCGACGGAGCGTCGATCGCCGAAAGGGAAGCTACGGTGAACCCCTACTTGGCGCGCCAAATGTCGGATCACTTGTTCCGGCAAAACCCTTAAGGTTCGAACTCTGGGGTGCACGCGAAGTTCTTTCCCACCTACTCTCTAAGATCTTGCGGATGAACTCGACGAACTAGCAACGTAAAGGCACAAGATTTATACTGGTTCGGGCCACCGTTGCAGTGTAATACCCTACTCCAGTGTGGTGGTGGTGTATTGCCTCTTATGCTGGTGATGAACAGTACAAGGGGAAGAACAGCCTCCTGAGGTTGAGGTGTTCTTGTGCTTGGTGAACTTGTGTCGTTCCTGGATCCGGCCTCTAGCTACGGTGGTGGCTAGCTCTATTTATAGAAACCCTGGTCCTCTCCCCATATATTGAGCGGGAACGGAGCCAAAAACGGCGGCCAATTTGAAAGGGGACAGCTGGTACAAGCTATCCTGACAAAAGCGGTCTTCTCCTGCGAAAGGGCTCTGGTGATGACGCCGTCTTGGGCTCCATGGTGACCTCCACCCTGCTGGCCTGCTGGTCTTGGTCTTGTTGCACTGATATGGAAACCTTTGTCTGATGCCTCGGTACTCCGCGCCTGCGCTGGCCTCCTCAGCACCAAAGAGGAAACAAGTACGTTGCGCGTGCTTGGGCCTGCCTGGTGCCCGCCCGGTGTGGATCGTCATGACTCACGTCACGAGAGCCTCGCAAGGTTCGCCCCGCCTTGATATCTCCGCTCATCATGAGGCAGCCTGGTGTGGCCGCTCCTGAGGAGGTCTTGTGTCGCCCGACTCGCGAGGCTTGGCCCCTCGCAGGGGTCTTGAATGCATCATTGATGATGATGGGCTGTACAGGCCTGCTAGCATAGCCACGCCGTGGGCCGCAGGCAGGCAAGTCTGGGGACCCCCGTTCCCAGAACGCCGACAGTCAAATTTAGGCCCATATCAAATCAGGCCCGTTCATAGCCTATCGTGTTTTGTGCCAAATTACGGCCCATATCGGATCGGGCCCGTTAACAGGCCACTGTTCTTTTGGGCCCATTCTATGACATGTTTGTATTTCAGCCTGTTAAATGCACGTTTACCAGTTCGACCCGATAATAGTTTAGGCCTGTTAGTGGCTCGTGGTGCATCTGGGACATTGTCGGCCCGGTTTAACTTTAGGCCATTTAACGGCCCATGCAGAAACTGGGTTATTTCTTGTCCGAAGTAACTTTAGGCCTCTTAACGGCCCGTAGTCTTCGTGGATAAATTTCACCCCAACCGGACTATCGGCCTGTTAATGGCTTGGGTAACAGTTGGCCCTAATTACAGCCCGCGTTGAATCCAGCATGCTTACAGCCCATCTGATGATGGCATGTGACACTTTTGGGCCTATGGCCTGCGTGGATACCGACCTTCTTAAAGCCCATAATTTTATAGGGCCAAACAGGCCCGAGATATATTTTGGCCTGTTAACTGCTCGTCCTATTTGCGCCAAACATGGGCCTTAGACAGTTTCGGCCTGCATTGGCCCATGAATTTTTCGTCTCAACACTAGCCCAATCTAGGTTTTAGCCTATTAAAACCCCATGGTATTCTCTGACCCTGCTGGCCAGAACTTTACTCAGCCCATTAAAGGCGGGAAACTAATATAGGTTTAGACCTGCTAATGGCCCAAGATGATTATAGGCCCACATTTTGGCCCATATGAGTAACGGGCCGGCCTGAAGACCGACAACACTGAGATCCACTGAACCTTCCGGCCTAAATTATAGCATACCGAACAAGAATAAACCTAGACAATACAATAAAGAAATTGCAGCATATTACATCCACTGGGAATCAAAGTTCGCTACCGGTGATAATAACTCACAACGTGACCGCTAATTACGTACACTGGGCATCAAAGGTCGCCACAAGTGCATATAAAGCGCTGAAAAAAGAATATACAAAACTGAGAGCACTTCGGAAGGCACTAGGCCTGGCCAGGACGGGCTCCGCAAGCAGCCGAACAAGCTGATGAGACCTCAGTTGTGTCAACCTTAGATGCTCCATCCCTAGCTTTATAGCACCATAGTGCGCAAGGCAGTCCTCTGAGATCTTCATTGCGTCTTTGACTTCAAGTTGGAGCTGAGCTGAAGCAAGCCTTTCCGCTTTAAGTTGAGACTGAAGAAGTCGAACTGACTGAGGCAGCGACTGCATAGAGGTTGTCTCACAGCTGCTGGTGAGTAGCTTTAACTCACTGTCTTCATCAAGACAGGACCTTGGGGTCATCTCACTCTCTTCAAGATGTTTTGGCTCACTATATTCCCTAAAGTTTTGCCTGGCATAAGAGATACGACTCTGAAATAGAAACAAGGAGACATGTTATAGGTTTCACAATTATATAAGCAAATAAACGGATTTGTTCTGCATAAGGAACATGTTGCACAACTACAATTTAAAAGTGGTAGTTTTTGCAAACATCCAATCAGATGTAAACAACAAATTAAACAGCAGTGGAGGAAATGATGCCTATCCAAATATATACTAGAACAAAGTTTGAAGGCTTGAGAAGGATGAACTTACATTACATGTTAACACGGGCTGAACAAAGCCTTTCTCCATGTTGATAGTTGGATAATTCAATAAATTCCCCAAATAAACTTCTTTATAAGTGTTGGCATTATTCTACATTTTGCAAAGAGTAAATATAGATCAAATAATATTGGAAGAAACAGAGGATAATGAAGCTCGGGTGCAGACTGATGATACATAATCAAATAGCAATTAATTAAGTACATCGTTACAAGGCAAAAGGTACTAACAAGAGGAATGCGGACATCAACGTGTACAGTGGCATTCACTGGTGCGCATCAGTCCTAAACAAACGGTTTTAACCCCTTTTCGTGGCGGCATTTGGAACCGTCACCAAGTGAGGGTGGGCGATAGGGGGGTCCTTCCCACACGACCCAGAAACCGCCGGAGATAGGGAGCCTTCATGCATACGGTTGTCCCTATATAATCATTTCCGATATCTCGAATATCCCAAACGCTTCATCCTTGCTACTCGTTTGTGCTCACATTGCCATCGCAGTCGGAGTTTTGTGGTTCTGCCTAAAACCAGGCAGATTCTAGTCACAGGAGTTTTCCAGGAAAATTCTAGGCACATGAGTTTTACGATGCCTGGCGCATCACAAACAGTTCATGATTATAAACCGTGTACGATAGGTAGATAATCACACACATTTAGTTTTCACGCATCGTATGTGATAGTGTCTGACATCACACACGCTTTGCAAACGGCAATTGTGTGCATGCTTGCACACATTTCCTCTCTGTGAACCATCTCGGATTATGGTGTATATCGCAAACGTTTGTGTTTTACCAACCGTGTGTGCCGTAATGGCCTGCACAACGTAATTTCGCCCTAATTGAATTTCTGCTATTTAGAATTGTACCTAATTTAAACTTGAAAGCAGGCTATAGCTTTATTCATATCCATCAGTTTCAAACAACCAATGCATTATTCGATTCACATGTACATATGTTTAAGAATTACAGAGGAACCAAATAAAGAATGATGTAACAGGGTTCTATACTTGTACTATTACAGATGGTAAAGAAAGAGGCGACAGACATTCCAGTTGCTGAACAAGGTTAAGCGGAATGGCCCTATTCCTAGATGTAGAAGGCATGCAGGACTCTAGTACAACCCCTTGTGATGGTCGGCCGCCAATCATGTAGTTTGATAGGTAATCTTGAGTAAACTGCTTCAGGATCCACTACAAAAGAAAAAAGATTCTGATATTTTCATCTAACACAACTCATTACGGGCAGTAAAAAGAAGGATACAGGGTTCTTACTTACCATCCTGCAGTTCACTGTTGTCATGCATAAAGTGTAAACAAATAGTTCGATTGACATCTGAAAGTGCAACTATCCCTGGGTGGTTTTGGTAATTCCTAACAACATATAGCTCATTGAGCTAATGCTATTCCAAGATGAATATTTCAGGAAAGCTCAATGATTGGCATGGCATAGATTAGAAAGTGGACCCTTCAAAATGCTAAGGATAAAAGATTGGCTCAAGCTCAAAGCACAAGACTCTACATTTTCTCTTTTAGTGATCCAAGATCACATTGAGTCTATAGGAAAAGCCACTATTAAGAAGGGATGAAGTGTTCTTAATGAGGTTCTTGCTCAAAGTGCTTAGTGATATGCTCCAAAACCCTCCACTACTTTCTCATATCCACAGATGTCACGCACCAAATATCCAACTCGGCCCCACCGATTCTTTCTATCCGGCACCACCGAGTTTAGTTGACATAGCCACTGCCAGAAACCCTAGTCTTTTCGGTCTCACCGATAGGGATCTCGGTCTCACCGAGATGGGACTGTAATCTCTCTGTTTCCCTTCGTAATGTTTCAGTCAAACTGAGATGAGCGATCAGTCCCACTGAGATTCCAATGAAAACACCCTGTTTCCTTTTTGTAACGTTTCAGTCCAACCGAGATGAGCGAATCGGTCCCACCGAGTTTGCCTGACCAACTCTCTGTTTATCTATTACCAAAATCGGTCCCACCGAGTTTGTGTAATCGGTCTCACCAAGATTACGTTATGCCCTAACCCTAATGAAATTGGTCCCACCGAGTTGACATGCGGTCCCACCAAAACTCCTAACGGTCACATTATGAACCAAATCGGTCTGACTGAGTTCTCTGAACCGGTCCCACCGAGTTTGGTGATTTGTGTGTAACGGTTAGATTTTGTGTGGAGGCTATAAATACCCCTCCACCCACTCTTCATTCGTAGAGAGAGCCATCAGAACATGCCTACACTTCCAATACATACTTTCTGAGAGAGAACCACCTACACTTGTGTTGAGGTCAAGATATTCCATTCCAACCACATAAATCTTGATCTCTAGCCTTCCCCAAGTTGCTTTCCACTCAAATCTTCTTTCTACCAAATCCAATCCTATGAGAGAGAGTTGAGTGTTCGGGAGACTATCATTTGAAGCACAAGAGCAAGGAGTTCATCATCAACACACCATTTGTTACTTCTTGGAGAGTGGTGTCTCCTAGATTGGCTAGGTGTCACTTGGAAGCCTCCGAAAAGTTTGTGGAGTTGAACCAAGGAGTTTGTAAGGGCAAGGAGATCGCCTACTTCATGAAGATCTACCCTAGTGAGGCAAGTCCTTCGTGGGCGACGGCCATGGTGGGATAGACAAGGTTTCTTGTTTGTGGACCCTTCATGCGTGGAGCCCTCCGTGGACTCGCGCAACCGTTGCCCTTCGTGAGTTGAAGTCTCCATCAACGTGGATGTACAATAGCACCACCTATCGGAACCACAGATAAAAAATCTCTGTGTCAACATTGCGTTTGCTCCCTCAAACTCATCCCTTTACCTTCAAATGCAATTGTTTTACATTCCGCTAGTATACTCTTAGAATTGCATGTGTAGGTTGATTGCTTGACTTGTGCTATGTTGCTAAAATCTGCCAAGAACTAAAATTGGGAAACGGCTAGATTCTTATTTGGTCAAGTAGTCTAATCATCCCCCTCTAGACATACTTTCGATCCTACAACATATTTCGATCCATTTTAGTAACAATGTTTATCAGTTTCCTCACTTGATGCTAGTTCATGAATATCTCATTGCCCCATATGCAGAAAGGGTCAAAGTGTCACTACTAGGAAAAGGGCTAAAGATGAAATTGACACTAATGGCGCACTGTACATGTGGTGTGCCATTACTAAATACTAATGGCGCACCATGTGTTGGTGCGCCATTAGTGTGCAAATATTAATGGCGCACCACATCCACGATGCGCCATTAGTAAAAAAAATAATTTTTTTTCAAAACTACTAATGGCGCACCGTGGGAGTGGTGCGCCATTACTAGTTGAACTAGTAATGGCACACCATGCCACGGTGCGCCATTAGTAACTTGTCCACCACTTCCACCGAATGCACCCCCCCCCCCCCCCGTGGACCGCCTTTTTAGTTTTAAAAAAATAAAAAAATGATGGAAATGTCAAAAAAATAAAAGAAAATAAGTTTCCGAGTTCGTACGCAAAAGTTATGCCCATCTCCTCCTCTCCTCCACTCCATCTTCCCTTCTCTCCTCCACCATACTAACCTCCTCCTCTCCGGCGACTTCCTCCTCCTCTCCGGCGACCTCCTCCTACTCCTCTCCGGCGACCTCCTCCTTCTCTTTGGCAACCTCCTCCTCCCTCCTCTCCTCCCCTCCCCTCCCCTCATGGTTTCTCCTCCCTCCTCACCAGTGAGCTCCTCCTCCCTCCTCTCAGGTGAGCTCCTCCTCCCTCCTCTCCGGTGAGCTCCTCCTCCCTCCTCTCAGGTGAGCTCCTCCTCCCTCCTCTCTGGTGAGCTCCTCCTCCCTCCTCTCAGGTGAGCTCCTCCTCCCTCCTCTCCGGTGAGCTCCTCCTCCCTCCTCTCAGGTGAGCTCCTCCTCCCTCCTCTCTGGTGAGCTCCTCCTCCCTCCTCTCCTCCCATCCCCTCATGGTTTCTCCTTCCTCCTCTCCGATGCTCCGGTGAACTCCTCTCCGGCAACCTCCTCCTCCTCTCCGGCGATGTAGGCGAGCGCCTCTCCGGTGACCTCCTCCTCCTCCTCTCCGGCGAACTCCTCTCTGGCAAAAGAACACGGCAAAAGAGCATACAAGATCCAAAAACAGGAACAAAATTTGAAATAATATCGTGCCAAAAAATGAGCAAAAAACCAAGCAAAGAATGGGCCAAAAAAATCACGATCCAGATCCAAATTCAAAATTCAAAAATAGCAATGGCGCACGGTGGGGGTTACACGGTGCGCCACTACTATTTTCCCGCCTTCAAAATTCAAAATACTAATGGCGCACCAGTGGCCTATACTAATGGCGCACCAGTGGCCTATACTAATGGCGCACCGTGGCCTATACTAATGGGCACCAGTTGTGCGCCATTAGTATACCAGATACTAATGGCGCACCAGTGGTGCGCCATTAGTAAAAAATACTAGTGGCGTGATACTAATGGCGCACCAGTGATGCTCCATTAGTAGGCAAAACTGGTGCGCCATTAGTAGCCCTTTTCCTAGTAGTGTGTGGATCTTTGGCAATGATATATGTACCTAAAAGCACCAAGTTAATATTAGAAGCTAAACAACAATTGAAAAATGATGTAGTACAACACTCCATCCATCCCATTATATAAGATTTTATTACATGTATATCTAGACATCATCAGAACATTAAGGTAACACTCTTCCTTGTTGCTATGTAGCCTGGGATTGCATATTTAGTCATTCGGTACGATGCATGTTGCTAATCAACTATTGAAAAATGAAAAGGCATGTTAACTTCAATATCCTTAACAGCAATTAAATATCGTAATTCATAGTGGTATTGTTGAAACTGTTATTGATAAAATTGAACTGCACAGCAAATAGTTGCACATATAGAGCATCACATTGTGAAGAACTGAAATAAACAAGTCATAAGGACATCTCTAGGAGATCCTTAAAAAGTTAAAGGACTAAAACCCTTAGTGGACATATATATATATACTCCAGGAATTTTTGGCCTTTTCTAGTCGATCCCCTAAACTTAAGGTTGTAGACTTCAATTTGATCAAGTTCAAACCAGCTTCAACCAAAAGTAGCATGCATTCAAACATAAACATATATAGTTTTGCATAACCGAACATAAAACATAAATTTAAACTAAGCTAAACTACTTTCGGTCGACATAGAGATCGAGCCAATCCTTCCTTGTCATGTACTGTGTGCCGCGAGCCGGGTCCGGGCCAGTACCGTCGTCGGGGTCATTGGGGAAGGCACTCCTCCACTCCTCCACTCATCGACATCAATCTCCTCGTCCTCGGGGCCCACCTTGACGCCCTCCACGCCGCCGTCACCGCCGCCTTCTACCTCGTCATTAGAGGAGAGCATGATAACCTAGCCGCCCTCCGCGCCGCTGTCCTTGCCACCTTCGACCTCGTCATCGGAGGAGAGCGCGATAACCTCGCCGCCCTCGGCGCCGGCAAAGATCACCCACTCCGCCTCCACGAGCTCCGGGTGCTGCCGGCAGAGCTCTTGCATGTAGGCATCATCGGCGGCCTCGGCCTCAAGACACTCCCACGCCTCGTGGTCCTCCCGCACCATAGCCGAGCTCACCACCCCTGGCTCCGGCAGAACAAGGTGGACCGAATGTGTGCCGAAGGGGAAATTGAGCCTAGCCGGCGCGCCATGGTAGCGGACCTGCCAGCGGTCATACTCCATGGCCGCGAGCTCGGCTGTGTGGAAGCTACCGAGCCACCGGCGGGTGTGGGTCTCTCGATCTGTAATCTCGGTGACCCACGTCCCCCACAGCCACTGCCAGACCCCGAGGTAGGACTTCATCGGCTGCCGGGTCCGGGGGAGGACGGGTAAGTCCTCGAACCGGCGTAGGGGCGCGGCGGCGGGCAGATCAGGGGACCGGCGACGGTGGATCGGACCCGCGGAGGAGGACGGGGACACCTCGGCGGCCACCTAGCCGACGTCGGGTGAAAAGGCCGCGATAAACCTCTTTTTGGCCATTGGCTACTCGAGCTCCCCGGCACACAGGCATAGGTTGAGGATGGAGGCGCCGGTGATGGCGGCGATCTACCAACGGTTTCGAGGGTTGTGTGTGTCTATGTGAGCGGAGGTTGTGTTTGAGGAAATACTATGGCAACTGAAAATTTTACTAGGCGGGAGTAACAAGGCGGGGCTACTGAAATTTTGGATCAAGGGCGAGCAGATATTTTTGAGATTGTGAGGGATGCAGAGGAGGGAGTAAAATGCCGAGGCTATTAAAAATTTGAATCAAGTGACTGAAGCAGAGTGGGAGTAACAGACATCACACACAATCCGCACATACTAATCGTGTGCTATCAAACATTAAAACCTTCCAGGCGGTAGATATTTTCGAGATTGCGAGGGATGCAGAGGCGGGAGTTTTGGGGAGCGGGCTAGTGTGCTTGACACGCCGGCTGTGGACTGTAGCTCACGCACCTTCTCGCGTAAGCAATTGGTGTACTATACACCGATGGTGCTCCAATATATTTTGTACTACATCTCACACGGTTGGTGAGAATAAACTATGTGGGATCTACTTGATTTGAATTACAAAATGGGGTCACATCAGCAATGGACGCTGTTTGAATTGCTAGGCCTTTTATTTGTAGTGAACATGCAACTATATGTGTTTCGTGAAAGAATTGGAATTATTCAGGGTTCGTTTGGCATTTCATACATTAAACTGGTTTTCTAGCCATTTCAGGTGCACAATTCAAAATTAAACTACATGCACATGCTCCAGTGCATACAAATTGGTTGTAAAATAAAATTTGTGTCCTTCAGTGCATGCTTATGTCCCATGGAAGAAATGGGAATGAATTTTTCGGGGTTCGTTTGGCCTTTTTTATACATTAACAGGGTTTTCTAGGCATTTTATGTGCATAATTCAAATTTGAACTGCAAGCACATGCTCCAATGCACTAAAGTTGGTTGAAAAATCACATGTGTGTCCTTGGGTGAATTTCTAGGTCCCATGCAAGAGATGGAATGAATTTCAAACACTAGGGCACTGTTGATCGCCGGCAAAACTTGAGATTCCTGGTTTTTAAATTCTAGTAAATCGAAAACTCATCTGAAATTCATGAAACTTGGCATGCTATCATGGAGCGGCATCAACATGCCGTGGTGAAGATTTGGTCCCATTTGGGGCCGGTTTGGGTATAAGCTTCTCACATACCAGTGCTTCTCACAACAAGCATGATGGTTTCGATAGGGAACGTACCACCTTTGGGGACGGGACAATATCTGTTGCCTCTTATTGCTTTCAAAAAAATTCTAGTGTCAACATAGAACAACAGGAGTGTTGTGTTCAATCTTGGAATTTTTCAGGGTTCGTTTGTCCTTTTTTATACATTAACTAGGTTTTCTAGGCATTTTATGTGCATAAGTCAAATTTGAACTACAAGCACATGCTCCAATGCACTAAAGTTGGTTGAAAAATCACATGTGTGTCCTTGGGTGAATTTCTAGGTCCCATGCAAGAGATGGGAATGAAATTCAAACAACATGGCACTGTTGCTTGCCGGCAAAATGTTGAGATGCCTCGTTTTTGAATTCTAGTAAATCCAAAACTCATTTGAAATTCATGAAACTTGGCACGATATCATGGAGCGGCATCAACATGCCATGGTGAAAATTTTGTCCCATTTGGGCCAGGTCCGGGTATATGCTTCTCACAAACCAGAGGTTCTCACAACAAGCATGATGGTTTCGATAGGGAACGTGCCACCTTTAGTGATGGGACGATATCCGTTGCCTCTTATTGCTTTCAAAAATTTTCTATTGCAACATAGAACAACAGGAGTGTTGTGTTCAATCTTGGAATTTTTCGGTGTTCGTTTTCCTTTTTGTACATTAACTGGGTTTTCTAGGCATTTTATGTGCATAATTCAAATTTGAACTACAAGCACATGCTCCAATGCACTAAAGTTGGTTGAAAAATCACATGTGTGTCCTTGGGGGAATTTCTAGGTCCCGTGCAGTAGATGGGAATGAAATTCAAACACCATGGCACTATTGATTGCCGACAAAATGTTGAGATGCCTGGTTTTTAAATTCTAGTAAATCCAAAACTCGTACGAAATTCATGAAACTTGGCATGCTATCATGGAGCGGCATCAACAAGTCGTGGTAAGAAATTTGTCCCATTTGGGGCAGGTTCGGGTATAAGCTTCTCACGAACCAGAGCTTCTCACAACAAGCATGATGGTTTGGATAGGGAACGTCCCACCTATGGGGACGAAGCGATATCCATTGCCCCTTATTGCTTTCAAAAAAATTCTAGTGTCAACATAGAACAACAAGAGTGTTCTGTCAATTTTTGTGATTTTTCGGGGTTCGTTTGGACATTTTTATGCATTAACTGGGTTTTCTAGGCACTTTATGTGCATAATACAAATTTGAACAACAAGCACATGCTCCAATGCACCAAGGTTGGTTGAAAAATCTAATCTGTGTCCTTGGGTGAATTTCTAGGTCCCATGCAAGAGATGGGAATGAAATTCAAACACCAGGGCACTGTTGATTGCCGGCAAAATATTGAGATGGCTGGTTTTTAAATTCTAGTAAATCCAAAACTCGTCTGAAATTCATGAAACTTGGCATGCTATGATGGAGCGGCATCAACATGTCATGTTCAAAATTTTGTCCCATTTGGGGCAGGTTCGGGTATATGCTTCTCACAAACCAGAGCTTCTCACAACAAGCATGATGGTTTCGATAGGGAACGCCCCACCTTTGGGGACGAAACGATATCCATTGCCTCTTATTGATTTCAAAAAATTTCTCGTGTCAACATAGAACAACAGGAGTGTTGTGTCAATTTTTGGGATTTTTCGGGGTTCGTTTGGACATTTTTATGCATTAACTGAGTTTTCAATGCATTTATGTGCATAATTCAAATTTGAACTACATGCACATGCTCCAGTGCAGATAAATTGGTTGAAAAATCAAATCTGTGTCCTTGGGTGCATGCTTAGGTCCCATGCAAGAAATGGGAATGAATTTCAAACACCAGGGCACCATTGATTGCCGGCAAAACATTGAGATACCTCATTTATAAATTCTAGTAAATCCAAAACTCGTCTGAAATTCATGAAACTTGGCATGCTTTCATGGAGCGGCATCAACATGTTGTGGTAAAAAATTTGTCCCGTTTGGGGCAGGTTTGGGTATATGCCTTTCAGAAAGCAGAGCTTCTCACAACAAGCATCATGGTTTCGGTTGGGAACGTCCCACCTTTGGGGACGAAACGATATCCACTGCCTCTTATTGCTTGCAATTTTTTTCTCGTATCAACATAGAACAACAGGAGCGATGTGTCAATTTTTGTGATTTTTTGGAGTTTGTTTGGACATTTTTATGCATTAACTGAGTTTTCAATGCATTTATGTGCATAATTCAAATTTAAACTACATGCACATGCTCCAGTGCATATAAATTGGTTGAAAAATCAAATATATGTCCTTGGGTGCATGCTTAGGTCCCATGCAAGAAATGGGAATGAATTTCAAACACCATGGCACCGTTGATTGCCGGCAAAACATTGAGGTGCCTCGTTTTTAAATTCTAGTAAATCCAAAACTTGTCTGAAATTCATGAAACTTGGCATGCTATCATGGAATGGCACACGACATGATGTGGTATTTTTCGTGTCCATTTTGAGAGAAGGGGCACTCGAATAATGACAGATAACAAAGTCATTTGAAAAAATAGCTGCCACTTTAATATCTCAAACGTTTGTATAATTCAAATTGTGTGCGTTCTGTTAACCATTCACGTGACGCCATGTGTCTTGGTTTTCATGGCTGTAGGAGGTGCCGTGCGGAGAGCTGCTTGACCTTGACTGAACGGCAGGCGTGCAAGCGCAGTCCGGTGCGCAGGCTGACCGCGAGGCGTGCAAGCTGTCCTCCAATGCGCAGGCTCACCGGGAAGCATGCGAGCTGTACGCCGCGCAAGCTCACTAGGAAGCGAGCCCTTTGACTTCCATGGCCGCCCGGCTTCCTCTCAATTAATGGTGCCCGAGCCACTATTTAATACGGGCGGCCTTATTGTTTGCCTCCCATTCCTCTCCACCACCCCCAGACCTCCACTGCCATGGCGCAGAATGATCATCTGCCACTAGTCTTCAAGTTTGGTGAAGTCGACCCCGAGCCGGAGGAGATAGAAAATAAGAAGGAATGGGGCCTCATGAACATGGCCCAGAACGAGCTAGCCGCGGCGGTTGCTGCCCCTGCTCCCATCCCAGCTCCCATCCTCACGCCCGCACTAGTGACCATCCCCGTAGCATTGACGGGCTGGTCGCCGAGCACTATCGCAAAGCTGGAAGCCGCGGGCATCAGCGAGGTCTTCGCGGACCCGTGCGAGCTCGTGTACATGCCAGCGCTCGTGCCCATGCGTGCCCCTCCACCCACCATGGCGCCGGCCCCTTATGTTTGGCTGCACCTGCCGCACCCGTGGGCGCCCCTCCACCCACCGCGGCGCCAGTCCCCATGCGTTTGGCTGCACCCACCACGCCCGTGCCTGTGCCCGTGTGATAACCCACAAGTATAGGGGATCGCAACGGTTTTCGAGGGTAGAGTATTCAACCCAAATTTATTGATTCGACATGAGGGGAGCCAAAGAATATTCTCAAGTATTAACAACTGAGTTGTCAATTCAACCGCACCTGAAAGACTTAATATCTGCAGCAAAGTATTTAGTAGCAAAGTAATGTGGAAGTAACGGTAACGGTGGCAAAAGTAATAGTATTGGTTTTGTAGTGATTGTAACAGTGGCAACAGAAAAGTAACTAAGCAAAGATCAATATGTGAAAAGCTCGTAGGCAATGGATCAGTGATGGATAATTATGTCAGATGTGATTCCTCATGCAACAGTTATAACATAGGGTGACACAGAACTAGCTCCAGTTCATTGATACGTCTGCAACGTATCTATAATTTTTGATTGCTCCATGCTATATTATCTACTATTTTGGACTATATTGGGCTTTATTTTCCACTTTTATATTATTTTTGGGACTAACCTATTAACCGAAGGCCCAGCCCAGAATTGCTGTTTTTTGCCTATTTCAATGTTTCGAAGAAACGGAATGTCAAACGGAGTCCAAACAGAATAAAATCTTCGGGAACGTGATTTTCTCACCGAACGTGATCCAGGAGACTTGGACCCTGCTCCAAGGAACAAAAGAGGCGGTCACGAGGGTGGGGGCGCCCCCTAGGGCGCGCCCCCAACCTCGTGGGCCCCTCGTTGCTCCTCCGGCGTACTTCTTCCTCCTATATATACACACGTACGCCCAAACGATTAGAGCAGGAGCCAAAAACCTAATTCCACCATCGCAACTTTCTGTATCCACAAGATCCCATCTTGGGGCTTGTTTTGGAGCTCCGCCGAAAGAGGGTCGTCATCACGGAGGGCTTCTACAGCACCATAGCCCCTCCAACAAAGTGTGAGTAGTTTACCTCAGACCATCGGGTCCATAGTTAGTAGCTAGATGGCTTCTTCTCTCTCTTTGAATCTCAATACAAAGTTCTCCCCCTCTCTCGTGGAGATCTATTCGATGTAATCTTCTTTTTGCGGTGTGTTTCTTGAGATCAATGAATTGTGGGTTTATGATCAAGTCTATCTATGAATAATATTTGAATCTTCTCTGAATTCTTTTATGCATGATTGGTTATCTTTGAAAGTCTCTTCGAATTATCCGTTTGGTTTGGCCAACTATATTGGTAGTTCTTGCCATGGGAGAAGTGCTTAGCTTTGGGTTCGATCTTGCGGTGTCCTTACCCAGTGACAGAAGGGGAAGCAAGGCACGTATTGTATCGTTTCCATCGAGGATAACAAGATGGGGTTTATTTCATATTGCATGAATTTATCTCTCTACATCATGTCATCTTGCTTAAGGCGTTACTCTGTTTTTAACTTAATACTCTAGATGCATGCTGGATAGCGGTCGATGAGTGGAGTAATAGTAGTAGATGCAGAATCGTTTCGGTCTACTTGTCATGGACGTGATGCCTATATACATGATCATGCCTAGATATTCTCATAATTATGCTCAATTCTATCAATGGCTCAACAATAATTTGTTCACCCACCATAGAATACTTATGCTCTTGAGAGAAGCCACTAGTGAAACCTATGGCCCCCGGGTCTATTCTCATCATATCAATCTCCATCACTTTAATATTGTTTTGCTATTTACTTTGCTTTTACTTTTTACTTTGCATCTTTACACCAAAAATACCAAAAATATTCTATCTATCAGATCTCACTCTCGTAAGTGACCGTGAAGGGCATGACAACCCCTAATCGCGTTGGTTGCGAGTAGCTATCGTTTTGTGCAGGTACGAGGGACTTGAGCGTGGCCTCCTACTGGATTGATACCTTGGTTCTCAAAAACTGAGGGAAATACTTACGCTACTCTGCTGCATCATCCCTTCCTCTTCGGGGAAAACCAACGCAAGCTCAAGACATAGCAAGAAGGATTTCTGGCGCTGTTGCTGGGGAGTCTGCGAAAAATTCAACATACCAAGTACCCATCACAATTCCTATCTCTCGCATTACATTATTTGCCATTTGCCTCTCGTTTTCCTCTCCCCAACTTCCCCTTGCCGTTTTATTCGCCCACTCTCTCTATCCTCCCTCTCTATTTGCCTCTTTTGCCCGTTTTCTCTTGTTTGCTCGTGTGTTAGATTGCTTGTTTGTCGCGATGGCTCAACCAAAATTTGGGGATCTTCACCTCAAAAGGTTAGAGGAGATCGAAAACAATGTTAGGAAGTTTATGGTTTTGCAATTTGAGCATAATAATTTCTTTAGAAACGAGCTTAAGGAACAAAAAAGTTTTAGGAGTTATATGAATAAAGAGCTTGATGATATGTCTAAAGAATTTGAGGGTATAAGATCCCAGATTGCTCGTCTAGAGAAGACGACTGCTGAAAGTTTGGATATGCAAGCCACCTTAATTAATAAGATGGCCGCTAAACCGAATTCCTATGAAAATAATGATGAAGATCTAAAAGTTATTGATGTGTCTCCAATTAAATCTTTGTTTTGCAATATGAATCTTGATTAAACTGAATATGATCTTCCTTTACCTAGAAGGCGTTCTAAAAATTCAGAGTATTTAGATCTTAATGATGAAATTGATGAAAGTGGGATTGATAGAAATAAAAATCTAGATGTTGCTAAACCCACTATATTGGATTTCAAGGAATTTAATTATGAAAGTTGCTCTTTAATTGATTGTATTTCCTTGTTGCAATCCGTGCTAAATTCTCCACATGCTTATAGTCGAAATAAAGCCTTCACCGAACATATTGTTGATGCCTTGATGCAATCTTATGAAGACAAACTTGAGTTGAAAGTTTCTATCCCTAGAAAACTTTATGATGAGTGGGAACCAACTATTAAAATTAAAATTAAAGATCATGAGTTTTATGCTTTGTGTGATTTGGGTTCTAGTGTCTCTACTATTCCCAAGACTTTGTGTGATTTACTATATTTCTGTAATTTTGATGATTGCTCTCTAAACTTGCATCTTGCGGATTCCACTATTAAGAAACCTATGGGAAGAATTAATGATGTTCTTATTGTTGCAAATAGTAATTATGTGCCCGTAGATTTCATTGTTCTTGATTGCAATCCTTCTTGCCCTATTATTCTTGCTAGACCTTTCCTTAGAACGGTTGGTGCGATTATTGATATGAAGGAAGGGAATATTAGATTTCAATTTCCATTCAAAAAGGGCATGGAACACTTTCCAAGAAATAAAATAAAATTATCATATGAATCTATCATGAGAGCCACTTATGGAGTGCCTACCAAAGATGGCAATACCTAGATCTATCCTCGCTTTTTATGCCTAGCTAGGGGCGTTAAACGATAGCGCTTGTTGGGAGGCAACCCAATTTTTTTTATTCCTTGCTATTAGATCCTGTTTAGTAATAAATAAATTATCTAGCCTCTGTTTTTGGTTGTGTTTTTTGTGTTTAATTAGTGTTTGTGCCAAGTATAACCGTTGGGAAGACTTGGGGAAAGTCTTGTTGAACTTGCTGTAAAAAAAACAGAAACTTTAGTGCTCACGAGAACTACTGTAATTTTTATTTGGAGAGTGATATTTAGTTAATTATTTTTTAAGATGATTAATACATAAATTCCTCACGTCCAGCAATTTATTTTATAATTTTTGGGGTTCCAGATCTTGCGCTAGATACAGATTACTACAGACTGTTCTGTTTTTGACAGATTCTGTTTTTCGTGTGTTGTTTGCTTATTTTGATGATTCTATGGCTAGTAAAATAGATTATAATCCATAGAGAAGTTGGAATACAGTAGGTTTAACACCAATATAAATAAAGAATGAGTTCATTACAGTACCTTGAAGTGGTCTTTTGTTTTCTTTCGCTAACGGAGCTCACGAGTTTTCTATCTTGAGTTTTGTGTTGTGAAGTTTTCAAGTTTTGGGTGAATTCTTGTGATGGATTATGGAACAAGGAGTGGCAAGAGCCTAAGCTTGGGGATTCCCATGAAGGCAACCCCTCTTTCATCCACTTCCATCGGTAATTTACGTGGAGCTATATTTTTATTCACCAACATGATATGTGTTTTGCTTGGAGCGTCTTGTATTATTTGTGTCTTTGTTTGCTAGTATACCACAATCATCCTTGCTGTACACACCTTTTGAGAGAGCCATACATGAATTAAAATTTGATATAATACTCTATGTGCTTCACTTATATCTTTTGAGCTAAATAGTTTTGCTCTATGTGCTTCACTTATATCTTTTGAGCGTTATAATTTTGCTCTATGTGCTTCACTTAGATCTTTTAGAGCACGGTGGTGGATTTGCTTTAAAGAAACTATTGATATCTCATGCTTCACTTAAATTATTTTGAGAGTCTCTTAATAGCATGGTAATTTTCTTAATAATAATATGCTTGGTATTCAAGATTTGTGAAACTTTCTTTTGAGTGTGTTGAATACTAAGAAAAGATTGAAGCATGATAATTGTTTTGAGATATGGAGGTGATAATATTAAAGTCATGATAGTTGAGTAGTTGTGAATTTAAAGAATACTTGTGTTGCAGTTTGTGATTCCTGTAGCATGCACGTATGGTGAACCGTTATGTGATGAAGTCGGAGCATAATTTTATTTATTGATTGTCTTCCTTATGAGTGGCGGTCGGGGACGAGCGATGGTCTTTTCCTACCAATCTATCCCCCTAGGAGAATGCGCGTAGTACTTTGCTTTGATAACTTCTAGATTTTTGCAATAAGTATATGAGTTCTTTATGACTAATGTTGAGTCCATGGATCATACGCACTCTCACCCTTCCACCTTCGCTAGCCTCTCTAATACCGCGCACCTTTTGCTGGTATCATACACCTACCATATACCTTCCTCAAAACAGCCACCATACCTACCTATTATGGCATTTCCATAGCCATTCCGAGATATATTGCCATGCAACTTTCCACCATTCCGTTTATTATGACACACTCCATCATTGTCATATTGCATATCCCGGTACACCGCCGGAGGCATTCATATAGAGTCATATTTTGTTATAAGTATCGTGTTGTAATTCTTGAGTTGTAAGAAAAATAAAAGTGTGATGATTATCATTATTATAAGATTGTCCCAGTGAGGAAAGAATGATGGAGACTATGATTCCCCCACAAGTCGGGCTTTGAAGTTCCTTCGGGTATAATAGAAAATAGCTACTGAACCTACTGAAAATGAAAATACTTGCTTTGAAGTTCCTTCGGGTATAATAGAAAAACTACTAGCTAATCCTTTTTTAGGAGATGGAACAAAATATCCTCATGAACATCTAATACATGTGGATGAAGTTTGTGGATTATTTAAGCTTGCAGGTGTATCCGGAGATGTTGTTAAGAAGAAGGTCTTCCCCTTCGAGGGGAGATGCATCGACATGGTATAGGCTATGTGATGATATGAGGTCTCGGAATTACAAACGATTGAAATTGGAATTTCATCAGAAGTTTTATCCTATGAATCTTGTTCATCGTGATCGCAATTATATATATAATTTTTGGCCTCGCGAAGGAGAAAGCATCGCTCAAGCTTGGGGGAGGCTTAAATCAATGTTATATTCATGCCCCAATCATGAGCTCTCAAGAGAAATGATTATTCAAAAAAATTATGCTCGGCTTTCTGGAAATAATGGCACCATGCTTGATACTTCTTGTGCTGGCTCTTTTATGATGAAGACTATTGGATTTAGATGGGATTTATTGGATAGAATTAAACGCAACTCTGAAGATTGGGACCTCGACAATGGTAAGGAGTCAGGTATGACACCTAAGTTTGATTGTGTTAAATCTTTTATGGATACCGATATTTTCCGTAAGTTTAGCTCTAAATATGGACTTGATTCTGAGATAGTAGCTTCTTTCTGTGAATCTTTTGCTACTTATGTTGATCTCCCTAAGGAGAAGTGGTTTAAATATCATCCTCCCATAGAAGTAAAAGTAGCTGCACCTATTAAAGTTGAAGAAAAGACTATTACTTATAATGATCCTATTGTTCCTACTTCTTATGTTGAGAAACCACCTTTCCCTGTTAGGATAAAGGATCATGCTAAAGCTTCAACTGTGGTTCGTGAAAGCAATATTAAAACATATACACCCCCTGAGCAAGTTAAAGTAGAACCTAATATTGCTATTGTTAAAGATCTCTTCTCTGATAATATTGATGGGCATGTTATTCAGTTCTGCGGTGAAACTACTATAATTGCTAAACCTTGTGCTAAAGATAAACATAGACCTGTGGTAGGTGTGCCTGTTATTTCTCTTAAAATAGGAGATCATTGTTATCATGGCTTATGTGATATGGGTGCTAGTGCTAGTGCAATACCTATTGACTTATACATAGAAATTATGCATGACATTGCACCTGTTGAGTTAGAAGAAATTGATGTTACTATTAAACTTGCTAATAGAGATACTATTTCACAAATGGGAATTGTTAGAGATGTTGAAATCTTGTGTGGGAAAACTAAATATCCTGCTGATTTTCTTGTTCTTGGTTCCCCACAAGATAGCTTTTGTCCCATTATATTTGGTAGGCCCTTCTAAAATACTGTTAATGCCAGGATAGACTGCGAAAAGAATGTTGTTACTGTCGGCTTAGATGATATGACTCATGAATTTAATTTCTCTAAATTTAGTAAACAACACCGTGAAGAAGAATTGCCTAGTAAGGATGAAATTATTGGTCTTTCTTCTATTGCCGTACCTCCTAGTGATCCTTTAGAACAATATTTGCTAGACCATGAGAATGATATGTTTATGAATGAAAGAAGGGAAATAGATGAAGTATTCTTTAAACAAGAACCTATGCTAAAACACAATTTTCCTGTTGAAATCCTAGGGGATCCTCCTCCACCTAAGGGTGATCCCGTGTTTGAGCTTAAACCGTTTCCTGATAATCTTAAATATTCTTATCTTGATGAAAAGAAGATATATCATGTTATTATTAGTGCTAACCTTTCAGAGCATGAAGAAGAAAGATTATTGAAAACTCTGAAGAAGCACCGTGATGCTATTGGATATACTCTTGATGATCTTAAGGGCATTAGTCCCACTTTATGTCAACATAAAATAAATTTGGAAGCAGATGCCAAACCAGTTCGTGATCCTCAACGACGTCTAAATCCTAAAATGAAAGAAGTGGTAAGAAAAGAAATACTAAAGCTTCTGGAGGCAGGTATAATTTATCCCGTTGCTGATAGTCAGTGGGTAATTCTTGTTCATTGTGTCCCTAAGAAGGGAGGTATTACTATTGTTCCTAATGATAAAGATGAATTGATTCCACAAAGAATTATTACTGGTTATAGGATGGTAATTGATTTCCGCAAATTAAATAAGGCTACTAAGAAAGATCATTACCCCTTACCTTTTATCGATCAAATGCTAGAAAGATTATGCAAACATACACATTACCGCTTTCTAGATGGTTATTCTGGTTTCTCTCAAATACCTGTGTCGGCTAAAGATCAATCAAAGACTACTTTTACATGGCCTTTTGGTACTTTTGCTTATAGACGTATGCCTTTTGGTTTATGTAATGCACCTGCTACTTTTCAAAGATTCGTGATGGCTATATTCTCTGACTTTTGTGAAAAGATTTGTGAGGTTTTCATGGACGACTTTTCCGTCTATGGTTCCTCTTTTGATGATTGCTTGAGCAATCTTGATCGAGTTTTGCGGAGATGTGAAAAAACTAATCTTGTCTTGAATTGGGAAAAGTGCCACTTTATGGTTAATGAAGGTATTGTCTTGGGGCACAAAGTTTATGAAAGAGGTATTGAAGTTGATAAAGCCAAGGTTGATGCTATTGAAAAGATGCCATGTCCCAAGGACATCAAAGGTATAAGAAGTTTCCTTTGTCACGCTGGATTTTATAGGAGGTTCATTAAGGACTTCTCAAAAATTTCTCGGCCTCTGACCAATTTATTACAAAAAGATATACCATTTGTCTTTGATGATGATTGTGTAGAAGCATTTGAAATACTTAAGAAAGCATTAGTCTCTGCACCTATTGTTCAGCCACCTGATTGGAATTTACCCTTTGAAATTATGTGTGATGCTAGTGATTATGCTGTAGGTGTTGTTCTAGGGCAAAGAGTTGATAAGAAATTAAATGTTATCCATTATGCTAGTAAGACTCTAGACAATGCTCAAAGAAATTATGCTACTACTGAAAAAGAACTTTTAGCAGTTGTATTTGCTTGTGATAAGTTCAGACCTTATATTGCTGATTCTAATGTAACTATCCACACTGATCATGCTGCTATTAAATATCTTATGGAGAAGAAAGATGCTAAACCTAGACTTATTAGATGGGTTCTCTTGCTACAAGAATTTGATTTGCATATTGTTGGTAGAAAAGGAGCTAAGAACCCCATTGCAGACAACTTATCTAGGTTAGAGAATATTCTTAATGACCCACTACCTATTGATGATAGCTTTCCTGATGAACAATTAAATGTCACAAGTACTTCTTGTAGTACCCCTTTGTATGCTGATTATGCTAATTACATAGTTTCTAAATTTATACCACCTAGCTTCACATACCAACAAAAGAAAAAGTTCTTCTATGATTTGAGACATTACTTTTGGGATGACCCACATCTTTATAAAGAAGGAGTAGATGGTGTTATTAGACGTTGTGTACCTGAGCATGAAAAGGAAAAGATCCTACGCAAGTGCCACTCCGAAACTTATGGAGGACACCATGTGGGAGATAGAACTGCACATAAGGTATTGCAATCCGGTTTTTATTAGCCTACTCTCTTCAAGGATGCCCGTAAGTTTGTCCTATCTTGTGATGAATGTCAAATAATTGGTAATATTAGTAGACGTCAAGAAATGCCTATGAATTATTCACTTGTTATTGAACTGTTTGATGTTTGGGGCTTTGATTATATGGGACCTTTTCCTGCCTCTAATGGATACACATATTTTAGTTGCTGTTGATTACGTTACTAAGTGGGTAGAAGCTATTCCAACTAGTAGTGCTGATCATAATACTTCTATTAAAATGCTTAAAGAAGTTATTTTTCCGAGGTTTGGAGTCCCTAGATATTTAATGACTGATGGTGGTTCACATTTTATTCATGGTGCTTTCCGTAAAATGCTTGCTAAATATGACGTCAATCATAGAATTGCATCTCCATATAACCCACAGTCTAGTGGTCAAGTAGAATTGAGTAATAGAGAACTCAAATTAATTTTGCAAAAGACTATCAATAGGTCTAGAAAGAATTGGTCCAAGAAACTTTATGATGCATTATGGGCCTGTAGAACTGCATATAAAAATCCTGTGGGTATGTCTCCGTATAAAATGGTATATGGAAAAGCATGTCACTTACCTCTCGAACTAGAACATAAGGCATATTGGGCTATTAAAGAGATAAATTATGATTTCAAACATGCCGGTGAAAAGAGGTTATTTGATATTAGCTCACTTGAAGAATGGAGAACCCAAGCTTATGAAAATGCCAAGTTGTTTAAAGAAAAGGTTAAAAGATGGCATGACAAAAGGATACAAAAGCGTGAGTTTAATGTAGGTGATTATGTATTGCTATACAACTCTCGTTTAAGATTTTTTGCAGGGAAACATCTGTCTAAATGGGAAGGCCCCTATGTTATCAAGGAGGTCTATCGTTCCGGTGCCTTAAAAATCAACAACTTCGAAGGCACAAATCCGAAGGCGGTAAACGGTCAAAGAATCAAACACTATATCTCAGGTAATCCCATAAATGTTGAAACCAATATCATTGAAACCGTAACCCCGGAGGAATACATAAGGGACACTTTCCAGAATGCTCCAGACTCTGAAAAGGAATAGGTATGTGGTACGGTAAGTAAACCGACTCCAAAACAATTTTTAAGAAAATATTTCTCCCTTTTGGAATATTTAGAAAAATAGAAAATTAAGTAGCAGTCTGCGAAGGACACAAGGGCCTCACGAGGGTGGAGGGCACGCCCTACCCCCCTCGGTGCGCCCCCCTACCTCGTGAGCTCCTCGTGTGCCTTCCGGACTCCGTTTTCTTGCACGATACATATTTTGGTCGGTAAAAATTCATTATATAATATCCCGGGGGTTTTGACTCCCGTATCACGCAAAAATCTCTTGTTTTTGTTTCGAGCTGTTTTTCTGACAGATCTAGATTATCATGGCGTCCCCAAGTGCTTCCAAGGACAAGTTTTCGAGAAGGTCATCAACCCTTACCTCGCAGAGGTGTTGCGACACCCTCAAACCATTGAGATGCGTGATGGGTTGCTGCACATCCGCGATGCTGAGGGACCAAAGGGAATCAGAAGCGTGGAGACGAGGCTTGAAGCAATGGAGCAACAAGTTTTCAAGTGCCAGGGGATGGTGGAGCGTGGAATCAACGCTAGCCACATGATGCTCGCGGAGTTCACTAACAACTACAAGCCAGATGCCAAGAACACAGAGGAGGCCATCTTCAAGCTACATGAGAAGATTGAGCACCTCCAAGCCCAAATCTATGACCTGCAAAACCAAAACTATGAGTATGAATATAGATTCAAAAGAATGAGTTTGGCTGCAGATTCGAGGATTCCAGAGACTCGATCATCCTTCTATAATGGTGAACCCATGCCTTGGAAGATGGATGACAAGTCCGCATCATCAACAACACCTCCACCGTCTCCTCCAACAAAGAAGAATTGAGTATCTGGGTATGGGCACTCCACTTGGCAATAGCCAAGCTTGGGGGAGTGCCCCGGTATCGTATCACCATCACTTTTATCTTTATCATTTTCCTTAGTTCGATCTTATTAGTAGTATCTTGATCTAGTAGAATAAAGGTTCTTAGTGTGATCTAGTTGTGAGTTTTGCTTTATTATTCTTCTATGTAATCGAGTCTGTGAGCTATATAATAAAGATTAGTGTTGAGTCAAGGGCTTGATTATTTTTCCATGATCCTAAGTGAATAAAAGAAAAAAAGAAACAAAGATATCATATGGATCTCATGGAGAGTAATGAGCTCACATAGAAAAAGTATGATGAATAAAAGTTGTTGAGAGTTGACAAGCATAGTTTTGGTCATCGTTGCAATTAATAGGAAGTAATAAATAAAGAGAGGTCTTCACATATAGATATACTATCTTGGACATCTTTTATGATCGTGAGCACTCATTAAAATATGACATGCTAAAGAGTTGACATTGGACAAGGAAGACACCATAATGGGTTATGTTTTCTTACATCTGAGATAAATTATATTGTCTTGGATCTTCCAACATGATGAGCTTGCCTTTACCCCTCATGCTAGCCAAATTCATTGCACCATGTAGAGATACTACTTTTGCTTCCAAATACCCTTAAACCAGTTTTTCCCTGAGAGTCCACCATATCTACCTATGGATTGAATAAGATCCTTCAAGTAAGTTGTCACCGGTGCAAAGCAATAAAAATTTCTCTCTAAATATGTATGATTGATTGGTGTGGGAGAAATAAGCTTTATATGATCTTGTGATGTGGAAGTAATAAAAGCGACGGACTACATAATAAAGGTTCATATCACAAGGGGAAATATAAAGTGACGTTCTTTCGCATTAAGATTTTGTGCATCCAACCATAAAAGCGCATGGCAACCTCTGCTTCCCTCTGCGAAGGGCCTATCTTTTATCGTTATCTTCTACCTTATGCAAGAGTCATGGTGATTTTCACCCTTACTTTTTACACTTTATCCTTTGGCAAGCACAGTATGTTGGAAAGATCCTGGTATATATGGCTAATTGGATGTGAGTTTTCATGAACTATTACTATTGACATTACCCTTGAGGTAAAACGTTGGGAGGCAAGACTATAAGCCCCTATCTTTCTCTGTGTCCGATTAAAACTCCACACCCATAAGTATTGCGTGACTGTCAGCAATTGTGAAAGATTATATGATAGTTGAGTATGTGGACTTGCTGAAAAGCTCTTATACATTGACTCTTTCCTCTGTTATGATAAATTGCAATTGCTTCAATAACCGAGATTGTAGTTTCTTAGTTTTCAATGAAGTTTACGATTCATACTTGATATTGTGATTGAATTATTACTCTAGCATTAGAGATCATATGAAAAAAATTTATATAAGTTGTTGTTATAATAATGATCATGATGCCCTCATGTCCGTATTTTATTTTTATCGACACCTTCATCTCTAAACATGTGGACATATTTTTCAATTTCGGCTTTTCGCTTGAGGACAAGCGAGGTCTAAGCTTGGGGGAGTTGATACGTCCATTTTGCATCATGCTTTTATATCAATTTTTATTGCATTATGCACTGTTATTTCACATTATGTCACAATACTTATGGCTATTATCTCTTATTTTACAAGGTTTACATAAGGAGGGAGAATGCCGGTAGTTGGAATTCTGGGCTCGAAAAGGAGCAAATATTAGAGACCTATTCTGCACAACTCCAAAAGTCCTGAAACTCCACGGAACACCTTATAATAAATAATGAAAAATCCTTGCCAAAGATGAAGACCAGGGGGCCCACACCCTTCTCACGAGGGTGGGGGCGTCCCCCCTAGGGCATGCCCCCTGCCTCGTGGGCCCCCTGGTGGCTCTCCGATGACCATCTTCTCCTATATGAAGTCTTTCATCGAGAAAAAAAATAAGAAGCAACCTTTCGGGACGAAACTCCGCCACCACGAGGCGGAACCTTGGCGGATCCAATCTAGAGCTCCGGCAGAGCTGTTCTGCCGAGGAAACTTCCCTCCCGGAGGGGGAAATCATCGCCATCGTCATCACCAACACTCCTCTCATCGGGAGAGGGCAATCTCCATCAACATCTTCATCAGCACCATCTCATCTCAAAACCCTAGTTCATCTCTTGTATCCAATTCTTGTCTCCAAGTCCGGGATTGGTGCTAGTAGGTTGCTAGTAGTGTTAATTACTCCTTGTAGTTGATGCTAGTTGGTTTAATTGGTGGAAGATCATATGTTCAGATCCTATATGCATATTAATATTCCTCTGATTATGAACATGTTTATGCTTTGTGAGTAGTTACATTTGTTCCTGAGGACAAGGGAGAAATCTTGCTATTAGTAGTGATGTGAATTTGGTATTCATTCGATATTTTGATGAGATGCATGTTGTCTAGCCTCTAGTGGTGTTATGTGAACGTCGACTACATAACACTTCACCATTATTTGGGCCTAGAGGAAGGCATTGGGAAGTAATAAGTAGATGATGGGTTGCTAGAGTGACAGAAGCTTAAATCCTATGTAACACCCCAAAATTTGACCTTGATTTATTAATTAAAATTTTGCCAGGAAATTAAATTTTAATTTTCTGGTTTTATCTTTTAATTTCAGATCACTCTATCCCTCTGAATTTTTGAGTTTTTTTCCTTCTAGGTGGAAACCTTTCAAAAATATTGTTGGACTTGTATATCTTTCGAAGACCATTTCTTTTTATCAGTGGAATTATTTCTACAATTATTTTTCCTGAGCTTTATTTCTTTACAAAATGATTTTTCATAAGTTTTAGAGTTCCATTTGCACTACAACCTATTTAAATATTTCTTTAAAAATTCCACCAAAATTGGGGGATGTTAGTAGTAGTGTATAAATCAACTTTATGCAAAAACCCATTGGTGTTCTTTGAAAAATTTGAGCAAATCATCCTCATCTTCATTCTGGTCCAGTTTGGTGCTTTGTACTGCAACCATGTTTTATCTTGCCATATTGCCCTTGATTTTTTTCTCCTGCTTATAGACCAGCCTACCAAAACCTTAAGTCCAGGAGATTGGACCCATTGGAGTATTTTTGGTCCATGCAATAATGCCCTTCACTTTCTGTCCAGAACTGAAGATTTGCAAAACTTGCACTAACAAGTTTCTGGTTTTGCCCAAATAGCCTTGCCATCATCACTTGCACCTAAAGAGATCCCAACCTGGAGATTTGGGCCACCAGAAGAGATGCATAGATGCCCATGGCATTCTGTCGTGCACCTTGTGTTCGTGGACAGCTTTGGCATAGTTTTATGTTTGCACTATGATCTTGCCCCTCTGAACAAACCAGCATGTCCACTAATCTCCTAGCCACCTCTAACCTAGACCTGTTAATTGCCAGCCTCAGCCAAGCCCTCTAGGCCACCCTGGCTTTCTGTCGAGCATGTAGCGTGCGTGCTCTGGGCGCGCCCAGAGCGCACATTTTCCACACATGCGCAACCGAGCCATCGCGTCTTGCCCCTGGCCTTTGCTCGCCAGCAGGGCCGCGCCCCGTTCTCGTCCACTCGCCAGAACCCTCCAAGCCGCCCCTGGCGCCCTACAGCGCCACCGTCAGAGCCCTCTTGGCAGCACGCCGGCGTCCACAACACGCCCCTACCATGGCAGCACCGCCCAAGCCACAACCGCCAGCCAGCTGCCCTCTCGAACAGCTCGAGCTCATCCACGAGCCCGTCCGCTAGCGCCTATCGCCGCCACGTCGCCCTGCCAGCAACAGAACAGCGGTTCGCCGACGTTCTTATCCGCAGCTACGGGAACCGACCTCGACCGCCTATAAAAGGAGCCCCCGAGCTCGTCCAGACCCTCGGGCGACCTCAGGCCATCTCCCTAGTGCTCCCATAGCCAGCAATCGACGGAGGGAGGTCGTCTGCCTCGTCTCCGGCCAGTTCGGCCGCCGCCACGCTCCGGTCGTACGTCGCGAGAAGGGCCTCCCCAGTTCTTCCAGCACTACCATCCGACTCCCCTCAACCGTGCCGAGCCGCCCCACCTCTCTAGCCCGATCGGGAGCCACCATAGCTCGAGACCCCGATCCACCCGAAACCACCGTCCGCCGCGGAGCTCGCCGCCGGCGACCCCCTCCACCCCCGCAAGCCTATTGACCACTGGGAGGACCGCCCTGGACCAGCGGATACATCCCCGCCCTCAGAATCCCGCGGGGAGCCGCCGTTCGTAGGCGGCAATCGCCGGAGCCCCGCCATCGCTCGCCAGAGAAGGAAGGAGGGCGCGGGCGGCTGGTCAAACCTGACCAGTGGACCCGACGGCCCCACCTGCCAGTGACCCCAGCTCTGCTGACATGTTTTAAGTGGAAACGTAAAACATAGGAGTACGTCTTTTCCGTCTCGAAAGAGTATTCTTATTCGCACCGTTTTTCTTTTCTGTTTAATTTAAAAACAGATTTTGACTGAAACTTTGATTAGCTATAACTTTTTAAATATGACTCCATTTGACCTGATTCTTTTTTTGTTGTTTCCCAAATTCCATCTAGTTTATTTCCATATTTATTCGAAAATTTTCCAAACAACTTTTTTGTACAGTTTTGAAACTTTTTGTTAATTTAAATTTTCTTAAAATAGGATTTTGAAGAAGGAAGCAACTTTCAAAAAGTGCGCCCCCACTTGCATACTCTTGAAGGCAAGCATTGTGAACCCCGGCATAATATTTGTTGTGTGTCATTCGATGCTAATACTACACCACCTTGACATGAAGTGTTTGGTACTTTATGTGGTGTTATGATCATATTTATGAGTGCATAATGATGATTTCTTGCTGTTGGAATTTGATATGCTTCTGATAGTAATCACCCTCGTATGCCTTTCATGCCTATCGGGAGGAATCCGGGAAAGTCTCTGTCTTGGGTAGACACGAACTTGTCTCTAATAATTTGTTGAGACGATTATGTCCGGTAAGGCATGGTGAGGTATGATGAGTGGTAATTATGTTTGTTGGTGTGAAATATATTTGTTATACTAATCCTCCAGGGAATGCCTTAATCTCCTGAGTCGACCGTAGATCAAGTCCTGTTCCAGTAACCCCCATCTTGTTTCGTGCTACCACTTGTCCCTGCCATAGGTAGGGTACGGTTCAGTAAGTTGTCAACCCCTTCCAAGCACACACCATACAGAGAGGCCATGGTGGAAGATACCGGCTGCATCCGGTAGACATGCCACCTGGTCCAAGGGCATGGGTGTTTCTAGTTGGAGCCGAGCGGGTAGCTCCCCTAGTTTGTGCGCGTCATAATTTTTTTGATCCCATGTTAGTCGAGGTTGTAGCCTCCCCACTTAGAGTTTCGCTCAATGGGTATCGTGGGTGATTCTAGACACCAGTAAGTTTGGCTGGTGTGTGCGGTCAGGTGTGTTTTCAATTAAAAGACCGTAGACGGAATTAGCCCCGATGGACTAAAGGAATCTGTTACTCATGGGTAAAGAGTACACCATCTACAGATATTATATCTATTCGAATAACCATGTCCATGGTTAAGGACTACAGTCTGGGATGGGTCAAGTGTCAGTCTTAGTGTCGGTCTTCAGAGGAAATATTGCTAAACCAGAACATTGATCATGACTAGGGACATATGATGATTATGATTATTATTACTATAGCCTAACCATTGGTATTAATTGAATTATTTAGTATCCCTGGGACAGTTCTACCTCCTGGATATTCACTGTGATTATTCTCTTATAAGCCCTTTATGTGGTGTCGCTCAGACGCCCGACTGTGGCATGCTTGCTATTTAAATTACTTATAAGCCCTTTATGTGGTGTTGCTTAGACGCCCGACTGTAGCATGCTTGTTATTTATTTTATTTGTAAGCCCTTTATGTGGTGTCGCTCAGACGCCCGACTGTGGCATGCTTGCTATTTAACTTACTTATAAGCCCTTTATGTGGTGTCACTCAAACGCCCGACTGTTGCATGCTTGTTATTTAAATTACTTATAAGCCCTTTATGTGGTGTCGCACAGACGCCCGACTATGGCATGCTTGTTATTTATTTTATTTGTAAGCCCTTTGTATGGTGTCGCTCAGACGCCCGACTGAGGCATGCTTTACATTATTATCCTTTGGAGGCGTCACTTCAGACACCCGATCGGTGCATTCTAATTCTACTCTCTGATTGCATATTCATGTTTGACATGAATAACCTGCTTGCGTGCATCATGGATTTTTATTTCATGACTGACGTTGTGATCATGGAATATTTCAGAGCATGATTATCATTTGTTATATTATACCTGTGTTCATAATGTTTGCGAGTACATTCAAAGTACTCACTGGCTTGTCCCTGGCTATGGTCTTGGCTAGATTTCTTACATGGAGAGGAGCGTTGCGATGACAGCCCCGGAACCTACGCAATGGTGATAGCAGCCTCGCGAAGATAGGAGTTATCCAGGTTAGCTATTCCTATGGGAAATGGAGTCCCATAGACACTGATGTACCACAAACCGCTTCCGCCATCAGCCACTAGAAACCTTGTGTTGTACTCATAGGCCAGAATGGTCTTGTACTACATATTTTGTATTTTTCTTGGAATTTCTGTATCAAGTTGGTCCCTCATCAGCTAATAGTAATTCTGAGGCTGGTGAGCACAAGGACCATTTTCTGGGAAATATATCCTAAAAAACCGGTCGCGACACCCTAGTTTATGCGTTGCTTCGTAAGGGGCTGATTTGGATCCATATGTTTCATGCTATGGTTAGGTTTACCTTAATACTTTTGTTGTAGTTGCGGATCCTTGCAATAGAGGTTAATCATAAGTGGGATGCTTATTCAGGTAAGAACAACACCCAAGCACCGGTCCACCCACATGACAAATTATCAAAGTACCGAACGCGAATCATATGAACGTGATGAAAACTAGCTTGACGATATTCCCATGTGTCCTCGGGAGCGCTTTTCCTTATATAAGAGTTTGTCCAGGCTTGTCCTTTGCTACAAAAAGGATTGGGCCACCTTGCTGCACTTTATTTACTTTTGTTACTTGTTGCTTGTTACAAATTATCTCATTACAAAACAATTTGTTACCACTTATTTCAGTACTTGCAGAGAATACCTTGCTGAAAACCGTTTATCATTTCCTTCTGCTCCTCATTGGGTTCGACACTCTTACTTATCGAAAGGACTACGATAGATCCCCTATACATGTGGGTCATCACCGTGGCAGCGGGGTCCTATTGGAAACTAAGGGATATTAAGGCCTCCTTTTAATAGAGTATCGGACCAAAGCATTAACACTTAGTAAATACATGAACTCCTCAAACTACGGTCATCACCGGGAGTGGTCCCGATTATTGTCACTTCGGGGTTACCGGATCATAACACATAGTAGGTGACTATTGACTTGCAAAATAGCATCAAGAACTCACAATATTCATGAAAACATAATAGGTTCAGATCTGAAATCATGGCACTCGGGCCCTAGTGACAAGCATTAAGCATAGCAAAGTCATATCAACATCAATCTCAGAACATAATGGATACTAGGGATCAAACCCTAACAAAACTAAATCGATTACATGATAAATCTCATCCAACCCATCACCGTCCAGCAAGCCTACAATGGAACTACTCACGCACGACAGTGAGCATCATGAAATTGGTGATGGAGGAATGTTGTTGATGATGATGGTGACGGATTCTCCTTTCCGGAGCCCCGAACAGACTCCAGATCAGCCCTCCTAAGAGACATTAGGGCTTGGCGGCGGCTCTGTATCGTAAAACGCGATGAGTCCTCCTTTCTGATTTTTTTTCTCCCTGAACGTGAATATATAGAGTTGGAGTTGAGGTTGGTGGAGCCTCAGGGGGCCCACGAGACAGGGGGCACGCCCCAGGGGGTGGGCGCGCCTCCACCCTTGTGGACAGGTTGTGGGCCCCCGGTGTTGTTTTTCGCCAGTATTTTTTATAAATTCCAAAAATATTATCCGTGAGTTTCAGGTCATTCCAAGAACTTTTATTTCTGCACAAAAATAACACCATGGCAATTCTATTGAAAACAGCGTCAGTCCGGGTTAGTTCCATTCAAATCATGCAAGTTAGAGTCGAAACAAGGGCAAAAGTGTTTGGAAAAGTAGATACGATGGAGATGTATCTACTCCCCCAAGCTAAAACCTTTGCTTGTCCTCAAGCAATTTAGTTGACAAACTGAAAGTGATAAATAAAAACTTTTACAAACTCTGTTTGATCTTGTTTTTGTAAATACGTAAAGCCAGCATTCAAGTTTTCAGCAAAGATTATGAACTAACCATATTCACAATAACATTTAGGTCTCATGTTTACTCATATCAATGGCATAATCAACTAGCGAGCAATAACAATAAATCTTGGATGACAACACTTTCTCAAAACAATCATAACATGATATAACAAGATGGTATCTCGCTAGCCCTTTCTAAGACCACAAAACATAAATGCAGAGCACCTCTGAAGTTCAAGGACTGACTAAACATTGTAATTCATGGTAAAAGAGATCTAGTCATACTCAATGTAAACTAATAGTAATGCATGAACATGATGGCGGTGCTCTCCAACTGGTGCTTTTTAATAAGAGGATGATGACTCAACATAAGAGTAAATAGATAGGCCCTTCACAGAGGGAAGCAGGGATTTGTAGAGGTGCCAGAGCTCGATTTTTGAAAGAGAGATAAATAATATTTTGAGTGGCATACTTTCATTGTCAACATAACAACCAAGAGATCTCGATATCTTCCATGCTACACACATTATAGGCGTTTCCCAAACAGAATGGTAAAGTTTATACTCCCCCACCACCAACAAACATCAATCCATGGCTTGTCTGAAACAACGGGTCCCTCCAACTAACAACAATCCCAGGGGAGTTTTGTTTGCAATTATTTTAATTTAAGCATGGGACTGGGCATCCCAGTTACCAGCCATTTTCTCGTGAATGAGGAGCGGAGTCCACTCCTCGTGAGAATAACCCACCTAGCATGGAAGATATAGACAACCCTAGTTAATACATGAGCTATTTGAGCATACAAAGCATAATTTCATTTGAAGGTTTAGAGTTTGGCACATACAAATTTACTTGGAACGGCAGGTAGATACCGCATATAGGCAGGTATGGTGGACTCATATGGAATAACTTTTGGGGTTTATGGAAGTGGATGCACAAGTTGTATTCCCGCTTAGTACAAGTGAAGGCTAGAAAAATACTAGGAAGCGACCAACTAGAGAGTGACAACAGTCATGAACATGCATTAAAATTAATCAACACTGAGTGTAAGCATGAGTAGGATATAATTCACCATGAAGATAAATATCGTGGAGGCTATGTTGATTTTGTTTCAACTACATGTGTGAACATGTGCCATGTCAAGCCACTCGAATTGTTCAAAGGAGGATACCACCTTATCATACCACATCACAACCATTTTAATAGCATGTTGGCACGCAAGGTAAACCATTATAAACTCCTAGCTAATTAAGCATGGCATGAGCAACTATAATCTCTGGTTGTCATTGCAAACATGTTTCATTCATAATAGGCTGAATCAGGAACGATGAACTAATCATATTTACAAAAACAAGATAGGTCAGGTTCATACTAGCTTCTCTCATCTCAATCAGTCCATCATATATTGTCATTATTGCCTTTCACTTGCATGACCGAACGGTGTGGATAATAATAATAGTGCATGTGCATTGGACTAAGCTGGAATCTGCAAGAATTCAATACAAGGGAGAAGACAAGGTAATATTGCTCTTGGATAGATCAACAATAATGCATATGAGAGCCACTCAACATTTTCATCATGGTCTTCTTCTCTCGACCCCCAAACAAAAGAAAAGAAACAAAACTATTTACATGAGAAAAGATCCCAACAAGCAAAAGAAGAATGAGAAATCTTTTTGGGTTTTCTTTTAATTACTACTACGACAAGCATGGGAAGTAAACTAGCTAAAAGCTTCAACTAAATTATTTTTTTGGTTTTTCTTAAGGTTTTTCAAACACACAAGAAGAATGCTGGAAAAGAAAATAAACTAGCATGGATAGTACAATGAAAAAGTATGAGCACTGACAACTGGCATGAGTGTGTGAACATGAATGTAATGTCGGTGAGAAATATGTACTCCCCCAAGCTTAGGCTTTTGGCCTAGGTTGGTCTATGGCCATGGCTCAAAGCTGCCCTCTCCAGTGTATGGAGGACTGTCCTCTATGTGCCACTAGTTGGCGATCTCCTCCGGATCCCAGTAATAAACAGACTGCCGATAAGGGTCAAGGGGTGGCTCCGGCTCAGGTTCTGGAGCTGATGCAGGCTCCAGTGTGCATGAACGGCCTCCGACAAAATGAGGCACGTGCCTGAAAATATGTTAAACAAAGAGGGCGCAGGCAAGGTAATAATCTCATAGTAGTTTTTATCAAATATCAATTTATACTTAAGCATCTTCTTCTTATCCTTAGCAATAAAATCATGTGCTACCATACTCTTATAATCTAGAAAAATAGAGGGCATCAACTTTTCCTCTTTCTCATAATGCCTAATAGGTATCCTAAAGTGTGCAGCAAGGCACGAAGCAAATATGCCTCCGAAGATGGGGCCCTTTGTACGGTTCAGATTTAATTGTTTAGCAACAATCATGCCTAAACTGAAAGTGGTATCACGAAACAAAGCATGGCGCAAAATAACAATATCAGGAGCACTAAGATTTCCACTATTCCCGCGACCAATTAAGCATCTACTAGCAAATATTGCAAAGTAACGTAAAACAGGAAAATATATGCTAGTAATTCTTGCATCGGAAACTTTCCTCGTTTCCCCAACAGCAATTGTATCAATAAACCCTTCCACATCATTACGATGTGGTTCCTCTATGCTGCCCGCAAAGGGTATCTTACAGACCCGACAAAAATCCACTGAAGGTGGTTATTTCTTAGCATGAAAGTAAAAAAAATGCACGAAAATATTAGTGAGGAGGAGATATTGTTCGCACTAGTCGCGGAGGGAGTCAATGAGGACTGCATTCTCAGCTAAATAATAAAAGTCCTCATATATCCCAGCTGCTCTCAATAACTCATCACAAGGCCATTCACATGGCCGAACCTCCGCAGTGCGAGGGAGGTTATATTTGGGCTTCTTATCCTCTTCACTTTGCTTATCCTTCGAGCTTCGGCTCGAAGAGCCCCTCAACAATCTCTTCATCATTTCCTCTGAAAAATTTCTGAAATTTTTAGTGACACAAAATAAAAGTGAATCAAACTTAACAGGATTTATAGCAACTACTCCCACAAGTGCGTAGAGGCCATATCATGCATTAAAACTACTTTTGACCACATAAATTTGACATGCAAGCTCAAGAACAAGGTCACCTAAGCAGCAAAAATTTGCAATAAATCAAGCACTAGAACAAAAACCAATTGGACCATTGGAGGAGTCACATACCAAAGAACAATCCCCCAAAGCATTTTTGTGAATGGAGCTTTGAGCAAGGAGATCGAAAATGGCAGCAAGATGAGCTAGAACTTGGGTTTGAGCTAGTGGATGATTTTTTCTGGAGGAAGACAAAGTGTGTGGGTGCAAGAATTAGTGGAGGGGCCCCACGTGGGATCCATGAGGCAGGGGCGCGCCCTGGACCCTCGTGGCCAGGTGGTGTGGCCCCCAGGTGTGTTCTCAGTGCCAATAATTCTTAAATATTTTAGAAAAAATCGTCTAAACTTTTTAGGGCATTTGGAGACCTTTTATTTTCGGGTTTTTTTATTGCAAGGATATTTCAGAAAACAGGCAAAAAATACTATTTTTCTTTATTTAATCTAAATAACAGAAAGTAAAAGGAGGGTACAGAGAGTTGTGCTTTCTAACTTCATCCATCTCATGCTCATCAAAAGGAATACACTAACAAGGTTGATCAAGTCTTGTTAACAAACTCTTTTCGAATAACATGAAATCGGAGAATTTTCGAATAACACTAGGTTACCTCAATGGGGATATGCACGTCCCCAATAATAAGAATATCATATTTCTTATTGACAGTAGGAAGAGGAAATTCAAAACCTCCAATAGTAATGTTGAAGTTTTTACAATAGAATTAATACTGTGGACTTGAGGTTGTTTCCTTGGAAAGTGTACCATGTGCTCATTACCATTAACATGAAAAGTGACATTGCCTTTGTTGCAATCAATAACAGCCCCTGCAGTATTCAAAAAAGGTCTACCAAGGATAATCGACATACTATCGTCCTCGGGAATATCAAGAATAACAAAGTCTGTTAGAATAGTAATGTTCGCCACCACATAGGCACATCCTCACAAATACCGACTGGTATAACAATTGATTTATTAGCCATTTGCAAAGATATTTTAGTAGGTGTCAACTTATTCAAATCAAGTCTACGATATAAAGAGAGAGGCATAACAGTAGCACCAGCTCCAAGATCACATAAAGCAGTTTTAACATAGTTTCTTTTAATGGAGCATGGTATAGTAGGTACTCCGGGATCTCCTAGTTTCTTTGGTATTCTGCCCTTAAAAGTATAATTAGCAAGCATGGTGGAAATTTCAGCCTCCGATATCTTTCTTTTATTTGTAACAATATCTTTCATATACTTAGCATAATGATTCATTTCAAGCATATCAGTCAAACGCATACGCAAAAAGATAGGTCTAATCATTTTAGCAAAGCGCTCAAAATCCTCATCATCCTTTTTCATGGATGGTTTAGGAGGAAAAGGCATGGATTTCCGAACCCATGGTTGTCTTTCTTAACCGTGCTTCCTAGCAACGAAGTCTCTCTTATCATAACGTTAATTATTTGATTGTGGGTTATCAAGATCAACAGGAGGTTCAATTTCTACATCATTGTTATTGCTAGGTTGAGCATCAACATGAAAATCATCATTAACATTATCACTAGATTCATGTTCATTGCCAGATTGTGTTTCAGCATTAGAAATAGAAATATCATTGGGATTCTCAGGTGTGTCAACAAAAGGTTCACTAGAAGCATTTAAAGTCCTATCATTTTTCTTTTTCTTTTTCTTAGAAGAACAAGGTGCATCAACATTAGTTCTCTGAGAATCTTACTCAATTCTCTTAGGGTGGCCCTCAGGATACAAAGGTTCCTGAGTCATTCTACCCCCTCTAGTCACAACTCTAACAGCATTATCATTTTTCTTGTTATTTAGTTCATTGAGCAAATCATTCTGAGCTTTAAGCACTTGTTCTACTTGAGTGGTAACCATAGAAGCATGTTTACTAATAAGTTTAAGTTCACCTTTATCTCTAGACATATAATCACTCAAGTGTTCAATCATATATGCATTACGTTTCAATTGTCTACCAACATAAGCATTGAAGTTTTCTTGCTTAACAATAAAATTATCAAACTCATCCAAGCATTGGCTAGCAGACTTGTTATGAGGAATATCACCTTCATCAAATCTATAGAGAGAATTTACCTTTACTACCTGTGTCGGGTTATCAACACCATGTATTTCTTCAATAGGTGGTAAATTCTTAACATCTTAAGCTTTAATACCCTTTTCTTTCATAGATTTCTTTGCCTCTTGCATATCTTCAGGACTGAGAAATGGAATACCCCTTTTCTTCGGAGTTGGCTTAGGAGTTGGTTCAGGAAGTGGACATTACTCAACATATTATTCAATAGCAATTCAGCTTGATCAACAGTTCTTTCCCTGAAAACACAAACAGCACAACTATCTAGGTAGTCCATTATAAAAGATATCAAGTTTTTCATTTTTCTTGAGAGGGTGATCAGGCAAAGCATTAAATAATCGGAGAAGCCTCCCCCAAGCTTGTGGGAGACTCTCTTCTTCAATTTGCACAAAATTATATATTTCCCTTAAGGCGCTTGTTTCTTATGAGCGGGGAAATATTTAGCAGAGAAGTAATAAATCATATCCTGGGGACTACGCACACAACCAGGTTCAAGAGAATTAAATCATATTTTAGCATCACCCTTTAATGAGAACGGAAATAACTTAAGGATATAGTAATGATTTTTTCCACATTAGTGAACAGGGTGGCTATATCATTCAATTTAGTAAGATGTGCCACAACAGTTTCAGATTCATAGCCATAAAAAGGATTAAATTTAACCAAAGTAATTAACTGAGGATCGATAGAGAAATCATAATCCTTATCAGAAATACAGATAGGTGAAGTAGCAAAAGCAGGGTCATATTTCATTTTAGCATTCGAAGATTTCTCTTTCAGCTTAGCTAACAGTTTCTTAAGATCATATCTATCATTGCAAGCTAAAAAAGTCTCTAGCAGTTTCTTCATCCAGAACATAACCCTCAGGCACAACAGGCAATTCATATCTAGGGGGAGAATCTTCATCATCACTTTCATCAATATTATCAGTTTCAATAATTTCATTCTCTCTAACCCTAGCAAGCTGTTCATCAAGAAATTCACCTAATGGAACAATATTATCAAGCATAGAAGTAGTTTCATCATAAGCATCATGCATAGCAGAAGCAGCATCATCAATAACATGTGACATGTCAGAATGAATAGCAGGTGTAGGTGTCGCAAGTTTACTCAAAACAGAAGGTGAATCAAGTGTAGAGCTAGACGACAGTTCCTCACCTCCCCTCGTAGCTGAGGGAAAAATCTTGGTTCTTTCATCTTTCAAGTTCTTCATAGTGATCAACAGATATAAATCCAAGTGACTCAAAGAATAGAGTTATGTTCCCCGGCAACAGTGCCAGAAAATAGTCTTGATAACCCACAAGTATAGGGGATCACCACAGCTTTCGAGGGTAGAGTATTCAACCCAAATTTATTGATTCGACACAAGGGGAGCCAAAGAATATTCTCAAGTATTAATAGTTGAGTTGTCAATTAAACCGCACCTGAAAGACATAATATCTACAGCAAAGTATTTAGTAGCAAAGTAATCTGGAAGTAACGGTAATGGTGGCAAAAGTAACAATATTGGTTTTGTAGTTATTGTAACATTGGCAACAGAATAGTAACTAAGCAAAGATCAATATGTGAAAAGCTCGCAGGCAATGGATCAGTGATGGATAATTATGTCGGATGCGATTCCTCATGCAATAGTTATAACATAGGGTGACACAGAACTAGCTCCAGTTCATCAATGTAATGTAGGCATGTATTCTGAATATAATCATACATAGGGTGACACAGAACTAGCTCCAGTTCATCAATGTAATGTTGGCATGTATTCTGAATATAATCATACATGCTTATGGAAAAGAACTTGCATGACATCTTTTGTCCCACCCTCCTGTGGCAGCGGGGTCCTATTGGAAACTAAGGGATATTAAGGCCTCCTTTTCATAGAGTACCGGACCAAAGCATTAACACTTATTGAATACATGAACTCCGCAAAGTACGGTCATCACCGGGAGTGGTCCCGATTATTGTCACTTTGGGGTTACCGGATGATAACACATAGTAGGTGACTATTGACTTGCAAAATAGAATCAAGAACTCACATATATTCATGAAAACATAATAGGTTCAAATCTGAAATCATGGCACTCGGGCCCTAGTGACAAGCATTAAGCATAGCAAAGTCATAGCAACATCAATCTCAGAACATAATGGATACTGGGGATCAAACCCTAACAAAACTAACTTGATTACATGATAAATCTCATCCAACCCAACACCGTCCAGCAAGCCTATGATGGAATTACTCACGCACGGCAGTGAGCATCATGAAATTGGTGATGGAGGAAGGTTGATGATGACGATGGCGACGGATTCCCCTCTTCGGAGCCCCGAACGGACTCCATATCAGCCCTCCCGAGAGAGATTAGGGCTTGGCGGTGGCTCTGTATCGTAAAACGCGATGAATCCTTCTTTCTAATTTTTTTCTCCCCGAATGTGAATATATAGAGTTGGAGTTGAGGTTGGCGGAGCCTCAGGGGGCCCACGAGAAAGGGGGCGCGCACTCCACCCTCGTGGATAGGGTGTGGGCCCCCTGGAGTTGATTCTTTCACCGGTATTTTCATAAATTCGAAAAATATTCTCCGTGAAGTTTCAGGTCATTCCAAGAACTTTTATTTCTCCACAAAAATAACACCATGGCAATTCTGTTGAAAACAGCATCAGTCCGGGTTAGTTCCATTCAAATCATGCAAGTTAGAGTCCAAAACAAGGGAAAAAGTGTTTGGAAAAGTACATACAATGTAGACATATCACCAAGCCCGTGCGCCCCCCCCCCCCTCAGCGGCATGGGACGCTGCCGTCGACCGCTACCTCTCAGAGGCGCTAATTGCCATCCTCCCGTGCCCCGCCCATCGACCGCGCCACGACATGATGTTTGATTTACATGTGAAGAACATTATGTACTGCCTTGAAGACTTCAACAACGGTGTCCCGGAGGATGACAACGACGGTGCGGCACACTGCCTCCGCCGCCGCCGGAAATAGATTTTTTGGGGTTTAATACTATATCTCGAATTTTCGATCATTTGAATATAAATTTACAGTGTGACTAAATGAAAGATATGGTTTGAACGAACTTGCGTTTTTCTCTCTTAATGTACAGACTTATAAAACGATTTTCTTTTGAAAAAAGGTCAGTGGTTTTTAAATATAAAACACTCATTGTAAACGTTTTAGTTAGAACACCCGTATGCAAACCGACAGCTTCCCAGGAAGCCAAGGGAAAATGTGTCGAGCAGGATTTCTGCATCCCTTCAACGCAAACGGTTGTTTTGCATGACCCGGGTGCAACCATGTACAAATAATTGGGTAAGATTTGCATATCTGCCATTTTGGGTATGTTGCCATTTCTCAAACTGGAAAGATTGACATTTGTTTATCTAGTAACATTGCCATTTGTCAACCTTCTAACACTGCGATTTGTCAAAATATGCAGCTACAAATCACTAGCGCTATCTAATTTTTGCAACTAAAATCACTAGCACTGTTCATATGGACACCACTAGTAGGCGTGAGTTCATGGACGCATATGCCAATGTACCATTGATTACATACAAAAAGTCATCAACCCACAACGACAACGAGGATACACGTTGGATTATAGATCATTTCTAACAAAACATTCTAGTAAAGTTTTTCTCACACAACAAATAACAAAGCGATGAAACAAACTTCAGCTCAACCACTCGTCGGTGTTGGAAACGCTTGCTTTGAACAAGAAGTGATTCTCTGGGAAGGGCCAGCTACTGTCAATCTTGAGACCAACGCAGGACTGATCATCGAGGCTGAAGCGGCCTATGTCAGGACCCATATTGGGACGGTAGGGAAGCACATTAATGTCCGAGGTATAGATACAGTTTCTTCTTATAAATGGTAGTAACGTTGTGTCAACAGCAGCTGGATCGCCTTCCACCATCATTGGATAGTTTTGTCCAAGGAAGAGCAAGTTTCTTCCAAGACTTTCAATACTAAACCAGGGAGAAGGTGTTGGCGCTAGTACACTAGTATCCATCCCGAATACTCTGCAAAGGATGTTGGAATAGGTCCGGAGAATGTGACCATACGAGACAACACCTGCTTCCTAAGTAACATCAGCAGTGCCCTATATACAGACAAGAAGAGGTGATCCATCGGAATAAGTTGCTAGGCGCCACTGGGTATATGGGTCCTGCTCGTCCTCATGCTCGTGAATAAAATTTTCAATTATAGGTGGTGGAATGTTCACGGGACCTTGGAAAAACAAGAAGGTTAATTAGTAAAGGGAAACTAGCTAACCCGCATGCATGTGGATGAAACAATTATAATTACGGTGGAAGACAAACGTACCGAAATCATAAGGATTCCATGCAAAAACATTGCCATGAGTGGTGGAAGCAAACACAAGACCCTCGTATTGAATTGCATCACAGTACTCATTTGTGTATAGAAACTGATTTTTAAGCAATATCCATCGAGTCGAACCATGAAGCACGGCAACAAGCTTGTCAAAGATAGCGACAACACAAGCATTCCTATAACCCCAAGAGTGGTTGGGAACTCGACAAATTAATATCTTCCGTAGATGACAGTCAGCATGATCGTATTTGAACTCACGTAGAATACCAGTGTACTAAACCTCAGGGCAGTCATCTAAGATTTTTTAAAGTGGAACCCGGTGACCAGTGTACATATTCACAAGTTCCCACTGGCAGTTGTACCCAATATAAACAACCCAATCTCCATGTGCGCCTGCCCAAGCCTTGCCCTGAAGCGATGGCATCTTAACATCATACGTATCATTATCAAGCGGCATCAACTTACACAAGGCGAGTCTTCCCTCGTCCCTGCGCCAGTCAGCAGGGTCACGACGAATAAGATAGGGGAGATCAAAGAAATCCTGGAGCCTTGGGTTCCTTGTAATGATGTTATCAGTTGAGTCGAGAATGGTCTTGAACGAACCTGCCATGCTAGGCAAGGTGATGACGTCACACCGATCAATGAGTTCCTCCACCGCATCATCATTCAGATCGGGGCAAGAATAACAGGGGTCGTTTCCGGCTTGTTCTCTTCATGCAGAAGACAATCAAACAATCGCAGAACGAAGGGTGAAGGCAAATGGAGGAGGGAGGAAGAGCTAGCGTGCAACAGTAGTTCCAAATCTCTGATCGTACACGGTTTCTCCAAATCTCTGATCATACACCACCGTTTGCGATTATTGCATCACACATGGTTTCTCCAAGGGTCTCTGATCGTACTGTCATGTTAGCAGCATCCTGCAGTAGTGATTGGATTTATTCAATATTTTGGTAAGAGTAAATGTAGATATGATAATTTTGAGAAAGTGGAGGGCAGGGCAGATAAGATGCAGAGTAATGCTAGACAATCAACTATCTCCTGATGCAAGTACAATAATACCACCACCATCCATTATTACTTATCACTCAAATGGATGTATCTAGCACTATTAAGTTCTAAATACATCCAATTGATCAACAGTTAATTCGATAAAGAGGGAGTACATGACAACAGGTACTTACATGAGCAATCCAAAACTTCATAACCATTGTGTTAATTCTACATTTATCTAAGAGTAAATATAGATCTTATAATTTCATGCAAAGGGAGGATAAAGAAGCGAACATTTATAGTGATGCTACATAATCAAACAGCAATGAGTGTAAGTATGCTGACAAAGGGCAAGAGGTGCTGACAAGAGCAATGTTGTGCCAAGTATTGTTGTGAGATCATATGATCCTTTGAGCAAGGAGATTCATCTAAAATTAGTTTTCATACAAGAGAGAAGGTAAGGCACATGCAGAAATTTAGGAGTTCAAATTTTGAATTGATATCATAGATAGTACCCGACACTGGGCTCTCAATAGTTCTAATAGGGGTTTGTCCAGTGGAGTAGGGGTAAAGTGTGGTATAGTTGGGCCTGTGCTTTTTGTGGTTGTTGATCTATCCGATTTAACAGGTATCACTACCTTCTCCAAATACCTAGTTTGTACTCCTTGAGGATCTGCACTCACCCTCTTCCTTTTGGAAATCTATTATGAAAGAACAACATTTGACTGGAAAAACATAGTATGACGACACATGGAATAGGTACAGAGAATGGATAGGTATGGCATATACGCATACATGATGCTTAAACTAAGCATATGGTGTAACAAAGTAGAAGTAATGCAAGAGGTCAGATGCAAAATATGTGCGACCAATACAACCTTGCGATGTTAGAGCAAGCACCTTGATGGGTGATAAGATAGGCCATCCTCCACCATGCCAAGTTTATTAGCCAGTGGATTGTTCTGCAATATTCATTTTGATAATGTTCAATACCTGACATGCATGAAAACATAAAAGCAAGCGACATTATCTTTGTAATGCATAAGTGATTCTAATCCAATATTGCCTCCATGTAAACCCCTTTGTGCTATCTCTGCAATTCTTCTGAGAGATGCCATGCATACTATAATTTGGTGTGTGCGTTAATATAATGTGGCCTACTACTCAAAATATGAGAGCTCCAAAAGTGATGATACTTCGCAGATGATAGCTTCAACATATAGTAAAGAAGAACAAGTCGACTTGACCTGACAAATTCAAAATATACTAAGGGAGAACAACTCGACCTCACGAGTCGACCGCAAATGTCTGTGCTACTCTTCCCAACTAGGAACATACTTATTAAAGAAGAGAAGAGGATCATCTTAAAGAAGAGCAGAAGAGCAAGCAGATTGAAGATATTACAAGTCTTTCTATATGATGTGTGTTGCCCACCCATGATGAACTAGAGCGCAAAGAGAAATAATATTCCTTGCGGTCTCTCGATATGTGGCTCACATGCATTTCGAAACTAAAGTAGGAACATTTAGCTGACCAATTAAACATCTCTCAGTTTTACTAATATCAGCTTAATATCATATTTGAATTTGTACAACTTTAGCTCGATGGGTGGAGTAGTGCTATTACGACACAAACTACGTAGGATGATCGTGGTCATCATAAAATGGGGAAACCGTAAGTATGATGAGTATAGTGTTGACCGTGGCAGTGGGATGACCGATCTGAAGCGGCAAACCGTGCAAAGGGTAGTTAGCAACCGATGTTTTCTTTGAAATAACAACTAAGATTTGGTATGGACAAGAAAGTACAGTCAACAAGTGACAAACAAATGCAATTTTGCTGTCTCTCTCTATATGTCGCGACATGCATTTGGAAACTCAAGTGGGACCTTTAGCTAACCAATTAAATGTGTATGTTAACTAATATCAGTATCATATCACAATAATATTTGAATAACTAAGCTTTGGAATTTTGAGTGTTGTGTTGTTTAGCTTGAAGGGTGGAGTAATGCTAGTACGACAGAAAGCACCTACGCAGATCATAGTAGAGTAGATAAAAGGGGAAAACCCTAAGCATCAAGAGTAAAATCAGGAAAGTGGAACTAGCTGGACCAGTGGGTGGCGTACATGCTTTTCGAAACGAATATAGGAACATTAGGTGACCAATTAAACATGCTCTGTCTTAGTAAGATGAGCATCATATCAGATTCGTATTTCGACACCTAAGCTTTGGAATTATGAGTGGCATGTTGTTCCTGCTCCAGCCGTCCAAACCAGTGCCAGCAGAACCGATTGCTCCCGCCTCTCGTGGCTGGCTTTGCTGCCGGGCAGGCCTCATGGCCCCACCATACTCGCATGCCTGGCCTGGCTATCCATCTACTCACCCACACCTCTGTTATTTTCCGGCGACGGCAGCCGAACCAGTCAACCCTCGTACCCCCACCACGTGGGCAACCACTGCCCTGTGTTCCCCGAATCCGTGTCATTCCCTTCCTAGGCCTCGTCTTCATCCACCACCCTAGTGCTCTCGGTGCGGCGTGGTCAATGAACGACGTCCATCAGAAGTGGACTGTACATGGAGAGGCTGACAGCTGGGTCCACGGCCGCACACAAGGAAATGCCTCCTTATTACCTGCAAAATAATGATTCCTCCACCTGACAGTTGGGACCGACCGGAAGGGCCTCTGTATTTCGCGAAAAAAACGTTCCCCACTGACAGCTCGGACCCAGCAGCTATATCTTCGTACGCAAGGAAGTGACTCCTTATTACGGACAAAAAAATGAATACTCCCCATGCTAGCTGGGACGCACCATAGTTGGAGGTGACTTGCGGGCCTACTAAGTTGACGCGGACGGAGGGCTTTGCCAACTTAGTCAATATGAACCATTCTAGCTCTAGTGACCGTACGATGTCCATCCAACGGCCGTAGTGCTTCTTTAACCTCTGGTCTTCTTGCTCCAGCCGCCCAAACCAGCGCCGGTCGTGCCGCTTGCTCCCGCCTCCCGTGGCCGGCTGTGCTGCCGCGGAGGCCTTACCACCCACTAGGCCATCCCTCCACTCACCCACAACCCCTGTTATTCTGTGGCGACGGCAGCCTCACACCGCAGCCGAACCAGTGAACCCTCATACTCCTCGCCGCGTGGGCATCTACTGTCGTGTCTTCCCTGGCTCCGCGTCATCCGCTTCATAGGCCTCGCCGTCGTCCCCCGCCTTGGTGCTCTCGGCGCAGCATGGTCAATGTGGTCAAGGAATGACTTCCATTGGAAGAGTACTATATGTGGAGAGGCTGGCAGCTAGGTCCATGGCTGCAGCAAGGAAGTGCAACCTTATTACGCGCAAAATAATGATTCCTCCACCTAACAGTAGGGACCCATCGGATGGGCCATCGTATTTTGTGAAAAAATGTTTCCCAACTTACTGCTGGGACCCGCCAGCTACATCTTCGCATGCAACGAAGTGCCTCCTTATCCTCCTTAACACTTGGGCCCCACCTGGTCGAAGCGTATGTAGCGTTGTCATTCTGGTTGTGAACGTGTACGTACATACTGGTCGATCAGTCTGTCAGCAGGCTGCAGCGCTGAACCATCGCCGAGTAAGGAAGTGGACGTGTCCTAGTAGAGGCGCACACGTAGCATGTAGACGTACGTACATCCAGGGTGCAAGAAAGTAAGTACGGTCACATACTTTACATACAGGCGGGGTCTCGAATGCCTACTCGCGCATACGTACGGCCAGGGCCCATGTACATGGAGAGGCAGCAATGGCGTGATGTTCATCGGCGGCTAACTGACTGGGTGAGAACAGAGAAACTGCATCGCCGTCTTCATCGGGAGGCAACGGAACGCGTGTTGTTCATCGGGAGCCAATCGGCTTGGATGGAACAGTCGATCGAAACGAGGCCTGGCGTACCGCAGAACGGACAAAAGGGCCTTCTGTTCGACCGGCCACCGTCGAAACGGGATCCTATTCATCGGGAGGGGTATGGCATACCGGAAAACGGAGGAAACATACTTGTGTTCGAGTTCCTACGGTCGAAACGGGGTCCTGTTGATCGGGAGGGGTGTGGCGTACCGCAAAACGGGACTCCTCGGGCTACCGTTCATCTCCACCGTCGACCTCCTCTAGCCTCCACGGGCTACTATTCATCCACCGTCGACCTCCTCCAGCATCCACCTGCGACTGTTCATCCACAGGCTCCTGTCCATCCAGCCTCCACCGCTCCTCCACCGGCTACTGTTCAACCAGCCCTCTCCATGGGGTCCTGTTCAACTACCCCTCCACGGGCTACTGTTCATCCAGCCCTCCACCGACTACCGTTCAACCAATCCTCCACGCGATCATGTTCATCCAGCCCTCCACGGGGTCCTGTTCATCCACCCCCAACTGGCTTGATCGATCGGGGTCCTGTTCATCTAGCGGCAATAGCCTCTACTACCACTGGGTCCTGTTCATCCAACCCCCCCCAACAATACTCATTGTTCATCAAGAGGCGGCAGGTTCGATCGGCTTCAGTTAGCAGCAGTAGAGAAGGAATCGCTCGATCGGGTTTAGTTAACAGCCAGATTGATCGATTGCTTGGGTTCAGTAATGTGTAGCCTGTAGTGCAATTGCTCGGGTTCAGTAGGTGAACGCCTCGCTCAGGTTCAGTTAAAGCCCAACGCCTCGCACCCACGCACGTACATGTACGAGAGAAACGCGCATCGCTCGGCCACCGACCACCCACCGTAACCGAGAAATCCCTGATATTTTCCTCGCCCTCGCTTCTACCATGATTTTTTCCATCATGGACGGCCCAAAGAATGTCATGCAGCTGCCTCTCCGGCCCGCCCAGGACGAAAAGCCCATTTTTTGTCATGATTTTTTGTCATAGAAGTAGGAGCCCACCACATCTATGATGATACCAGGTTTTGTCACAATTATCGTCATAGTAGTGTCATAAGCATGACAGAAAAAAGATTGTTCGGCCCAAAATGTCATGGATGTGTCTTTTTTTGTAATGGCAGGATGTAGGATTTTACCTCCATCGAGAGGGCCTAAACCTGGGTAAAACATTGTCTCTCTGTTCCTGTTACCATCTATCCCAGAGCCACAGCTTGGCCCCCTACCCTGAGGTCTACCTGTTTTGACACCGACATTCGGAAAGGAGCTCGGGTGATCGAGGCATGGTGTGGGAAGCCCGAATTACGGTTCTGAAGGTCCCTTGGTATGCTGAGGAGAAATGTGTACAAGACAAGTGATATTTTGCTATCAATTGTTTTATTTATCCAGATGTGTTTTATTTTGACTCATGTGCGATCATGTTAAATTCTGAAAGTGGCCAGTCGTCGGCTTTTGCCCCCTAGATACTATGCGGGGTGTTCCTAAAAAATGCGTGAACCCTTAGCCGGCATCTCGGTGCCCATAGGCGGTTGCGTATTTAGAGGAACAAGGCAATCAGACTATTGTGGAGTTATAACTTTCACTTGGTCATAGGAACTTGAATTGTGGGGTAGTTGACTTATCCCCTGGTGTTGTGCTGGTTGGACGAGCCGAAGTGCACTCGACCTGACACATCGGTTCTTATGACAAGAACCCTTCATTTAACACGGAGTAACCTTTAACTTTTTTAGTTTTACATTGTCTTCGCATCACCGACCAGTTTACGCTTATCGTGATAGTCGATTTTCGGCTTTCTCCATTGAGGCACTTGACCATTCGAGATAGAAGTGCAATCACAATGGTTCTCCCTTCACACTCCTAGCCAAACAAGATGGAACATAGGAGGCAAGCACAGGAGTCGGGCAACCCAACCATTAACCATAATCTCAATTTGAAACTCATGCTAGTGCAATTCGGACCTGAAAAAGCTATGTCAGAGTTACCTATGCACATCTCCAAATGAGCTAAAAATTTATGGATAATTGTTTTGGAATATATAAAAAATGCTGGAGCAAATAACTACCAGAGGGGGCCACCTGGTGAGCACAAGACACCAGGGCGCGCCAGGGCCCCCAGGGGCACCTTGGTGGGTTGTGCTCAGCACGGCCCACCTCCGGTGCCCATATCTATGGTATATAAGTCATTTTTACCTAGAAAATAAGGAGATGAATTTCGGGATGGAGCGTCGCCGTCTCGAGGCGAACTTGGGCAGGAGCACTTTTGCCCTCTGGCGGAGCGATTCTACCGGGGGAACTTCCCTCCCAGAGGGGGAAATCGAAGCCATCGTCATCACCAACAACCCTCTCATCTTTTGGAGGCCAATCTTCATCAACATCTTCAACAGCACCATCTCCTCTTGAACCCTATTTTATCTCTTGTGTTCAATATTTGTACTGGAACCTCAGATTGGTACATGTGGATGACTAGTAGTGTTGATTACATCTTGTTGTTAATCACTATATGGTTTATTTGGTGGAAGATTATATGTTCAGATCCATTATGCTATTTAATACCCCCTGGTCTTGAGCATGATTATCATTTGTGATTAGTTACTTTTGTTCTTGAGGTCATAGGAGAAATCTTGTTGCAAGTAATCATGTGAAGTTGATATGTGTTCGATATTTTGATGATATGTATGTTGTGATTCCCTTAGTGGTGTCATGTGAAAGTCGACTACATGGCACTTCACCATATTTTGGCCTAAGGGTATGCATTGTAAAGTAGTTATTAGATGATGGGTTGCTAGAGTTTCAGAAGCTTAAACCCTAGCTTATGTGCTACTTCATAAGGGACCGATTTGGATCCAAAAGTTTAATGCTATGGTTAGATTTTGTCTTAATACTTTTCTCATAGTTGCGGATACTTGTGAGGCGGTTAATCATAAGTAGGAGGTTTATTCAAGTACACCTAAGCACCGGTCCACCCACATATCAAATTATCAAATTAGTGAACACGAATCAATCCAACATGATGAATGTGACTAGATGAAATTCCCATGTACCCTCAAGAACACTTTGCTTATTATAAGAGACCGTTTTGGCCTGTCCTTTGCCACAAAAGTATTGGGCTACCTTGCTGCACTTTATTTACCGTTACCATTACTTTCTCATTACAAATTACCTCACTATCAAACTACTCATTACCGACTATTTCAGTATTTGCAGAGATTACCTTGTTCAAAACCACTTGTCATTTCCTTCTGCTCCTCGTTGGGTTCAACACTCTTACTTATCGAAAGGACTACGATTGACCCCCTATACTTGTGGGTCATCAATTATATATATATAATTTTTTGCCTCGTGAAGGACAAAGCATCACTCAAGCTTGGGGAGGCTTAATTACATGATGTACACATGCCCCAATCATGAGCTCCCAAAAGAAATTATCTTACAGAACTTTTATGCTCGACTTTCTTATGATGATCGAACCATGCTCGATTCTTCTTCAACTGGTTCCTTTATGAAGAAAACTATTGAATTCAAGTGGGGTCTTCTAGAAAGAATTAAATGCAACTCTAAAGATTGGGAACTTGACACAGGTAAAGAGTTAGGTATAATTCTTTAGTTTGATTGTGTTAAATGCTTTATGGACACTGATGCTTTTCATAAGTTTAGCACTAAATATGGACTTGACTCTGGGATAGCAGCTTCCTTTTACGAATCATTTGCTACTCATGTTGATCTCCCTAAGGAGAAGTGGTTTAAATATCATCCCACTATTAAAGAAAATATTCAGGAACCTACTATAGTTAAAGATGAAACTATCATTTACAATGTTGATCCAATTGTTCCCACTTCTTATGTTGAGAACCCACCTTTTCTTGTAAGGATAAAGGAACATGCTAAAGTTTCAACTGTGGTTAACAAAAGTAATATTAGAGCACCTAGACTCTCTAAACAAATTAAAGTTGAACCTAATGTTTCTATGGTCAAAGATATCTTGGTCAATAATACTGATGGGAATGTTATTTACTTTTGCGATGAAGACGCTAGAATTGCTAAACCCGATACTAAAGATAAGAATAAGCCTATTGTTGGCATGCCTATTTTCTTAGTAAAGATAGGAGATCATTGTTATCATGGCTTATGTGATTTGGGTGCTAGTGTGAGTGCTATTCCGGTTGCCTTATATCAAGAAATTATGAATGATATTGCTCCTACTGAAATATAAGATACCGATGTTACTATTAAGCTTGCGAATAGAGATACTATTTCACCGCTTGGGATTGTTAGACATGTTGAAGTCTGGTGTGGGAAAATAAAATACCCTACGGATTTCTTTGTTCTTGGTTCTCCACGAGATTATTTTTGTCCCATTATATTTGGTAGACCTTTCGTGAACACTTTTAATGCTAAGATTGATTGTGCTAAACGAATTGTCAATGTTAACTTTGGTGATATATCTCATGAGTTTAATTTTTCTAAGTTTCATAGACAACCTCGTGATAAAGAATTTCCTAGTAAGGATGAAATTATTGGTCTTGCTTCTATTTCTGTGCCTCCTACTCATCCGTTGGAACAATATTTGCTAGACCACGAAAATGATATGCATATGAATGAAAGAAATGAAATAGATAAGATGTTCTTTGGTCAAACACCTATCCTGAAACATAATTTGCCTGTTGAAACTCTAGGAGGTCCTCCTCCACCTAAAGGTGATCCTCTGTTTGAATTAAAACAATTGCCTGATACATTGAAATATGCCTATCTTAATAAAAAGAATATATATCCTATTATTAGTGCTAACCTTTCAGAGCATGAAGAAAAGAGACTATTAAAAACTCTAAGGAAGCATCATGCCACTACTGATATACTCTTGATGTCTTCAGGCATTAGCCCCACTTTATGTCAGCACAAGATTAATATGGAGCGTGATGCTCAACCAGTTGTCGATCATCAATGATGATTAAATCCTAAGATGAAGGAGGTGGTAAGAACTGAAATATTAAAGCTCCTTGAAGTAGGTATGATCTACCCATAGCCGATAGTAGATGGATAAGTCTTGTTCATTATGTCCCTAAGAAAGGAGGCATTATCATTGTTCCTAATGATAAAAATGAGCTTATCCTACAAAGAACTGTAACTGGTTATAGGATGGTAATCAATTTTAGAAAATTAAATAAAGCTACTAGAAAAGATCATTACCCCTTGCCTTTTATTGATCAAATGTTAGAAAGATTGTCTAAGCACGCACACTTTTGCTTTCTTGATGTATATTGTAGTTTCTCTCGAATACCTGTATCAAAATCCGACCCAAGAGAAAACTACTTTCACTTGTCCTTTTGGAACTTATGCTTACAAACGTATGCCTTTTGGCTTATGTAATGCACCTGCTACCTTTCAAAGATGTATGACTGCTATATTCTCTAACTTTTGTTAAAAGATTTTTGAGGTTTTCATGGATGATTTTTTTATTTACGGAACTTCTTTTGATGATTGTTGAAGCAACCTTGATAGAGTTTTGCAGAGATGTGAACAAACTAATCTTGTCTTGAATTGGGAGAAGTGCCACCTTATGGTTAATGAAGGTACTATCTTGGGGCATAAAATTTCCGAACAAGGTATTGAAGTAGATAAAGCTAAAGTTGATGCAATTGAGAAAATGCCATGCCCTAAAGATATTAAAGGTATAAGAAGTTTCCTTTGCCATGTTGGTTTCTATAGGAGGTTCAGTAAAGACTTCTCTAGAAAATTATAGGCCTCTTACTAATCTCTTGCAAAAATATGTTTCGTTTGTTTTTTATGATGATTGTGTAGAAGCCTTTGAAACACTTAAGAAAGCCTTAACTTATGCACCTATCTTTCAACCACCTGATTGGAACTTGCCTTTCAAAATTATGTGTGATGATAGCGATTATGTTGTTGGTGATGTTCTATGACAAAGAGTTGATAAGAAACTAACCATTATGCTAGTAAAATTCTAGACAGTGATCAAAGAAATTATGCTACTACGGAGAAAGAATTTTTAGCAGTTGTGTTTGCTTGTGATAAATTAAGATCTTACAATGTTGATTCTAAAGTAATTGTTCGCACTAATCATGCTGCTATTAAATACCTTAAGGAAAAGAAAGATGTTAAACCTAGAGTCATTAGGTGGGTTCTTTTGCTACAAGAGTTTGACTTGCATATTACTGATAGGAAGGGAGTTTAGAATCCCATGGCCGATAACTTGTCTAGGTTAGAAAATCTTATTGATCACCCACTACCTATTGATGATAGTTTTCCTAGTGAACAACTAGCTGTTATAAATGCTTCTCGTAATACTCCTTGGTATGCAGACTATGCAAATTACATTGTTACTAAGTATATACCACCTAGTTTTACATACCGAAGAGTTCTTGTTTGATTTGAGACACTACTTCTCGGATAACCCACACCATTAAAAATAAGACGTAGATGGTATTATTGGATGTTGTATACCTGAGCATGAACAAGAACAAATCCTACGGAAGTGTCACTCCGAGGCATACGAAGGACACCATGCTGGAGATAGAACTACGTATAAGGTATCACAATCTGGTTTTTATTGGCCTACTCTCTTCAAGGATGCACATAAGTTTTTCTTATCTTGATGAATATCAAAGAAATGCCCATGAAATTATTCATTTGTTATTGAACCATTTGATGTTTGGGGGTTTGATTATATGGGACTTTTTCCTTCTTCCAATGGGTATACTCATATTCTAGTTGATGTTGATTACGTCACTAAGTGGGTAGAAGCTATTCCAACTAGTAGTGCTGATCATAACACATCTACTAAAATGCTTAAAGAAGTTATTTTCCTGGGGTTTGGAGTCCCTAGATATTTAATGACTGATGGTGGTTCACATTTTATTCATGGTGCATTCCATAAACTCCTTGCTAAATATGATGTCAACCATAGAATTGCATCACCTTGTCATCCTTAATCTAGTGGTCAAGTTGAATTGAGAAATTGAGAAATAAAGCTTATTTTACAAAAGGCCGTCAATAGATCTAGAAACAATTGGTCTAAGAAATTAGATGATGCATTATGGGCATACATAACTGCTTATAAAAATCCTATGGGTATGTCCCCTTATAAAATGGTCTATGGAAAAGCATGTCATTTACCTATTGAGTTAGAACATAAAGCATATTGGGAAATTAAAGAACTTAACTATGATTTCAAACTTTCCGGTGAAAAGAGGTTATTTGATATTAGTTCTCTAGATGAATGGAGGACATAGGCTTATGAAAATGCTAAGTTATTTAAGGAAAAAGTTAAAAGATGGCATGATAAAAGAATCCAAAAATGGTAATTAAAAATAGGAGATCAAGTTTTATTATACAACTCTCGTTTAAGATTCTTTGTACGAAAGCTTCTCTCTAAATGCGAAGGACCATATATCATTGAAGAAGTTTATCATTCCAGATCTATCAAGATAAACAATGCTGAAGGCACTAATTCGGAGGTGGTTAATAAACATTATATCCCAGGTACGCCCATTACTGTTGAAACTAATATTATTCAAACTATGACACTGGAGGAACACATAAGGGAAACCTTCTAGAATGCTCCAGAGCCCTAAAAAGGGGTTAGGTATGTGGTACGGTAAGTAAACCAACTCCAAAAGTTCCATAAAAGTACTTTCTGCCTGTTTTGGAATATTTTAAAATTTTAGGAAAATAATAAAAAGTCCTAAAAGTGCATGAGGGAGCGACAAGCCCTAGGGGCGCGGGCCAAACCCTAGGCGCGCCCCCAGGCTTGTGGCCCCCTCATGGACTTTCCCGACTCCGTTTTTCTTCCATGTTACTTGTCTTGCAGGAAAAAAATTCATTATATATAATTCCCGAGGTTTTGACCACCGTATCGCAGAGATATCTTTTGTTCTTGTTTCATACTACTATTCTGACAATTCTAGATCTCCATGGCTCCGCAAAGGCTCTGTACCAAGCACCAGATTGTGCAACCATCACCAAGCAAACGCCCTTACAGCAATGTCTACTACGAGTGGTCATCCGGAGAGGAGGAAATAGGCAAGGAGGACAAGGTCAAAGAGGTTGCAGGAATCCAGACCCAAGACGGGAAGGCAAGCCATGCCCACGGAGAAAACAAAAGAGGGGGGGGTATATCCTTCAACTCTTCTATGATCATCTTACCCCATTTCAAATTGAATCCTTAAGGCTCTTTGAAATAATTTGCGCTCAGAATACATCTCTCACTCATGAATTTATTTCGTTGGAAGAGCAAAATATCGCCCTTCGGAGTATCAACCGTAAACTAGAATTTTTGCTAAGGCTGAAGGACAAGCCTACTACTTCATCATCACCATCATCACCAAAGAAGGATACTTGAGTACATGGGAATGGGAACTCCCCTTGGCTTGGGCCAAGCTTGGGGGAGGTGCCTCGGTATCGTATCACCATCACTTCTATCATCCTTATCTATCTTAGTTTTATCCTTAGTTATTTAATGAATTAGAATAACAAAATTTTAGTATGATCTATTTTTGAGTGCTTGCTTAGTGATTTATCTATATATGTAATCATGTGCTAGATATATAATAAAGAGTAGTTTGTGTTTTGCTTGCTTTCTTGTTTCAATATTGGCAATGAAAAATAAAAATAATAAAATATAATATGCTACTCCCATGGGGATTAATGACTTCACATAAAGAATTATATTTGATAAAATTTGTTGGAAGTTGACAAACATAGCATTGGTCATTGGTGCAATCCATGAAAAAGTAGTGAGGGAGACAAGTCTCACATATAAATATACTATCTTGGACATATTTTATGATTGTGAGCCCCCATCAAATATTATATATCAATTAGTTGACGTTGGACAAGGAATACAATGTAATGAATTATGGTTGTTTACATTCACATAGAAGTTATATTGTTATGGATCTCCTAACATGTGGTGCTTTTCTAGGATCTTTTTCTAGCCAAAAATTCGCACTAAGTAGAGATACTACTTGTGCATCCAAAACCCTTAAAGCCAGTTTCATGACATGAGAGTCCACCATATCTACCTAGGGATTGAATAATGGCAGTGCAACTAATCCCCGGGTGGTTTTGGTAATTCATAACAACATATAGCCCATTGAACAAATATCCATTCAAGTTAAATATTTTAGAAAGTTCAATGGATGGCATGGCATGAACTAGAGATGTGGCCCCCTCAAAATGGTAAGGACACATGCTGGCAAAAGCTCAAGACTCTTCATTTATATTTTAGTGATCCAAGATCACATTGAGTCCATAGGAAAGTCAATACTATTAAAAGGGGATGATCTTTTACTTAATGGTCTACTTGCTCAAAGTGCTTAGTGATATTTCTCCAAAGCCCTCAACCACTTTCTCATTTCCATATATGTACAAAACTCAAAGTCAAACTCGGCCCCACCGAACTGTTCTATCCGGGGCCACTTAGTTCATTTGACCTAGCCACTGCCAGAAACTCTAACACTTCGGTCACACCGATGTGGATCTCGGTCTCACTGAGATGGCCCTGCAAACATTCTGTTTCCCTTTTGTAACATTACGGTCTCACCGAAATGAGTGATCGGTCCCACCGAGATTCCTAACGTTCACATTTTGAACTGGTTTGGTCTCACTGAGTTCTTCTATTCGGTCTGACCGCGTAGGGTCAAATGTGTGTAACGGTTGGATTTTTTGTGGAGGCTATATATACCCCTCCACCCGAGAGAGCCATCAGAACGTGCCTACACTTCCAACTTACATTTTCTGAGAGAGAACCACGTACTCATGTGTTGAGATCAAGATATACGTACCATTCCTACCACAAGAATCTTGATTTCTAGCCTTCCCCAAGTTGCTTTCCGCTCAAATCATCTTTCCACCATATCCAAATCTGTGAGAGAGAGTTGAGTTTTGGGGAGACTATCATTTGAAGCACAAGAGCAAGGAGTTCATCATCAACACACCATCTCTTACCTTTTGGAGAGTGGTGTCTCCTAGATTGGTTAGGTGTCATTTGGGAGCCTCCAACAAGATTGTGGAGTTGAACCAAGAAGTTTGTAAGGGCAAGGAGATCGCCTACTTCGTGAAGATCTACCGGAGTGAGGCAAGTCCTTCGTGGGCGATGGCCATGGTGGGATAGACAAGGTTGCTTCTTCATGGACCCCTCGTGGGTGAAGCCCTCCGTGGAATCGCACAACCTTTACCCTTCGTGGGTTTAAGTATTTGATGGGGACACCAAAACCATCGTCAAGTCTCCAACAATTATAGGTCCAATCACAAGAAGTCTCGCCAAACAAATAAGTGACCAGGTGAACGCTAACTTAAGTTTACCTTGTAACCTTGATGACACAACTATGATTTCATCTCCATTGTTGTTGGTTGAACTTAGGTATAACATGGAAGCAATCCAACAACCTATGAGCTCTTGAAGCAACCGCTTTGGAGGAACAAGTTTGGAGAAAACAAGTTTCAAGTGAAGTTGATGCTGTCAGTCTTTACCTCTGATGTTTTGGTGTGGCCCACCCATATGATGGAGAGACGGGGCCATAGGGGTACATCAACAGAAGCTACATCAAATTATCTTTTCAATGCAAAAAAGCTCACATCATTTGGAGTTGTGATTCAAAAGTTCTAGTCTGTCTCGTGGAAGGTGTTTAGGCTGTTAAGACTTCGCGAATTTCCGAGGAGCTCTGCAACAACTCCCAAAGTTGACTGCTTATTCACCCAAGGAAGCCATGCAAACCTGCTTACTTTTGAAACCATTTTCACACCTAGCTAAGGGGGATTGTCCCTACTATAAAAGCCCATCTCCCCCATCCTCTAGGAAACCTTTTGTCAAACCATTCAGCTACAAGCTTATGCAGCAAGACTGCTAGAGAGATCCGAGAGATCTTGCTACCTTTGCTCTTGTGAGTTCATTCGGATTCGCGAGAAGGAGCCTCTGGTTCCCCCTAGTTCTTGCTCTACAGTTCCGGCCATTTTGTGTGGATTAGTCCCGGTTTGTGGTTCTGCGATTGTTCGGACAGCGGGTTGGAGCTCTTGTAGCTTCGGTCAGCCATCCCCAACGTACGGGTTGCATCCTACCTTGGCAGGTATAAAGCTAGTTATCCCGGCTGCTTGCAGCTAGTTATCCCTTCCGATTCGATCCTACGACGTGAAGATCGGGCCACCCTCGAGCGTGAACTTGTTCAACGGGTTTCCGCCTATCAGTCTCCATCAATGTGGATGTGCGATAGTACCACCTATCGGAACAACGCCAAAAATCTCCATGTCATCATTGCGTTTGCACTCTCCAAACCCTTCTCTTTACCTTCATATCCAATGTTTTACTTTCTGCTGCTACACTCTTAGAATTGCATGCATAGGTCGATTGCTTGACTTGAGCAAAATTGCAAAAATCTGCCCACAACTAAAATTGGGAAAAGATTAGATTTTTATTTGGTCAAGTAGTCTAATCACCCCCACCCTCCAGACCTACTTTTGATCCTACAAGTGGTACCAAAGTTTTGGTCTCCATTTGCCTTTGATTTCCATAGGCTTTGGTGATCATAGCCTTGGTTTCACAACCTAGGAGAGTATGCCGTCTAGAGTAGAAAATTACCACCATAGAGGTCCTTACTTTGATGGGACTAATTTTTCTAGTTGGAAACATAAGATGAAAATGCATATTATTGGTCATAACCCCGCCATTGGGGCTATTGTGCGCATTGTCTTGCAAGGTGATTTCTTCAAGTATGGAAAAGAATCGGACCGTGAAACATCCGTGGAAGAAATGAAGATGTTGCAATACAATGCTCAAGCTTGCGATATTCTCTTCAATGGATTGTGCCCTGAAGGATTCAACAAAATCAGCCGCCTTGAGAATGCAAAGGAACTTGGGATACTTTGGTTGATATGCATGAAGGTACCAAGTCCATCAAGGAATCCAAATTGGATGTGCTTCAAAGTGAACTTGAAATTTCAAGATGAAGGATGATGAAGGAGTTGCTGAGGTGTACTCTAGGCTTGCTCCCATCACAAATGAGATTGCTGGCTTAGGAAGAGAAGAGATGACCAACAAATTCATCATCAAGAAGATGCTAAGATCCTTGGATGGAAAATATAATACTGTGTGCACCTTGATCCAAATGATGCCCAATTACAAATATCTCAAGCCCACGGAATTCATTGGTAGAATTGTTCCTCATGAGATGTCACTCAAGGATAAGGAAGAGTTCCACAACAAGTCTAGTGGTGCTTATAAAGCTTCAACTGATGCTCCTATAACATCAAGTGAGAAACAAGTCTTGAATGAAGAATTGATCTTACTGGTGAAGAACTTCAACAAATTCTACAAGAATAGAAGCAAAGAGAGATGTTCCCAGTCAAGATCCTACAATGACAAAAGATCTTCTAGCTGTGATCGTAATTGCAACAATTGTGGAAGAACCAGACACTACTTCAATGAGTGTATAGCTCCCTACAAGAAAAGGGAAGATCCACCTAAGAGGAGAAGTAAAAGAGATGAATCACCACCAAGAGAGAGAAGAAGTAGAGATGATCGTTATGAACGAAGACCCTCTCGTAGAAGCAAGGATTAGGAAAGGAAGGACAAAGCGTCAAAGAGCTACACAAGATGAAGACATCAAGCTCATGTTGGTGAATGGGTATCCGGTTCTGTCTCCGAAAACTACTCTGAGAGAACTTATCACTCCGACTCCGAATATACTCAAGATGAAGGTGTTGTCAGACTTGCACTTGTGTCACGATACTTCTCCAACGTATCTATAATTTTTTTATTATTCCATGCTATTATATTATATGTTTTGGATGTTTTATATGCATTAATATGCTATTTTATATTAGTTTTGGGACTAATCTAGAGCCCTGTGCCAGTTTTTTCCTTGTTTTTGAGTTTCGTGGAAAAGGAATATCAAACAGAGTCCAAACGGAATAAAACTTTCATGGTGATTTTTCTTGGACCAGGAGACACCTACGAGACTTGGAGACGAAGTTAGAAGACTCACGAGGCGATGACAAGCCATAGGGGCATGACCTAGGGGGGCGTTCCCTAGCTTGGGGTCCCCTCGGGAGTCCACCGACCTCCCTCTGAGTCCTATAAATTCACAAATATTCCCAAACCCTCGGAGGCATCCACGAAAATACTTTTCCTCCACCGCAACCTTCTATTCCCGTGAGATCCCATCTTGGGGCCTTTTCCGACGATCTGTCGGAGGAGGATTCGACCACGGAGGGCATGTACATCAACCCTATTGCCCTTCCGTTGAAGAGTGAGTAGTTTACCTCAGACCTATGGGTCCATAGCTAGTACCTAGATGGCTTATTATCTCTTTATGTTCTTCAATACCATGCCCTCCTAGATGTTCTTGGAGTTCTATCTGATGTAATATTCTTTTGCAGTGTGTTTGTCGAGATCCGATGAATTATGGATTTATGATCAGATTATCTATGAATACTATTTGAATCTTCTTTGAATTCTTATATGCATGAGTTGGTATCTTTTTATTTCTCTTTGAATTATCGGTTTGGTTTGGCCAACTTGATTGGTATTTCTTGCAATGGGAGAGGTGCTTAGTTTTGGGTTCAATCTTGCGGTGTCCTCACCCAGTGACAAAGTAGGGGTAGTCTTGGGGATATAACTATTGGGTATGAACCACCCAGGAGGGTCCGGGTCATACCACTGGCGGCTTACCTATGAAGATGGCAGATCATACGAGCCCATTGGTGGCCCAAGACCCAGTGGCGGCTTGATGCCCAAGAGGATGAACCGCCATGTATATATGACTTGTATTATAAGGCAAGCGTAGTTAGTCACTGGGCCGGACACGTTGTGTATGAGCCGGCCGAGACTCCGTAAGCCGCCGGGCATCAACCCGTGTATATAAAGGGACGACCCGGTGGCAGTTTAGGGCAAGAAAGAAGAGATCGATGACTTGGTCAAGTGTATTCGCTCCCTGGTGATCGAAACCCAAGCAATACAACCCTAACTAGAGTAGGACTTTACCTTGATTGCAAGGGGCCAAACCAGTATAAACTTCCCGTATCCTTTTTCCCATTTAACCCTTTAAGCTAACCTAGTTGCGATGGCTCCATGACTAAGTCCTTCCGCTAGGACATCTGCCATGTCAACTCCATGATATTTGGCGCCAATTGTGGGGCCAGTGCATGGTTGTTTTGAGTTCTTGAAGGGCAGCTTCAAAGGGATCAAGGGATACGCTGTGGGCCGGATGACCAAGAGTCGTTGCGGCAAGCTCTACATCGACGATGCAGGTTGGGGCCCCAAGGCCGGCTCAATTGAGTACGGGTACCGGGTCCCCTTCGGCGGAATCCACGTTTTCATCGGCAAGATTGGCGAACCGGGCCCTGAGCTAGACATCCGCACCGACATCGTCGAGACGGCTCAGCGTGCACGACCCGCCCGGGTTCAACCTGCCGTGAAGCACGCCTTTGTTGGTTTTATCCATGGGGCGGAACTTGAGGACAAATGTGTGTCTGGTGGTGAGATGGCCATCTACTCTGATGGTGAATCGTCCACAAGCGAGACTAATTCAATGTATCAATTGCAAGACGGACGGCTTGGCGGCTGTTCCAATGGCGACAGTATTCCGGACACATATGAGCCGCCAAACAGGGTTGTGATCTACATGGCAGGTACACAGTCGGCGCTTGGTTCATCAACCGCCATGGCTATGACCTTTGGCTCGACTGCTGCGGCAACGACTGGTGTTAGTAGAATTACACGCCCTCCGGCTCAAGCTTTAACAGCATTATTGGAGGCATTGGCAACTCTGATGGGGGTGGACGTAACCCCGGACAACCAGGAACAGCACAAGGTGGATGTGGTGAAGCTATAAGATGAAATAGCTCAAGCTAAGGAGGAGCTGGCGGCTGAGAATGCTAGGATGGCTACGGAGCGAGCCGCTTTGGAGGCCCAGGCACAGCGAATTCAGGCAGACTCTTTCTGGCTCACTTTGGACCAAAACGCCTTAAACGAAGTCATGCGGAGGAGGCACAAGAGCCGTTTACCCCTGACTTATGATGCGAGAAATCTCTTCAACACACCTGGTGTAGGTACCAGTGACTCGCCGATGGTGAACCAAGCGGCCGAAGCACCATTGACTAGAGCGCCGGTTCAGCCGCATGAGATGGATCCACCTCACTTAGATGCGACTCCTCCTCAGCACGTGCTGACACCGCCGGGTCATTATTATAACCCTTTGGATAATATGATTGTTGCGGCGTCATGACTGGCGGCTCTTCCAGTTGAAGGTGAGTCTCCGGCTTCCATAGAAATGCGGAGAGCCAGAGAGCTCCTTCAGACAGCTCTAGCTCAACAGGCGGCTTATTTGTATAGTTGTGAATGAATTCATTCAACCCCACGTCCAAGACGGAGCTATAACAGGCATACTGAGTCGCCTGCAGTTTCAAGCAGTGAACATCATCGTAACCAGCCTCATGGGCATGACCCGGCGCGTAGTGGTAATAATGCCCGGGCTTTGATGGATCAGGGTAGAGCGCGTCGGGAGGCTGAGCAGGTGGCTCAGCTGGTGGCTCAACAACAACCTCCAGTTTATCCATCGACATCTGTGGAGGCTGGGGCGACCTCCATAACCTTGGGAGTGCCATGTTTAGTGTTGGCTCTGCGCAATGAGCGTTTGCCTAAGGACTTCAAGGGCCCTCGCAAGGTGCCTAATTACACGGCGGATCAGACCCCCGAAGCTTGGATCGAGAGTTGTGAGATGGCCATGGAGATGTTGGATGTTAGTGATGTTGTGTGTACTAAGTATTTCACGGTTGGATGGGCCGGATCGTACTTGGTTGAAGGGGCTCCCTACTAACTCCATCGAATCATGGGCGGAGTTGAAGGCTCGTTCCATCCAAAATTTTAAAGACATGTGTAACGGCCTCTGTCGATTTTAGATTTGGACTCCTGTATTCAAGGAGAAGGCGAGTCAACAACCCATTGGGTGCGCCGGATCTTAGCTGTTATACACTCGTCGGACAGTATCAATGCTGAATCAGCAGTCCTGATGTTGGAGAAGAATTGTTATTTCCTCCCGTTGAAGCAGAAGCTGGGTCGGCATAAACGCCACTGTAACGACATGGGGGAGCTAATGGCGGCTCCAGTTAAATATGCCGAATCTGATAGTACTAAGGACCCTATCGGATCACGGGTTCCAGCAAAACCCTTATGGTTCGAACACTGGGGTGAGCGCAAAGATTTCCTCCCTACCGATCCGCGTCCTAACTAGGCTAAGAACTCGTGAACTAGCTCAACCAACTCACAATACAAAGACACAAGATTTATACTGGTTCGGGCCACCGTAGCGGTGTAATACCCTACACCAGTGTGGTGGTGGTGGATTGCCTCTTGGGCTGATGAAGAACAGTACAAGGGGAAGAGCCTCCTGAGGTTGAGGTGTTCTTGTGCTTGGTGGATGTGTGGATAGGATGTGGTGTCTCTAATCTCTGGTCTGGTATCTCCCTAGCTATGGTGGTGGCTAGCTCTATTTATAGTGGCCCTGGTCCTCTCCCCAAAATTGAGCGGGAAGGGATCCAACAACGGCCAATTTGAAAGGGGACAACTAGCACAAGCTATCCTGACAAAAGTGGTCTTTGCCTGCAAAAGGCTCTGGTGATGACGTCGTCTTGGGCTCCATGGTGACCTCCGTCCTGCCACCCCTCTGGTCTTGGTCTCCTTGTACCAATGTGGAAACCTTTGCTTGATGCCTCGGTACTCTGCGTCTGCGCTTGCCTCCTTAGCACCAAAGGGGAAACAAGGAAGCTGCGCGCGCTGGCGCCCGCCTGGTGTCGATCGTCACGGCTCACGTCACGAGAACCTCACGAGGTTTGCCTGGCCTTGAACTCTCTGCCCCTCATGAGCTAGCCTGGTGAGGCCGCTCCTGAGGAGGTCTTGTGTTGTCCACCTCGCGAGGCTCGGCCCCTCGTGAGGGTCTTGGTTCCTTGTTGATGAAGATGGGTCGTACAGGCCTGCCAGCAAAGCCATGCCGTGGGCCACAGGTAGGCAAGTCTGGGGACCCCCATTCCCAAAACATCGACAGTAGCCCCCGGGCCCAAGGCGCGCTCGTGCTTGGCTTCGAGGTGAAACCAAGGGCCAAGTGCGGAGCGCCGCGGGCCCAACGGCCCAAGGCACGCTCGTGCTTGGCTTTGAGGTGAAACCAAGGGCCAAGTGCGGAGCGTCGCAGGCAAGTCCGCGGCCTTGGTCGACACATGGCGGTTGATTGGACGTGGGCGTCTCTGCTTCCCCACACTGCCTCGGCAACTGCCTGACTTGACGTCCCTGCGAGATGCAAGGAAGACCATCATTACCTGTGATCATGGGTGACGCCGGTTGGCCTTCTCCTGGCATACATGGTAGGGGGGCGGAGCCCCCGTCGCCCATCTTTCCTCTGCCTCTCCCACTTCTTCTTCTCCCTTGCTTCTCTTGCTTGTGCAAACATGGCGTCGTCGAGGAGGTTCACCGCCGCGGAGAAAGGGAAGGCCCCCCGGGAGGGGCCCGGCTCTCCGGCACCCAAGCGTGGACGCGGCCGTCCACTCAAGCACTCCGCAACCCCCGCCGCGGCCCCGTGCAACCGTGGCGGTGCCGCTTCGCGGGGCAGGTCACTCTGGTCGTGGCGGCCTTGTTGATGAAGGGGTGCGCGCCATGGTCGCGCGGCCTCCCCGGCCGCGCTTCACTCGGCGGAGATGCTGCCGGAGTTTGTTGTCTGGTCAGAGAACCTGGCCGACAACTGGCTCCAGCTCCCGCACTTCTTCGCCGACGAGCTGCCGGCCTCAGGCCCAGGCGGGCTTTGGCTACAGGCTGACGGCTGCTGCAGCACGGCTTCCTGGGTCACGGTCAAGGTTTCCGCCGCGGGCAAAGTAGCTCTGGCCCATGGTTGGCAGACGTTCGCCCGTGCGCGTGGCCTGGGTAGGCGGTGCACCATTCATTTCAAGTTCGACGGCGACACGACCCTCTTCGTGAGGGTGTTTGGGGAAGATGGTCGCCGCGCCAGGTGCTACTCCGAGGTGAATGACGGCGAGGAGGTGATCGGCCTTGGGGGCAGCCGCCACGAGGATGGGGGCGAACCCGGCCTTGGTGGCGACCGCGTCTCGCCCAGCTACAGCGGTTCCTCCTTCGACGACAGCTCCAGCAGCGGTGGCTACAACCGGCCGCCATGCCGCCGCACCCGCTTCGAAGATGGTGGTGGGTCGTCTCGTCGTCGTGCCTCGGTGAAGCACGAGGAGAGGTCCGGCTGAGCTTAGGAGGGAGCTGGGTCCTGCCCCCGCGGATCGCTGTAGGCATCACTCTTGTTTTGTTCTTCTTTTCCTTCCTGCATCAAAAAGAAACCAGAATGGGCCCTGAAGGGGCGTGTATCAAACTATGGCCTCGATTATTATGTTATGCTTGTCATTCCTGCATTGTGTCGCGACATCATCGCTTTATGTAGGGATAGCTTAGCTCGACTTGTTTTGAGTCGCCTCCTCCTCACGAGGCGCCTTCTTTCTGGTACCTGTCGAGGCCTCCTTGGCCTGTTATGCACTTAGGAACTGCAAAAAAATCATCAAGAGGTCTATCGCTCACCCGGGGATTGGTCACAGGTGCTACTGGCCCTTATTTGGTGCTTCGCGTCGCGATACCCGTGGGGCACGGAATAGGAGAGGTGCACCAGCTTGCGGGCTCGAACGAGGATGCCTCACGGAAAGACAGAAAGGGGAAGCTCACGAAGATACCTGTTCAGCCCCCTCGCGAGGGACGAGATGGAGAGTACAGGTCGACCGAAGAGGTGAAGGAAAAAATAGAGGCGGAAAGGGATAAAACGAGATCAGTAAGAGACACCAGAAAGCAAATTTCGAATGAAAGAGGGGCAAGCCAACTTCGGAAAGCAAATGAAAAGCCGTGTCCGGCACCTAGTCTAGTCTTCGACGTCTTCTCACCATCGCGGAGATAAGTGCTGCCACTAGGCATGGGGGGAGCCCCCGAGGCCCGAGGGCGGCACTGCTGAGACTCCGGGGCATGTACAGCCCCACTCATTACTACGTGAGAGTGTCACGGGCGGCGATTCTTCACAGGCACTGGGCCTTAACTTCACAGGCACTGGGCCTTGACTTCACAGGCACTAGGCCTTGCTTAACAGGCACTGGGCCTTGCTTAACAGGCACTGGGCCTTTCTTCGCAGGCACCGGGCCTTCTTCACAGGCACTGGGCCTTTCTTCACGGGCACCAAGCCTTCTTCACCGGCACTCGGCCTTTCTTCAGGGGTAGAACTTCTGGAGGTGTGGAATGTTCCAGGCGTTCTGGACGGGCACCCCATCCTGCATCTCCAGGCACGCGGCGCCAAGCCTGGAGACGTGGACGACCTTGAACAGGCCCTCCCACATGGGCGAGAGCTTATGCAGGCCCTCTCGGGAAAGCACCCGCCTCAAGACGAGGTCACCTACCTCAAGAGTCCTGGAGCGGACGCTACGACAGTGGAACCACCGCATCGCCTACTGGTATCTTGCCGCCCGTAGCGCAGCCTCGCTGTGACGTTCCTCCACCAGCATGAGGTCCACCCTCCGCATGGCGTCCTGCTGCGTTTCATCAAACACCAGCCCCCGTGCGGAGGGATGCTCGACCTCGTGAGGAAGGACTGCTTCTGCTCCATAGACAAGGAAGAACGGGGTTTCGCCTGTTGGCTTGGTAACGGTGGTGCGGATCGACCACAGCACAGACTGGAGCTCGTCATGCCAGCCCCTGCCTTAGGCTTCGAGCTTCTTCTTGAAGGTCCTGGTCTTGAGGCCCCTCAGGACCTACGTGTTGGCGCGTTCAGGCTGGCCATTGCTCCTGGGATGCGCTACCGGGGCGTAGCAGATCTGCGTTCCAAGGTTAGCACAATATGACTTGAAAAGATTGCTAGTGAACTGCGAGCTGTTATCAGTGATGATGAGGTTGGGGACCCCAAAACGGCTCACGAGGCCCTTGATGAACTTGACCGCAGAGCCAGCTGGGATGGTGCAGACGGCTTCAACCTCCGGCCACTTAGTGAACTTGTCGATGGCGACATAGAGGTACCGATAGACCCCAGGCGCTCAAGGGAACGGGCCTAGAATATCCAACCCCCATACCGCGAACGTCCATGAGAGTGGAATAGTCTGGAGGCCCTAAGCCGGGTGATGGATCTGCTTGGCGTGGAATTGGTAGGCCTCGCAGGACTTCACCAGTTCAGCCGCGTCGTTGAGCACCATAGGCCATTAGAATCCAGTCCGGAATGCCTAGCCGACGAGGGTTCACAATGACGAGTGGTGCCCACAGCCCCCGCCGTGTATGTCAACTATCATCTCCTTCCCCTGTTCCCTGGAGATGCAATGCAGTGAAACATCATTTGGTCGCTTCCTGTATAACTCACCGTCGCAGATGCAGTATGTTGTGGCCTGACGAGCCACATGCTCTGCGTCCTCCTCCTTCTCTGGCAGCACCCCTTGCTTCAAGTACTCCTTGAATTCCTTGGTCCAGCATCCCTCTTGGGGCTCTAGCGCCAGGAGTAAGCATTCTCTTGAGGTTGGGCCACAGGCTGGGGCTCCTGTGGCAGGAGGCTGCGGGAGCTCCTCCTGAGGCTGAGCTGTTCTGGAAAGCAGTGGCGTTGCTGATGGCTTGAAGAACCGCTCCTCGAAGACGCCAGGCTCCTGGGGCTGTCGCTTGGTTGCCCTTCTAGCGATGTCGTCAGCTTCCTTGTTGGTTCCACGGGGCACATGCTGCAACTCCAGGCCAAAAACGTGCTTCTCCTTCTTGCGCACCTCCGTGAGGTATGCTTCCATGTGTTTGTCCTTCGGCTCGTACAACTTGTTGGAGAAGTTGACGAGGAGCTGCGAGTCGCCCCTGATAGTGAGGCGCTTCACCCCCAGCACCGCTGCTGCCTTCAGACTGGCTATGAGGCCTTCATATTCTACGATGTTGTTGGAGACCTTCTCGCCCTGCTGGAAGCAGAGCTGCACGGCGTAGTAGAGCTTGTCCTGAGTGGGCGAGACAAGGACTGCTCCAGCCCCCATGTCCTGGCGCGCGAAGGCACCATCGAAGTACATGACCCAGCCGTCAGGCGCCTCGCTTCCTGGCGAGAGGGACCGATCTTCCCCTTCTTCAAGTGCCGGGGTGTCTGTCCGTTCTGCCACGAAATCAGCGAGCGCTGCTCCCTTAATGACCCTGGTAGTACTAAACTCCAACTGGAATGCTTGCAACTCGATGTTCCATTCTGCTACCCTTCCGGCAGAGTTTGGGCTCCTGAGCACTCTCTCCAATGGATAAGCTGAGACGACCTTGATCGGGTGGCCCTGGAAGTAGTGCCGCAGCTTTCGCGAGGCCACCAGGAGCGCAAGAAAGAGCTTCTGAGGCATGGGGTACTGTGCCCCCACATCCCGCAACACCGTGCTGACGAAGTATACCGGGTGCTCGACAAGGGCAGGCAAGCTGATGAGGCTTGTGTCTTTCGGAAGCTGGGCGCCTCCTCAGGAGGTAGGGCCCGGGACGCTTGATCATTCGTCGAGGTCCTCACGAGCTTGGGGGCATCGTCCTACCATGCCTGATCCTCTACCGCTGCCGCAGCGGCCCTTGTGGCATCCTTCTCATCTTGCATCGTCTCTGCTGGAGGCGTGGCATGGCGCGATGTGCCCTTGACTTGGTGTTCCTCCCAAACCGCCACCAGAGCTGCGCAGGCTGAGTACGGGGTAGCAGCGAGATAGAGCACTAGGGGCTCGTCGGGCCGCGGCGCCACCATTACTGGAGGGCTGGTCAGGTATCTCTTGAGGTCTGGAAAAGCTTGGTCGGTGTCGGTGTCAAAACCGGTAGATCTCGGGTAGGGGGTACCGAACTGTGCGTCTAGGATCGACGGTAACGGGAGGCAGGGGACACGATGTTTACCCAGGTTCGGGCCATCTTGATGGAGGTAATACCCTACGTCCTGCTTGATTGATATCGATGATATGAGTATTACAAGAGTTGATCTACCACGAGATCGTAGAGGCTAAAACCCTAGAATCTAGCCTATGTTATGATTGTTGTATATATATCCTCTATCGACTAGCCTGGCCTCGGTTTATATAATGCACTAGAGGCCTAGGATAACAAGAGTCCTAGCCGAATACGCCGGTGGTGGGAAGTCCTTGTCTTGATCGCCAAGTCTTGTGGAATCTTCCTTGTATGCAGCAGCTGTCCGAACTGGCCCATGAGTATACGGCCAAGGGGGTTCTCGGCCCAATCTAACAGATTGGGAGATGACGTGGTGAGTACCCTCTAGTCCAGGACACCGTCAGTAGCCCCCTGAACCGGTCTTCAAGTTAGGGACGCTCCTCGATTCTTCCGAACTATTCTTCATTTTCCGTCGTCGGTCTTGAAAACTGGTTCAACAAATCTTCTCATCTTTGATCTTGAGGATCACCGAAGTGCATCCGAAGAGTTTACACGTCGGGTAACCGAGGAGCCCCTTTAAGTTTCCGGCCTTTATCAATGCCTTGTTATTTCTATGCCACACCCCGGGTTTTGAAGTTGTTCCCGGGAGGCAGTGTCCTCTTGCGTCCGAGCTCCAACGCCAGACTGCATTCGAGGTATCTTTTGCAGTCGAGCACCAACGCCAGACCACTTTCGAGCTCCAATGCCGGAATGTATCCGAGCTCCAACGTCGGACTATGTCCAAGCTCCAACGCCGGACTGTCATAAATCACCTTGGTTCAAAAAAGTTGAAGGAGTTTAGCCGAGCGTAATGCCATAAATGCCCTCTATGGAGCCAGCCACTTGCGCCCGAGCTTTATGCCGAACTGCTTCCGAGGAGGTGCACCACCCCGACTGTGGGCCGATTTTTTGTCAATATTTTTGATTGGTGCAATTTATTATCCGCAGAGATATATAGCCAGTAGCCCTCAAGGTGTGTATCGGTTTAAAACCCGAGATGCACCTGAAGGATGACATAAGACCGCTGATCCCAGTAGCCGCTGAGACTCAGGTTGATTTGCAAAATCGGCCTGAGGATCAAGTCCTAGCTCGGCAGAATACTTCGGGACACAAAAAGCGGTGTGCAGAGTCCTCGAGACTTTGGTTGGGTGCGGCCGACCAACCTGAGGATCAAAATCTCCTTAGAAACTATATTGCACTTAAAATTTTCTGCATTGAACAGGCAATGCAGTAGCCCCCGAGACACTCGTCGGGTGGCAACACCAGATCAGGGGATCAATGTGCCCCTTTAACATTTTTAAATAATAAGCCCGAAGCCCAGCAGCCCCCGAGCCTTAATGCGGGCATGGGTGGCCGAATTAAGGATCGATATCCATAGTAAAATCACAAATTATGTGTAATGACTCTATGTATCCAAGTACTTTACGTCATTAATGCTCGGATCCGCATTGTACAAAACTTTGTTGACTGACCATCGGCTTCCACCTCCTCAGCCAGTAGCCGAGGAGTGTTTGTCCTACTTTATAAAGCCTTTATGAGGGCAAAGATTTACGACAAACAAGGCAATCTGGCCATACGGTTTTATAAACAAAGGTACGCAGAGAGATATGTTATATTACTGTTTAACATAAGAAATGTCTTCCAAAGAAAATAGTCCCGCTATTGGTTCCTTTCTTTGGGTTGTCATGCTAAGCATGGTCATGAAACCTCAAACCTAGTGTAAGAGCAAAATATCGAGGATTTAGTTTGGGAGGCCAGTTAATAGCCCCCGGTAGTGTTCGGCGACAGTCGAGGTCAAGCCATAAACACTTCGGCCATTGTTATGAATGGCCCGTCATTTAACACAGTCATCGGATCGCTGACCAGTTTACCAGGATTTGTGACAGTCAGTTTTCAGCTTTCTCCACTGAGGTGCTTAACCATGTGAGCTGGAAGCACAATCGCAGTGGTTCTCCCTTTGCACTCCGAGCCGAACAAAGCGAAACGTAGGAAGCAAGTGCAGGAGCCGGGCAACCCAACTATTGACCGAAGACACAATTCGAAAACGATGCATATATAGCAATATCCGAGAATGTTTTTGCCGAATCTCTAAAGGTGTCTGGCGTTGCACTGCGAGACTTGTGCTGACAACACACAAATAGTTCAAAAGTGCCATAAGCTTGGAAAACCAAAAAACATCAGTAAAAACTTGACGTCCAAACAAGATCAAGTGTTCGGTGGCTATCCGAAAATTGGCCTTAGAAAAAAGTGCTTTTGTCGTGCTTTAACATGACACATCCTATCTCAAGACTTCAAGCGGGCCAGCGTACGGCTTCAACCTCCTATCCCGAGGGCGGAGTACTTCTCATTAGGTCAGTTTAGAAAACTAAACTCTAGCGGTTTTGAGAGAGAAATTAGGCTCCCCGGCTAGTGACCACACGCTCGTGTCGAAAAAAGGAGTGATAAATAATAATAATAATAATAATAATAATAATAATAAAACTTTGCAACGACTAAGAAGAAGAACACTTATTATAAAACGGCTCATATAAATTTAAGAGCCCCCAAGTGACTTGAGTAAAAGAATTTTATGTATAATGATTGTATGTATGGAAGTGCTTATATCATATATGTGTTCACCCGAACTTTAAACATGTCTTAACCGACCGTCGGCTTCTCCCTCTTCTTCCAAGGGACGAAAAGTGTCATGTACTCCGCCTGTCGAGAGTATCGACGGTGTTTCCGATGACCAGGCAATCAGGCCATAAGGCTGTAACAGACAAAGCGCGCTCAGGGAACTTATGCTATATTACTAACGAAGTGTAAGAAGCATCTTCGAAGAAAATAGTACCCCCACCAATACCTTTCTTCGGTGCTCATTATTACTATGAGACTTGTGCAATAGATTTTTTGTACTCATGAGTTCCGTTGTGTGCCGACCATGATTGAAAACAATAAGAGCGCTAGCTTTCGGCTTCACCCAGTCTGAGGTCAGAGCTCGGACGACCCGGTCCTGACAATCGCAGAGGTGCTCCCTTTACTCCCTAGCCGAACAATCGAGAACGTAGGGGTAAGCATAGGAGCCACGCAACCCAGCTTGAAAATCGCTTAAGTCAATATGGTGCATATTGTGGCGTAATACACGAACAACGAATGAAGCCGTACAAGTATAATCATATGCAAGAGGAAAAGCTTCATAAAGGAAGCCCCCAAATAAACGGTGTATTTGAATTTGTGCGTCACAAAAAAAGTTTGTACAAGGAAATTTTTTACACGCAACTTTTTTCCAAAAAAGTATAATGCTTGGTCGAACCGAACACAAGTTAAAAATTTAAAACTTTGAGCATGAAGGCAACTTCGCTGGTTAATGTGTTCGGTATTGATGACGCGGTCCGAGCTTGATGCAGGACAAGGTTCCATCCCCCAAAGGGGTCTCGAGGTGGCGGAGCAAAGAGCTCGGCACTCCGAAGTGGTGACATAGCACGGTCAATGCAGGCCGGCAGAGTGATGCCGAAGTCCTCGACAAGGGATAATGAAGTGTTGACGAAGCCCCCCTGTGGGGGGTCAAAACCGGCGGATCTCAGGTAGGGGGTCCTGAATTGTGCGTCTAGGCCGGATGGTAACAGGAGGCAGGGGACACGAAGTTTTACCCAGGTTCGGGCCCTCTTGATGGAGGTAAAACCCTACGTCCAGCTTGATTAATATTGATGATATGGGTAGTACAAGATTAGATCTACCACGAGATCAGAGAGGCTAAACCCTAAAAGCTAGCCTATGGTATGATTGTATGTTGTGATTATTGTCCTACGGACTAAAACCCTTCGGTTTATATAGACACCAGAGAGGGTTAGTGTTACACAAGGTCGGTTACAAAGGAGGAGATATCCATATACGTATTTCCTAGCTTGCCATCCACGTCAAGTAGAGTTCCATTTGGACACGAGACGAAGTCTTCAATCTTGTATCTTCATAGTCTAACAGTCCAGCCAATGGAGATAGTTTGGCTGTTCGGAGACCCCCTAATACAGGACTCCCTCAGTAGCCCCCGAACCAGGCTTCAATGACGATGAGTCCAGCGTGCAGTATTGTCTTCGGCAATGCAAGGCGGGTTCCTCTCCAAATTCTGTGTACCTGTCAAAATAATGTCCGGTTTCTTGTGAATGTTTGTACTCCTCGGCTTCCACGCCCAATAATGGCCACTTTCCACATGTCGAGCGAATGTGAAGAGCCAGGGTGTTTTCATATATACCCCCTAGCTGCTTGAATGAGCCGCCTATTTAAAAAGACGAGGATTCAGATCCAATTCACACCATCCCCCCTTGGCGAGCCTTCATCGGAGCACACCCGACAGAGATCCATTCCATCTTGGCCGATCGATGCAGCTCCTCCTCTCGCACCCTAGCTCCAAGCCGGGAGATTGGGAGAGATGTTCCATCCTGCACAGCAAATTGGTGATGCTTCAGTCCAAGGGATTTCTTCCCCCAGCGTACCTGGTCCCGGTTCGAGCCGGGCTTGCCACCTACAATGGCGGAGAGCAACTGGAGAGCCGTCCCAATCCCTCCAAGGGAGAGCGGATATGCCTTGTCCCTTATTTGGTAAGAGGGCTCGGATTCCCGATTCATCCGTTTCTCCGGGGGCTTCTGGAGTTCTACGGCCTCTAGTTGCACAACCTTACGCCTGCCTCCCTGCTGCATATCGCGGGATTCGTAGCCCTTTGCGAGTTGTTTTTGGACTGTGAGGCTCATTTCGCTCTGTGGAAGAAGCTGTTCTGCCTTGTGCCCCGTTCTAAGAAGGGATCAATATATCAAGTGGGCGGAGCCGAAGTGTGGCGTATTGCCGGGACCGGATACCTGTTCGGGACCCCAAAGAAGACGTCCGAAGACTGGCCTTCAGAATGGTTTTATATAGAAGACGTCCCCCTTACGAATCCTATTCGGATCGGACTTCCCGAGTTCAACAACGCCCCTTTGAAGAAGCACCGGAGCAGGCATCCACGGAGCTCCCTGGAGGAAGATGACAGGAACATTCTTTACCTGATGAGCCGGATAAGTTTTCTGGCTCGATCCGGATTGACCATGATCGAGGTCATGGACACATGCATCATGCAGGGGGTGCAGCTGCTTCAGTATAGAGGCCACCCCATGTGGGTTTTCAACAGGGAGGATGACGCCACCCGCCACGGCCATAAAGGGCCGGGATCAGCTGCCGATCTAATAAAGATCTTATCCACTTTGTACAAGGGAGAAGAGGAGGAATTCCTTCGTGTCAACCCGCAGGGCGGATTTTCTATGTACAGTCCTCCAGGCTGGGTAAGCGGAGACTTTTTATCGCCCATCCATTTTGTATTCCCGTAGTTAAGTCTTTATTCTAGCGATTTTATCGCAGGAGCTGCGCCAGGCGGTAAAGGAGATAAACATCCCTCCTCCACAACTCGAGGACCCCGGACGGTCCCTTGACCCGACCTCCCAGGAGGATTCGGACATATCTGTGGAGCTGATCAACGAGGTGTTTTACCAATGGAGTAATGACAACGCCTTGGTGGCCATTACGGCCAATTACCCTGGGCTAGTTCCAGCCTCACAGGTGACTGAGACCGAAGTCCCAGCACTTAAAAAGGGATCCGTCCTTGCGCTTTTCGATTGCCGTATAACAGCCGTGTTTTGCAGGGGAGGTCCTCGGGGCAGAAGGTCGAGCCTGTGGCAACTAGCCAACAAGGGGCCGCAAGGCCAGGTAGGCTGAAAAGATCCGCAGTCCGGATTGAGGCACCAGCGCAGCGGTACGGTGCGCGTCTTTATTGGAAGACATTATTTGCGGAGGCATATTAACGCCCATGCCTTCTTTTCAGGAAAAAGAGAGCTCGCCGGACTATACCCGGAGAGGCTACCAATCGCGCCTCCACAAGCCAGGCTCCAAGGTCGGATTCACAGGTGGGAACAAATACAAGGCATGCGCTGGGTGCTCCTCCGACAGAGGATGCGGATAAACTGTCCGCCACCCATTCCGAGGTGGAAAGTGCCATGAACCATAGGCGTCGCTGGACTGTTCTTCATGATGCTTGTTTCTCCCAAGAGGCATTGGATGCCTTCAACTCGGGAGACGCGTACCTTCGTGCCGCTCAAAATGGTCTAGCCAGAGCCACGGAGCAGTATGTAAAGGACATACAGGTGCAAAAATTTGATGAATATATATATCAGTAGCCCCTGTGACTTGAAACAGTTAAGATAACTGATTTAAGGATCATTTGTTATGCAGGTTCTAACAGAAAAGAATACTCAACTGTCCTAGGAGCTGGAAGACTGCAAAGCCCAACTACAGGCCGCACTAGCCGCAGCAGGGGAGCCCAAAGAGACCCCCTCTGGTAACATATCCTTCGAATGATAAGTATCGTATTAGAATGCGGCGTATATGCAGATCTGACGATAAAATTGCAGATGACGCTGGAGTAAATCCGGATAAGCAATAGCTCATACGCCAGCTGAAGGCCGGTGAGAGCGTGCTAACGAGGGTGAGGCAGGAGAAGAATGATCTCCAAGATGCCAACACCAATATGGGCGTGGAACTAAAAGATGTTCGTGCCCAACTGTCGGACTCTGTTAAGGAGAATCGGTGGCTTCGACACGGCATATTTACTAAGTGCTTGAACGAACTTTGAAAAAAGAGTTCGGCGAGGAAGCTAGCTGACAGAGTTATGTTTGTAGGTATGCTAACAGGTCGTCCTGCCGAGGAGATGCCTGGTTCGACGGGTGATCTTCTTCCCAAGCTCTCGCAGTTGCACGAACAAGTTCGGCAGGTGATGCAAGGCATCGCCCAGGCCTTGTGGCCGTCCGTCTCCATACCCGAAGGCCTTGGAGAGCTTGCAGAAAAGCTGAAGGGAGCACGGCGGCGCTTTCGATTCTGGAAGGTATCGGCCTGCCATCAGGGTGCCAGGGAAGCCTGGGCAATGGTGAAGACACGATACACGAAGGCACGGAATAGGAGAGGTGCACCAGCTTGCGGGCTCGAACGAGGATGCCTCGCGGAAAGACAGAAAGAGGAAGCTCACGAAGATACCTGTTCAGCCCCCTCGCGAGGGACGAGAGGGAGAGTACAGGTCGACCGAAGAGGCGAAGGAAAAAATAGAGGCGGAAAGTAAACGGGATCAGTAAGAGACTCCAGAAAGCAAATTTCGAATAAAAGAGGGGCAAGCCAACTTCGGAAAGCAAATGAAAAGCCGCGTCCGGCACCTAGTCTAGTCTTCGACGTCTTCTCACAATCGCGGAGATAAGTGCTGCCACTAGGCATGGGAGGGAGCCCCCGAGGCCCGAGGGCGGCACTCCTGAGACTCCGGGGCGTGTACAGCCCCACTCATTATTATGTGAGAGTGTCACGGGCGGCGATTCTTCACAAGCACTGGGCCTTGACTTCACAGGCACTGGGCCTTGCTTAACAGGCACTGGGCCTTTCTTCGCAGGCACCGGGCGTTCTTCACAGGCACTGGGCCTTTCTTCACGGGCACCGAGCCTTCTTCACAGTCACTCGGCCTTTCTTCAGGGGTAGAACTTCCAGAGGTGTTGAATGTTCCAGGCGTTCTGGACGGGCACCCTGTCCTGCATCTCCAGGCATGCGGCGCCAAGCCTGGAGACGTGGACGACCTTGGACGGGCCCTCCCACATGGGTGAGAGCTTATGCAGCCCCTCTCTGGAAAGCACCCGCCTCAAGACGAGGTCACCTACCTCAAGAGTCCTGGAGCGGACGCTGCGACAGTGGTACCACCGCAGCTGTAGGATCGAAAGTATGTCTAGAGGGGGGTGATTAGACTACTTGACCAAATAAAACTTAACCTTTTCCCAATTTTAGTTCTTGGCAGATTTTAGCTAATTTAGGACAAGTCAAGCAATCATCACATCACTCAAGCAAGCATGCAAAGAGTTTATGGGCAGCGGAAAGTAAAGCATGCAACTTGCGAGAATGTAAAGGGAAGGGTTTGGAGAATTCAAACGCTATTGGAGATAGGGATGTTTTTCCCGTGGTTCGGATAGGTGGTGCTATCCTACATCCACGTTGATGGAGACTTCAACCCACGAAGGGTAACGGTTGCGCGAGTCCACACAGGGCTCCACCCAAGGGTAACGGTTGCGCGAGTCCACATAGGGCTCCACCCAAGGGCAACGGTTGCGCGAGTCCACACAGGGCTCCACCCACGAAGGGTCCACGAAGAAGCAACCACCCACAAAGGGTCCACGAAGAAGCAACCTTGTCTATCCCACCATGGCCATCGCCCACACAGGACTTGCCTCACTAGTGGTAGATCTTCATGAAGTAGGTGATCTCCTTGCCCTTACAAACTCCTTGGTTCAACTCCACAATCTTGTCGGAGGCTCCCAAGTGACACCTAGCCAATCTAGGAGACACCACTCTCCAAGAAGTAACAAATGGTGTGTAGGTAATGAACTCCTTGCTCTTGTGCTTCAAATGATAGTCTCCCCAACACTCAACTCTCTCTCATAGGATTTGGATTTGGTGGAAAGAGGGTTTTTGTGGAAAGCAACTTGGGAAGGCTAGAGATCAAGATTCATATGGTAGGAATGGAATGTCTTGATCTCAACACATGAGTAGGTGGTTCTCTCTCAGAACATATGAGTTGGAATGGTGTGTGTGTTCTGATGGCTCTCTCACTGAATGAGAAGGAGGTGGAGGGGTATATATAGCCTCCACACAAAATCCAACCGTTACATACAATTTACCAATCTCGGTGGGACCGAATCAGAAAACTCGGTCTGACCGAAATAGTAAACCTAGTGACCGTTAGGAATTTCGATGGGACTGACATGCAACTTGGTAGGACCAATTCGGTTAGGGTTTGGGCATAACGTAATCTCGGTGAGACCGATTACACAAACTCGGTGAGACCGAGTTTGGTAATTAGCTTACCAGAGAGTTGGTCAGGCAAACTCGGTGGGACCGATTTGCTCTTTTGGTGAGACCGAGTGGAACTCGGTGAGACCGAAAAGTTACAAAGGGGAAACACTGAGTTTATATTGCAATCTCGGTGGGACCGATTCGCTCTTTCGGTAAGACCGAAAAGTAACGAAAGGGAAACAGAGAGTTTGCATCCCCATCTCGGTGAGACCGAGTTCCTTATCGGTAGAACCGAATTGCTAGGGTTTGGCAGTGGCTAATGACAAGTGAAACTCGGTGGCGCCGGATAGGAAGAATCGGTAGGACCGAGTTTGGCTTAGGGTTTAGGTCATATGTGGATATGGGAAAGTAGTTGAGGGTTTTGGAGCATATCACTAAGCACATGAAGCAAGAGGCTCATTAAGCAACACCTCATCCCTCCTTAATAGTATTGGCTTTTCCTAAAGACTCAATGTGATCTTGGATCACTAAAATATAAAATGAAGAGTCTTGAGCATTTGAGCTTGAGCCAATCCTTTGTCCTTAGCATTTTGAGGGTTCCACTTTCACATCCATGCCATGCCAATCATTGACCTTTCCTGAAATAATCATCTTGGAATAGCATTAGCTCAATGAGCTATATGTTGTTATGAATTACCAAAACCACCTAGGGATAGTTGCACTTTCAATCTCCCCCTTTTAGGTAATTGATGACAACATATAGATCAAAGCTTCGAAAAATGATAATAAGCATGAAATATATCGTCGCTTTGAGAAGTATGTGATAAGTAAGAGCTCCCCCTAAATTTGTGCATATTTAAAATTTGCTTTGGACTGCAAATGCACAAAGAGTTAGAGTCATGGGTTACTCTTCCATGTCACATACATCTTGGTGCAGCGCTCAAAATGATAAGAATGAAATACATGCACTCATCACCAAGAATAATGAATGATCACATAAGATAGATAAAATGATAATATTTAAGCAAGCATTAAGCAAACATTAAGTGTAGCTTATGATCAAACACATGATCATCAATGTCTCACAAATAATGACGTAGTATCTCAAGCACTCAAAAGCAGACAAGTTCGAAAAACCACCAAATAAAGCAAGAGAGAAAAGCAACACTCTCTTTCTCGAAGCCTATGATCTATACATCTTCTCCCCCTTTGGCAACAAGTTACCAAAAAGTTCCTAGAAAATGCATAGCACTAGATCGACGCTCAGGCTTGATCATCAGGTGGTGGTGGAGTCCGGAGCACTCCAAGGACGAAGCCTTCGGTAGACGTGGTCGGAGTCGAGGCTGAAGTGGATGCTAGAGCTGGTGGAACTGAGGTTGTGGCTGGTGCAGACGTTGTAGCTCTGGTGTCAGCAACTGGCAGTGCAGACGACCTCGGACCTCGTGGCACCCTCGCAAAAGCATCAGTCGTGGTCCTGCCTCTCCTCTCATTCATGTCGTCCTGGAGCTGCTCCACGGCAGTCTGTATCTCTGTCACCTTGATGTCCAAGTCATAGAACCTCTGTTCCATGATCCTCTCTAAACTCGCCTGGTTCTGAGTTAGGGTGGCTATACTCTTCTCAATCCGCAGGGTGGACGCAATCAGGTAACCAAGCTGCTCTCGTTTGGTTTTCAGGAAGTAATCAGATGCCTCCGCTTGAGTAGGCATCCTGGCAGCTTTCTCCTTCTTCGCCTTCTCCTTCTGAGCTTGTGCGTGGGCAGATGATGGTTCATTCTCAGTCATAACAACTTGATTATCTTTGAAATCAGGACGGATGGGCAGGTGTTCCTTATCCAACAAATATACGCCCATGCCCATCTTGGAGTTGATGAGCTCCTGAATCTGAGGGGCATATCCACAGCTCTTCTTCTGATCTGCCGCAGTCCTTTTGATTGTTTCCACTATGAGGCTCATGACTTTGAATTTTTGAGGCACGTCAAAGACATGAAGCAAATTGATCGCGTGACCTCTGATCATCTTGTGATCTCCAGACTTGGGCAGAAGGGTGTGCCTAAGGATCCAGTTGATCGTAGGCAATCCTGATAGCAGATAATGCACTGAGCCAAACTTGAACGTGTCAAGTGCTTCATTCGGAATCTCCTTGTACATATTGGACATGGAGTTGTGGTCCATCTTTTTCTTGGCATAAATGTCCAAGTCATCTGCTTGCTCCTCTGGGGCATTGATCAGCTTCGCCTATTCCTCAACAGTAGAGTGGTACCTTCTACCCTCTGACATCCATGTGATCCTGCCATCCAGATAAAAGTGTGTTGTGGAGTAGAATTGCATAATTAGCTCCTCGTTCCACTTTGTGAGCTTCTTCCCAACAAAGTCTGCAACTCCACACGCACTAAAGCTGTCAAATACTCCAGGGTAGTACTCTTCATTGTCCTTGATATAGGTCCAGTCGACCCATCTCATGTCACATACAATTGGCTTCTTGTCAAGTAGCACTGTCTCATAGAAATCCTGCTGCTCCTTGGTATGAAACCTGTAGTCCACTGCAGTCCTTCTCCTAGAAGCATATGGGTCTGCTTCTCTCCATTTCCTGAGCCCTGAGTCTCTCCTGAGCTTCATATCCTCAGCCTCAGGATGAGCATCGTTGTGGTCTGGGATCTTGGGCTTTAGCTTCCTTAGGACATTTTCTTCCTCATCCTCAGCAACAGTCTCAGGCACTGGGGCCTTGTTCTTCTCAGCTGCAGGAATGCTCCTTGTATTTCTCTTAGGTTTTGGCTTGGAGGCAGCTTTGGGCTTAGATGCAGTAGCCCCTGACCTTATGGCATCACTCATTAGCTTGGGTGCCTTGGGCGCTGGTGCAGCTGCCTCTTCTTCCTCTTCCTCTTCCATGATGGAAGCTTTGCCAAGCACTCTAGCAACAATCTTCTTCACCCTCTCTTTCCTTTTCTTGCCCTCAGCTGCAGCTGGCTCTTGGGAAGTGGGATTCTCAGTTGAGGCTCTAGCCTTTGACATGGGCTGCCTGCCTGCTGGCCTTTTGATTTTCAGACCTGGCTTAGTGCCTTGAGCTGGTTCAATTCTCTTGGAAGTGGCCTCTTCCTCTGCCACATAGTCCTCATCTTCAGAAACTGAGGTTCTCTTCTTCCTTTGTCTAGTGGCAGCTTTAGGCAGGTTGCTGGGTGTGCTCCTGCTGCCATCATTTGAGGAACTTGAGGGGCTAGTGCCCTCACTCAACTGCACTTGCTTCTCTGACAAGTTTTGGCTGTCACTCTGGTCTGACATGCTGCAAACTGACTGCTGACCCTGTGAATAGATTATAGAGGAGATAGAGTGGATGAGCATCACAAAATGCAGAGATTTTTGCAAAAAGAATGATCCAAAAACTTAGTTTTAGTTTCCCACTGAAATCATCTCGGATCTACCGATTTTCAAACTCGGTGATACCGAAGCAGTTTTGGAACCTAAACTAGTGAACTCGGTAGGACCGAGTCACAATTCGGTGGCACCGAGACTGCTAGGGTTTCACTGAGTTCAAAAATCGGTCACACCGATAAGTAATTCTCGGTCAGACCGAGTCTCACTTGTGTAATGGCATAAGCCAAATCGGTGGGACCGAGTTTTTCAACTCGGTGGGTCCGAGATAGTTTCGGGGGAAACCTAAACCTAGAATTTTCGAATCAAACCTAATCTATGAGCGTTTTGACTGGATAGAAGTTTATCAAACGTGGCTAGAAACAATATGATCACAATGTGCTAGGAATCAGATTGAGGAATAGCACAAAGATCAAGTCCATACCCTAGTTCGGCGGGGACTTGCTACGGCGGCAACGGCGGGGCAGAATTCCCATTGACGGCGACGGAGACCAGCGACTGGAGGCTGCTGGCGGCGAGAAGACGATCCGGAGACCTCGAGGGCAGAGCAGGCTATCGCGCGGGCGAAGGGGTTCGGAGAAATTTCCAAATTTTGCCCGTGACTATATATAGCCCGACCCTGTCGGTGTGACCGAGTGGAACAACTCGGTGGCACCGAGATTCATAACTGCGTGCAGTTACTGAAACTCGGTGTGACCGAAAGGTTCAAATCGGTTGCATCGAGATCGAAAACCTAGATCAACTTAATGATCTCGGTAGGACCGAAAGTGGAGTATCGGTCAGACCGAGAATCATAAAGAGGTTTTGGAATTTTAAGTCTATGACGAATCGGGGACTTCGAGCGCTCCTCACACAGAGTGGTTCAAATCTGACTTGATCAAATTTTGTGATGCAGCATGAATAGAGTTTGAGACGAGAAAAGCATAGATAGCTAGAGGACGTTCTTAGGCATTCTTGTCCATCCACTTGGCAAAAGAGGATAAAACCAAGCAATCAAAACAACAAGTGGATGTCCTCGAATGAGTAAAATATGCAATCAGCATGCTCACACAATAAGATGGCAAATGAAATATGTGGCAAGGCATGCACAATCAATTCTAGCATCTATCAAGCAATTTGCGATGACTAGGTCATCTATATATGAGTATATTGACTTAGGAGTCAAGTGAGAACACTTGATCATAGGTCATACTCACGTTTAAGCTCAAGTGGGGTTACCACTTTTACATAAAGCATTGTTGTGTTCACATCTTTAGAGTTGCTTTAGCTCAAGTCTTAGAGTAAAGCTCCCCCTAGATGTGATATCCCCCCTAAGAGGGATGAACTAACCTTGGGTTTTGTCGATGATGACTTCATGTAGATATTGAAGATGTGGATGCTCAATGTTGATGCAGGTCTCTTGGAGCTATCCATATGAGTGAATTGCACTTTCAATACCTACATGGGTTAGTCCCACAAGGAACAAACAAGGATATCCATAGACATAGAGTGATGCACATAAAAGATGATGTCCATGAAAACTTTTAGGTTACCTTGTCCCTTGTCTTACCAACAAGAGGGTTTGTGACTCCTTGAACTAGTGCAAGATGTGGAAGTTGATTGCACTTGTTCTTGCCAAAATGATAAGAGTGAAGTATGTTGGCGGAGTCACCCTCAAGAACTCTCTAGTTCTTCTTCTTTTGGATCCACATCATCTTGATGGGAATCCTTGGAGTTGTAGTCGTACTTGATGAAGTGGAACTAGTCTTGGGAATCCACTTGACTAAGGTCTTAGGAGCTTCTTCAAATGCATCAATTTCCTCTTGAAGCTTGTCCTTGCCTTTTTGCTCGTAGTCTTGTGGTGGAAGATCATCTTGAGCTTGTGTCCCCTTGAAAGAAGTATACTTCTCTTGTTGAGGGACAAACTTTGTCTTGGGGTATTGATCTTCTTCCCACTCAACTCCATTGGCATTGAACTTTCGTTCAAAACCAACACCTTGATTCTTCCGGTGCATTCCTTGCTTGCGCACAATTTCCTCGAATTGCTTACTCCCGGCAAGGCTTTTGTACACTCCTTTCTCTATAATTCCCTTCAATAAGCTATTTTCTTGCTCAAGTGTAACTTGGTTAAGAGAATCATTAGTGGAATCAAGAGAACTGCTAGAAGCAACAATATTGGATTTAGCATGATCATTGTTACTACTAGAGGAAGAATCTTTCTTGTTAGACTTGACTTGAGGCATGTAAGTGGATAAGAGTAAACTCTTGGCAATGTAAGAAGAACTTTTCTTGCGGAGATCATCATTGATTGCCTTTAAGAACTCATGCTCTTGCTCAAGATTGAGCTTTTCAAAGCGTAGTTTCTCATGAGCTCTTAAAAGTTCTCGATGATCTTCGAAGATAGTGTCATGAGCTAACTTAAGAGTTTTTACTTCTTTAGTTAGAGCCTCAATCTTCTCCTTATCATTGTCATTCATTTTATCTTGATTAGCATCATTAATTGGTCTTTCATCATAGTATTCATCACTAGAGTTGTCACCAAGAAAATCATCACCTAACAAGTTATCTTCATCACTATTGAAATCAACATACTTGGGGTGTGTTACCTTAGGACCTTTGGCCATGAAGCATCTTCCAATTCCTTCATTTGGTGAGTCAAATATGTCGTAGGAGTTGGTTGACACAAGTGCTAGACCGGCAACACCTTCATCTTGAGTATCTTCGGAGTCGGAGTGATAACTTCTCTCGGAGTGGCTGTCGGAGTCGGAGCCGGATACCCATTCACCAACATGAGCTTGATGTCTTCGTCTTGTGTAGCTCCTTGATGATTTTTCCTTCCTTTCCGAATCCTTGCTTCTCCGTGAGTATCTACGTTCATAACGATCATCTCTACTCCTTCTCTCTCTTGGTGGTGATCCTTTGCTTCTTCTTTTTGGAGAATCTTCTCTTCTCTTGTAGGGAGCCGTACACTCATTGGAATAGTGTCCGGGTCTTCCACAATTGTAACAGTTTCGCTCTCGACTAGAAGATCTTTTGTCATTGTAGGACCTTGACTTGGAGCTTCTATCTTTGCTTCTACTCTTGTAGAACTTGTTGAAGTTCTTCACCATTAAGCTCAATTCTTCATTGAAGTCTTGTTTCTCACTTGATGATGTAGGGGCTTCACATGAGGCTTTATAGGCACCACTTGATTTGTTGTGAAGTTCCTCTTTATCCTTAAGTGACATCTCATGAGCAACAATTCTTCCAATCACCTCCGTTGGCTTGAGATCTTTGTAATTGGGCATCATTTGGATCAATGTGCACACGGTATCATATTTTCCATCCAAGGCTCTTAGGATCTTCTTGATGATGAATCTATCGGTCATCTCTTCACTTCCTAAGCCGGCAATCTCATTTGTGATGAGAGCAAGCCTAGAGTACATTTCAGCGACACCTTCACCATCCTTCATCTTGAACTTGTCAAGTTGGCTTTGAAGCACATCCAACTTGGATTCCTTGACGGAGTCGGTACCTTCCTGCATATCAATCAAAGTGTCCCAAATTTCCTTTGCATTCTCAAGGCGGCTGATTTTGTTGAATTCTTCGGGGCACAATCCGTTGAAGAGAATATCACAAGCTTGAGCATTGTATTGCAACATCTTCAACTCATCCGCGGTAGCTTCACGGTTTGGTTCTCTCCTGTCAAAGAAGTCACCTTGCAAACCAACACACACAATAGCCCAAACAGCGGGGTTATGTCCAAGAATATGCATTTTCATTTTATGCTTCCAACTAGCAAAATTAGTACCATCAAAGTAAGGACCTCTACGGTGATAATTTGCCTCGCTAGACGCCATACTCTCCTAGGTTGTGAAACCAAGGCTATGACCACCAAAAGCTATGGAGATCAAGCAAATGGAGACCAACGCTCTGATACCACTTGTAGGATCGAAAGTATGTCTAGAGGGGGTGATTAGACTACTTGACCAAATAAAACTTAACATTTTCCCAATTTTAGTTCTTGGCAGATTTTAGCTAATTTAGGACAAGTCAAGCAATCATCACATCACTCAAGCAAGCATGCAAAGAGTTTATGGGCAGCGGAAAGTAAAGCATGCAACTTGCGAGAATGTAAAGGGAAGGGTTTGGAGAATTCAAACGCTATTGGAGACACGGATGTGTTTCCCGTGGTTCGGATAGGTGGTGCTATCCTACATCCACGTTGATGGAGACTTCAACCCACGAAGGGTAACGGTTGCACGAGTCCACACAGGGCTCCACCCAAGGGCAACGGTTGCGCGAGTCCACACACGGCTCCACCCAAGGGCAACGGTTGCGCGAGTCCACACAGGGCTCCACCCATGAAGGGTCCACGAAGAGGCAACCACCTACAAAGGGTCCACGAAGAAGCAACCTTGTCTATCCCACCATGGCCATCGCCCACACAGGACTTGCCTCACTAGCGGTAGATCTTCATGAAGTAGGCGATCTCCTTGCCCTTACAAACTCCTTGGTTCAACTCCACAATCTTGTCGGAGGCTCCCAAGTGACACCTAGCCAATCTAGGAGACACCACTCTCCAAGAAGTAACAAATGGTGTGTAGGTAATGAACTCCTTGCTCTTGTGCTTCAAATGATAGTCTCCCCAACACTCAACTCTCTCTCATAGGATTTGGATTTGGTGGAAAGAGGGTTTTTGTGGAAAGCAACTTGGGAAGGCTAGAGATCAAGATTCATATGGTAGGAATGGAATGTCTTGATCTCAACACATGAGTAGGTGGTCCTCTCTCAGAACATATGAGTTGGAATGGTGTGTGTGTTCTGATGGCTCTCTCACTGAATGAGAAGGAGGTGGAGGGGTATATATAGCCTCCACACAAAATCCAACTGTTACATACAATTTACCAATCTCGGTGGGACCGAATCAGAAAACTCGGTCTGACCGAAATAGTAAACCTAGTGACCGTTAGGAATTTCGGTGGGACTGACATGCAACTCGGTAGGACCGATTCGGTTAGGGTTTGGGCATAACGTAATCTCGGTGAGACCGATTACACAAACTCGGTGAGACCGAGTTTGGTAATTAGCTAACCAGAGAGTTGGTCAGGCAAACTCGGTGGGACCGATTTGCTCTTTCGGTGAGACCGAGTGGAACTCGGTGAGACCGAAAAGTTACAAAGGGGAAACACTGAGTTTATATTGCAATCTCGGTGGGACCAATTCGCTCTTTCGGTAAGACTGAAAAGTTACGAAAGGGAAACAGAGAGTTTGCAACCCCATCTCGGTGAGACCGAGATCCTTATCGGTAGAACCGAATTGCTAGGGTTTGGCAGTGGCTAATGACAAGTGAAACTCGGCGGCGCCCGATAGGAAGAATCGGTAGGACCGAGTTTGGCTTAGGGTTTAGGTCATATGTGGATATGGGAAAGTAGTTGAGGGTTTTGGAGCATATCACTAAGCACATGAAGCAAGAGGCTCATCAAGCAACACCTCATCCCTCCTTAATAGTATTGGCTTTTCCTAAAGACTCAATGTGATCTTGGATCACTAAAATATAAAATGAAGAGTCTTGAGCTTTTGAGCTTGAGCCAATCCTTTGTCCTTAGCATTTTGAGGGTTCCACTTTCACATCCATGCCATGCCAATCATTGAGCTTTCCTGAAATAATCATCTTGGAATAGCATTAGCTCTATGAGCTATATGTTGTTATGAATTACCAAAACCACCTAGGGATAGTTGCACTTTCAGCAGCGCCTGCTGGTATCTTGCCGCCCGTAGCGCAGCCTCGCTGTGACGTTCCTCCACCAGCATGAGGTCCACCCTCCGCATGGCGTCCTGCTGCGTTTCATCAAACACCAGCACCCATGCGGAGCGATGCTCAACCTCGTGAGGAAGGACTATTTCTGCTCCATAGACGAGGAAGAACGGGTTTTCGTCCGTTGGCTTGTTAACGGTGGTGCGGATCGACCACGGCACAGACTGGAGCTCGTCATGCCAGCCCCTGCCGTAGGCTTCGACCTTCTGCTTGAAGGTCCTGGTCATGAGGCCCCCCAGGACCTATGCGTTGGCACGTTCAGGCTGGCCATTACTCCTGGGATGCGCTACCGAGGCGTAGCAGATCTGCGTTCCAAGGTTAGCACAATATGACTTGAAAAGATTGCTAGTGAACTGCGAGCCGTTATCAGTGATGATGAGGTTGGGGACCCCAAAACGGCTCACGAGGCCCTTGATGAACTTGACCGCAGAGCCAGCTAGGATGGTGCGGACGGCTTCAACCTCCGGCCACTTAGTGAACTTGTCGATGGCGACGTAGAGGTACCGATAGACCCCAGGCGCTCAAGGGAATGGGCCTAGAATATCCAACCCCCGTACCATGAACGTCCATGAGAGTGGAATATTCTGGAGGCCCTAAGCCGCCTGATGGATCTACTTGGCATGGAATTGGTAGTCCTCGCATGACTTCACCAGCTCAGCCGCCTTGTTGAGCACCGTAGGCCATTAGAATCCACTCCGGAATGCCTAGCCGACGAGGGTTCACAATGACGAGTGGTGCCCACAGTCCCCGCCGTGTATGTCAACTATCATCTCCTTCCCTTGTTCCCTGGAGATGCAATGCAGTGAAACATCATTTGGTCGCATCCTGTATAACTCACCGTCATAGATGCAGTATGTTGTGGCCTGACGAGCCACACACTCTGCGTCCTCCTCCTTCTCTGGCAGCGCCCCTTGCATCAAATACTCCTTGAATTCCTAGGTCCAGCATCCCTCTTGGGGCTCTAGCGCCAGGAGTAAGTGTTCTCTTGAGGTCGGGCCACAGGCTGGGGCTCCTGTGGCAGGAGGCTGCGGGAGCTCCTCCCGAGGCTGAGCTGTTCTTGAAAGTAGTGGCGTTGCTGATGGCTTGAAGAACCGCTCCTCGAAGACGCCAGGCTCCTGGGGCTGTCGCTTGGTTGCCCTTCTAGCAATGTCGTCAGCTTCCTTGTTGGTTCCACGGGGCACATGCTGCAACTCCAGGCCAAAAAATTGCTTCTCCTTCTTGCGCACCTCCGTGAGGTATGCTTCCATGTGCTTGTCCTTCGGCTCGTACAACTTGTTGGAGAAGTTGACGAGGAGCTGCGAGTCGCCCCTGATAGTGAGGTGCTTCACCCCCAGCGCTGCTGCTACCTTCAGACTGGCTATGAGGCCTTCATATTCTACGATGTTGTTGGAGACCTTCTCGCCCTGCTAGAAGCAGAGCTGCACGGTGTAGTAGAGCTTGTCTTGAGTGGGCGAGACAAGGACTGCTCCAGCCCCCACATCCTGGCGCCTCGCTTCCCGACGAGAGGGACCGATCTTCCCCTTCTTCAAGCGCCGGGGTGTCTGTCCATTCTGCCACAAAATCAGCGAGCGCGGCTCCCTTAATGAGCCTGGTAGTACTGAACTCCAACTGGAATGCTTGCAACTCGATGTTCCATTCTGCTACCGTTCCGACAGAGTTTGGGCTCCTGAGCACTCTCTCCAATGGATAAGCTGAGACGACCTTGATCGGGTGGCCCTGGAAGTAGTGCCGCAGCTTTTGCGAGGCCACTAGGAGCGCAAGCAAGAGCTTCTGAGGCATGGGGTACTGCGCCCTCACATCCAGCAACACCGTGCTGACGAAGTATACCGGGTGCTCGACGAGGGCAGGCAAGCTGATGAGGCTTGTGTCTTCCGGAAGTTGGGCGCCTCCTGAGGAGGTAGGGCCCGGGACACTTGATCGTTCGTTGAGGTCCTCATGAGCTTGGGGGCGTCGTCCTGCCGTGCCTGATCCTCTACCGCTGCCGCTGCGGCCCTTGTGGCGTCCTTCTCGTCTTGCATCGTCTCTGCTGGAGGCGTGGCATGGCGCGATGTTCCCTTGACTTGGTGTTCCTCCCGAACCGCCACCAGAGCAGCGCAGGCTGAGTACGGGGTAGCAGCGAGATAGAGCACTAGGGGCTCGCCGGGCCGCGGCGCCACCATTACTGGAGGGCTGGTCAGGTATCTCTTGAGGTCATGAAAAGCTTGGTCGGTGTCGGTGTCAAAATCGGCAGATCTCGGGTAGGGGGTCCCGAACTATGCGTCTAGGATCGATGGTAATGGGAGGCAGGCGACACGATGTTTACCCAGGTTCGGGCCATCTTGATGGAGGTAATACCCTATGTCCTGCTTGATTGATATAGATGATATGAGTATTACAAGAGCTGATCTACCACGAGATCGTAGAGCCTAATCCCTAGAAGCTAGCCTATGTTATGGTTGTTGTATATATATCCTCTATCGACTAGCCTGGCCTCGGTTTATATAATGCACCAGAGGCCTAGGATAACAAGAGTCCTAGCCGAATACGCCGGTGCGGGGAAGTCCTTGTCTTGATCGCCAAGTCTTGTGGAATCTTCCTTGTATGCGGCAGCTGTCCGAACTGGCCCATGAGTATATGGCCAGGGGGGTCCTCGGCCCAATCTAAATGATTGGGAGATGACGTGGTGAGTACCCCCTAGTCCAGGACACCGTCAGTAGCCCCCTGAACCGGTCTTCAAGTTAGGGACGCTCCTCGATTCTTCCGAACTATTCTTCATCTTCCGTCATCGGTCTTGAAAACTGGTTCAACAAATCTTCTCATCTTCGATCTTGAGGATCGCCGAAGTGCATCCGAAGAGTTTACACGTCGGGTATCCGAGGAGCCCCTTTAAGTTTCCGGCCTTTATCAATGCCTTGTTATTTCTATGCCACACCCCGGGTTTTGAAGTTGTTCCCGGGAGGCAGTGTCCTCTTGCGTCCGAGCTCCAACGCCGGACTGCATTCGAGGTATCTTTTGCAGTCGAGCACCAACGTGGGACAACTTCCGAGCTCCAACGCCGGAATGTATCCGAGCTCCAACGTCGGAGTATGTCCAAGCTCCAATGCCGGACTGTCATAAATCACCTTGGTTCAAAAAAGTTGAAGGAGTTTAGCCGAGGTAATGCAGGAAATGCCCTCTATGGAGCCAGCCACTAGCGCCCGAGCTTTATGCGGAACTGCTTCCGAGGTGGTGCACCACCCCGACTGTGGGCCGATTTTTTGTCAATATTTTTGATTGGTGCAATTTATTCTCCGCCGAGATATATAGCCAGTAGCCCTCAAGGTGTGTATCGGTTTAAAACCCAAGATGCACCTGAAGGATGACATAAGACCGCTGATCCCAGTAGCCGCTGAGACTCAGGTTGATTTGCAAAATCGGCCTGAGGATCAAGTACTAGCTCGGCAGAATACTTCGGGACACAAAAAGCGGTGTGCTGAGTCCTCGAGACTCTGGTTGCATGCGGCCGACCAACCTGAGGATCAAAATCTACTCAGAAACTGTATTGCACTTAAAATTTTCTGCATTGAACAAGCAATGCAGTAGCCCCTGAGACACTGGTCGGGTGGCAACACCAGATCAGGGGATCAATGTGCCCCTTTAACCTTTTTAAATAATAAGCCCAAACCCTAGCAGCCCCCGAGCCTTAATGTGGGCATGGGTGGCCGAATTAAGGATCGATATCCATAGTAAAATCACAAATTATGTGTAATGACTCTATGTATCCAAGTACTTTACGTCATTAATGCTCGGATCCACATTGTACAAAACTTTGTTGACCGACCATCGGCTTCCACCTCCTCGGCCAGTAGCCGGGGAGTGTTTGTCCTACTTTATAAAGCCTTTATGAGGGCAAAGATTTACGACAAACAAGGCAATCTGGCCATACGATTTTATAAACAAAGGTACGCAGAGAGATATGTTATATTACTGTTTAACATAAGAAATGTCTTCCGAAGAAAATAGTCCCGCTATCGGTTCCTTTCTTTGGGTTGTCATGCTAAGCATGGTCATGAAACCTCAACCCTAGTGTAAGAGCAAAATATCGAGGATTTAGTTTGGGAGGCCCGTTAATAGCCCCCGGTAGTGTTCGGCGACAGTCGAGGTCAAGCCATAAACACTTCAGCCATTGTTATGAATGGCCCGTCATTTAACACGGTCATCGGATTGCTGACCAGTTTACCAGGATTTGTGACAGTCAGTTTTCAGCTTTCTCCATTGAGGTGCTTAACCATGTGAGCTGGAAGCACAATCGCAGTGGTTCTCCCTTTGCATTTCGAGCCGAACAAAGCGGAACGTAGGAAGCAAGTGCAAGAGCCGGGCAACCCAACTATTGACCGAAGACACAATTCGAAAATGATGCATATATAGCAATATCCGAGAATGTTTTTGCCGAATCTCTAAAGGTGTCCGGCGTTGCACTGCGAGACTTGTGCTAAAAACACACAAATAGTTCAAAAGTGCCATAAGCTTGGAAAACCAAAAAACGTCAATAAAAACTTGACGTCCGAACAAGAACAAGTGTTCGGTGCCTATCTGAAAATTGGCCTTAGAAAAAAGTGCTTCTGTCGTGCTTTAACATGACACATCCTATCTCAAGAATTCAAGAGGGTCAGCCTACGGCTTCAACCTCCTATCCCGAGGGCGGAGTACTTCTCATTAGGTCAGTTTAGCAAACTAAACTCTAGCGGTTTTGAGAGAGAAATTAGGCTCCCCGGCTAGTGACCACACGCTCATGTCGAAAAAAGGAGTGATAAATAATAATAATAATAATAATAATAATAATAATAATAATAATAATAATAAAAACTTTGCAATGACTAAGAAGAAGAACACTTATTATAAAACGGCTCATATGAATTTCAGAGCCCCCAAGTGACTTGGGTAAAAGAATTTTATGTATAATGATTGTATGTACCGAAGTGCTTATATCATATCTGTGTTCACCCGAACTTTAAACATGTCTTAACCGACCGTCGGCTTCTCCCTCTTCGGCCAAGGGCCGAAAAGTGTCATGTACTCCGCCTGTCGAGAGTATCGACGGTGTTTCCGATGACCAGGCAATCAGGCCATAAGGCTGTAACAGACAAAGCACGCTCAGGGAACTTATGCTATATTACTAACAAAGTGTAAGAAGCATCTTCGAAGACAATAGTACCCCCACCAATAGTTTTCTTCAGTGCTCATTATTACTATGAGACTTGTGCAACAGATTTTTTGCACTCATGAGTTCCGTTGTGTGCCGACCATGATTGAAAACAATAAGAGCGCTAGCTTTCGGCTGCACCCAGTCTGAGGTCAGAGCTCGGACGACCCGGTCGTGACAATCGCAGAGGTGCTCCCTTTACTCCCTAGCCGAACAATCGGGAACGTAGGGGTAAGCATAGGAGCCACGCAACCCAGCTTGCAAATCGCTTAAGTCAATATGGTGCATATTGTGGCATAATACACGAACAAGGAACGAAGCCATACAAGTATAATCATATGCAAGAGGAAAAGCTTCATAAAGGAAGCCCCCAAATAAACGGTGTATTTGAATTTGTGCGTCACAAACAAAGTTTGTACAAGGAAATTTTTTACAAGCAACTTGTTTCCAAAAAAGTATAATGCTTGGTCGAACCGAACACAAGTTAAAAATTTAAAACTTTGAGCATGAAGGCAACTTCGCTGGTTAATGTGTTCGGTATTGATGACGTGGTCCGAGCTTGATGCGGGACAAGGTTCCATCCCCCAAGACGGTCTCGAGGTGGCGGAGCAAAGAGCTCGGCACTCCGAAGTGGTGACATAGCACGGTCAATGCAGGCCGGCAGAGTGATGCCGAAGTCCTCGGCAAGGGGTAAGGAAGTGTTGACGAAGCCCCCCTGTCGATGTCAAAACTGGCGGATCTCGGGTAGGGGGCCCCGAATTGTGCGTCTAGGCCGGATGGTAACAGGAGGCAGAGGACACGAAGTTTTACCCAGGTTCGGGCCCTCTTGATGGAGGTAAAACCCTACGTCCTGCTTGATTAATATTGATGATATGGGTAGTACAAGAGTAGATCTACCATGAGATCAGAGAGGCTAAACCCTAGAAGCTAGCCTATGGTATGATTGTATGTTGTGATTGTTGTCCTACGGACTAAAACCCTTCGATTTATATAGACACCAGAGAGGGTTAGTGTTACACAAGCTCGGTTACAAAGGAGGAGATATCCATATATGTATTGCCTAGCTTGCCTTCCACGCCAAGTAGAGTTCCATCCGGACACGAGACGAAGTCTTCAATCTTGTATCTTCATAGTCTAACAGTCCAGCCAATGGAGATAGTCTGGCTGTCCGGAGACCCCCTAATACAGGACTCCCTCAGTAGCCCCCGAACCAGGCTTCAATGACGATGAGTCCGGCGCGCAGTATTGTCTTCGGCATTGCAAGGCGGGTTCCTCTCCAAATTTTGTGTACCTGTCGAAATAATGTTCGGTTTCTTGTGAATGTTTGTACTCCTTGGCTTCCACGCCCAATAATGGCCACTTTCCACGTGTCGACTGAATGTGAAGAGCCAGGGTGTTTTCATATTTACCCCCTAGCTACGTGAATGAGCCACCTATTTAAAAAGACAAGGATTCAGATCCAATTCACACCATCCCCCCATGCGAGCCTTCATAGGAGCGCACCCGACAGAGATCCATTCCATCATGGCCGGTCGACGCAGCTCCTCCTCTCGCACCCCTAGCTCCAGGCTGGGAGATTGGGAGGGATGTTCCATCCTGCACTGCAAATTGGTGATGCTTCAGTCCAAGGGATTTCTTCCCTCAGCGTACCTAGTCCCGGTTCGAGCCGGGCTTGCCACCTACAATGGCGGAGAGCAAGCGGAGAGGCGTCCCAATCCCTCCAAGGGAGAGCGGATATGCCTTGTCCCTTATTTGGTAAGAGGGCTCGGATTCCCGATTCATCCGTTTCTCCGGGGGCTTCTGGAGTTCTACGGCCTCTAGTTGCACAACCTTACGCCTGCCTCCCTGCTGCATATCGCGGGATTCGTAGCCCTTTGCGAGTTGTTTTTGGGCTGTGAGGCTCATTTCGCTCTATGGAAGAAGCTGTTCTGCCTTGTGCCCCGTTCTAAGAAGGGATCAATATATCAAGTGGGCGGAGCCGAAGTGTGGCGTATAGCCGGGACCGGACACCTGTCCGGGACCCCAAAGAAGACGTCCGAAGACTAGCCTTCAGAATGGTTTTATATAGAAGATGTCCCCCTTCCGGATCCTATTCGGATCGGCCTTCCCGAGTTCAACAACGCCCCTTTGAATAAGCACCGGAGTTGGCGTCCACGGAGCTCCCTGGAGGAAGATGACAGGAACATTCTTTACCTGATGAGCCGGATAAGTTTTCTGGCTTGATCCGGATTGACCATGATCGAGGTCATGGCCACATGCATCATGTGGGGGGTGCAGCTGCTTCAGTATAGAGGCCACCCCATGTGGGATTTCAACGGGGAGGATGGCGCCACCCGCCACGGCCGTAAAGGGCCGGGATCAGCTGCCGATCTAATAAAGATCTTATCCACTTTGTACAAGGGAGAAGAGGAGGAATTCCTTCGTGTCAACCCGCAGGGCTGATTTTCTATGTACAGTCCTCCAGGCTGGGTAAGCGGAGACTTTTTATCGCCCATCCATTTTGTATTCCCGTAGTTAAGTATTTATTCTAGCGATTTTATCGCAGGAGCTGCGCCAGGCATTAAAGGAGATAAAAAACCCTCCTCCACAACCCGAGGACCCCGGACGGTCCCTTGACCCGACCTCCCAGGAGGATCCAGACATATCTGTGGAGCTGATCGACGGGGTATTTTACCAATGGAGTAATGGCAACACCTTGGTGGCCATTACGGCCGATTACCCAGGGCTAGTTCCAGCCTCATAGGTGACTGAGACCGAAGTCCCAACACTTAAAAAGGGATCCGTCCTTGCACTTTTTGATTGCCGTATAACAGCCGTGTTTTGCAGGGGAGGTCCTCGGGGCAGAAGGTCGAGCCTGAGGTAACTAGCCAACAAGGGGCCGCAAGGCTAGGTAGGCTGAAAAGATCCGCAGTCCGGATTGAGGCACCGGCGTAGCGGTACCGCGCGCTATCTTTATTGCAAGACATTATTTGCGGAGGCATATTAACGCCCATGCCTTCTTTTCAGGAAAAAGAGAGCTCGCCAGACTATACCCGGAGAGGCTACCAATCACGCCTCCACAAGCCAGGCTCCAAGGTCGGATTCAGAGGCGGGAATGAATACAAGGCATGCGCTGGGTGCTCCTCCGATAGAGGATGCGGATAAACTGTCCGCCACCCATTCCGAGGTGGAAAGTGCCATGAACCACAGGCGTCGCCGGACTGTTCTTCGTGACGCTTGTTTCTCCCAAGAGGCATTGGATGCCTTCAACTCGGGAGACGCGCACCTCCGTGCCGCTCAAAATGGTCTAGCCAGAGCCACGGAGCAGTATGTAAAGGACATACGGGTGCGAAAATTTGATGATTATATATATCAGTAGCCCCTGTGACTTGAAACAGTTAGGATAACTGATTTAAGGATCATTTGTTATGCAGGTTCTAATGAAAAGAATACTCAACTGTCCCAGGAGCTGGAAGAGTGCAAAGCCCAACTGCAGGCCGCACTAGCCATAGCAGGGGAGCCCAAAGAGACCTCCTCTGGTAACATATCCTTCAAATGATAAGTATCGTATTAGAATGCGGCGTATATGCAGATCTGATGATAAAATTGCAGATGACGCTGGAGTAAATCCGGATAAGCAACAGCTCATACGCCAGCTGAAGGCTGGTGAGAGCGTGCTAACGAGGGTGAGGCATGAGAAGAATGATCTCCAAGATGCCAACACCAAGCTGGGCGTGGAACTAAAAGATGTTCGTGCCCAACTGTCAGACTCTGTTAAGGAGAATCGGTGGCTTCGACACGGCATATTTACTAAGTGCTTGAACGAACTTTGAAAAAAGAGTTCGGCGAGGAAGCTGGCTCACAGAGTTATGTTTGTAGGTATGCTAACAGGTCGTCCTGCCGAGGAGATGCCTGGTTCGACGGGTGATCTTCTTCCCGAGCTCTCGCAGTTGCACGAACGAGTTCGGCAGGTGATGCAAGGCATCGCCCAGGCCTTGTGGTTGTCCGTATCAATACCCGAAGGCCTTGGAGAGCTTATAGAAAAGCTGAAGGGAGCATGACGGCGCTTCCGATTATGGAAGGTATCGGCCTGCCTTCAGGGTGCTAGGGAAGCCTGGGCAATGGTGAAGACACCGTACACGAAGGGTGACCCGGACCACATGGCCGAAGTCGGACCTATGGGGCCTGATGACAAGGAGATCCCTGTGAGTTTAGTGTACAGCCAAGTAGACTGGGCCGCAAAGTATTCCCAACAGGACTGTAGACTAGACAGCCTATTGGATGGCATTGAAGAGGAATTCAACCAGTCAAATTGGCTATGTAATTTTAAAAGTGACATGTATGATGCCTTCTAGCCGGATTGTAGATCGTTTGTCGTGGCGGACCTTTTCGCTTCAACCTCGGGACCCAACAGTCCGGAGTGTATCCGAATACCCTCTCGGTTATGTAAGAACCGGGGCATGCGTGGAGACCAGGCGTAGGGGTCATTAGTGCTTTATCAGACAAGTGCCCAACTAGTTATGTTATATTACATGGGTAGTAAGAAACATCTTCTAGAGAGAATAGTTCCGTCAAGGGTTCCTTTCCCTGGGTAGGCATGCCCTAAAGTGCATGTCCGGACTGCGACAAGAAGTGCAGAAAAAACATCTGGGGGCAGATATGGATAATAAATAAAAGTCATCTTTTGTTCACCGACCAAATATGCTCTTAAGAACGCTAGCTTTCGGCTTCACCCAGTCTGAGGTACACGTCCGGCTGACCTGGCGGTAACAATCGCAGAGGTGCTCCCCTTATGCCCTAACTGAATTAACAGGAATGTAGGGCATAAATACAAGAGCCAGGCAACCCAGCTTGGCCAAAACTTAAGTCATATCGATGCATATAATGGTGAAAAAAGGTACATGCGGAAGTATAATGCATGTGTTGGGCGTGATGCCCAGGTAAATAATTTAAGCTTCTATGAAAGAAGCCCCCAGGTGTAGAGAGCGGCTAGCACATCTGTAATGTACAAGTGAGGCACAAGGTGACCCTTGAAGGCCTAGAGAAATAAAAGAAAGAAAGGGAAACAAGACAGATGACACATATGCAGAAAATGGACAAAGGGAGGGGACTAACATAAAGTCCGATGGGTTCGGCTCAAGTCGACTAGTCGATGCATCCCGCAGTCGGTATGCTCCGCCAGTCAGAACTTGGTCGATGATGAAGGTACCTTCCCATTTGGGCTCTAGCTTGTTCTTTTTCTTATCCCGCAGCCGGAGAACTAGTTCGCCAACGTTATAAGTTTTGGCTCGTACTTCTCTGCTTTGGTATCTGCGAGCCTGTTGCTGGTAAAATGCAGAACGGGCTTTGGCTACGTCGCGCTCTTCCTCCAAGGTGTCCAGACTGTCCTGCCGATCGAGCTCGGCTTCTCTTTCTTCGTACATGCGCACTCGAGGTGAGTCATGAATTATGTCACAGGGCAGGACTGCCTCTGCGCCGTACACCATAGAAAATGGTGTGTATCCGGTACTACGATTCGGCGTGGTTCGTAGCCCCCAGAGTATGGAGTCGAGCTTCTCTACCCAGTGTGTGTCAGACTCTATTAAGGAGCGCACTAATCTGGGTTTAATGCCGCTCATTATAAGACCATTTGCTCGTTCAACTTGACCGTTGGTTTGTGGGTGATAGACTGAAGCATAATCGATCTTGATGCCCATTTTGCTGCACCAGAGTTTTACCTCGTCGGCCGTGAAGTTCATGCCGTTATCAGTGATGATGCTGTGGGGGACGCCATAACGGTGTACAACCCCGGATATGAAATCTATCACCGGTCCGGATTCGGCTGTTTTAACCGGTTTGGCCTCTATCCATTTGGTGAATTTATCCAGCATGACCAATAAGTATTTTTTTTCTTGTGGGTTCCCCCTTTAAGGGGTCCAACCATGTCAAGCCCTCAGATCGCGAAGGTCCATGTAATGGGGATTGTTCGGAGGGCGGTGGGTGGCATGTGGCTTTGATTTGCAAAGAGCTGGCAACCGGTGCAACGTTGGACCAAGTCCTGTGCGTCTGCCCGGGCCGTTGGCCAATAGAATCCTGTATGGAAGGCCTTGCTTACAAGAGCCCAGGCTGTGGCGTGATGACCGCCGAGTCCGGCATGAATTTCTGCCAAAAGGTTCCGTCCTTCCTCTTCGGAGATGCACCGTTGAAGGACTCTGATAGCACTTTTTTTGTACAATTCTCCCTCGTGGACCCTGTAGGCCTTGGATCGCCGCACTATGCAGCGTGCCTCATTTTGGTCCTCCGGAAGTTCCTGTCTAGTTAAGTAGGCCAAGAATGGTTCTGTCCACGGGGCAACCATGGCCATTATTTCATGGGCTGATTGTGTTATTTTGGTGGCGGAGCCTCCGATCGTGTCAGAGAGTTTGGTTTCAGGTATTTTGGCCGGGTCCGGACTATTGTTACCTGTGTCCCCTTCCCATGCCATGGATGGCTTGAAGAGCCGTTCCAGAAATATGTTGGGAGGTACCGCATCATGTTTTGCGCTGATGCGGGCGAGGATATCCGCCGCCTGATTGTTTTCCCGAGCCACATGGTGAAATTCGAGCCCCTCGAACCGAGCTGACATTTTTAGGACGGCATTGCGATAAGCTGCCATTTTCAGATCCTTGGCGTCAAAGTCTCCATTTATTTGGGATATCGCGAGGTTCGAATCCCCGCGCACCTCTAGGCGTTGAATGCCCATGGATACTGCCATCTGGAGACCATGTAGAAGGGCCTCATATTCGGCTACATTGTTGGAGTCCGTATACATTATCTGTAATACGTATTGAATGGTATCTTCTGTTGGGGACGTCAAAACGACGCCAGCCCCCAGACCAGCCAACATTTTGGAGCCGTCGAAGTGCATGATCCAGTTTGAATATGTGTCGTACTCTTTAGGGAGTTCGGCTTCCGTCCATTCAGCGACGAAGTCAGCCAAAACTTGCGACTTAATAGATCGCCGTGGCTTGTAAGTTATGTCGAACGGGAGGAGCTCAATGGCCCATTTGGCAATCTGGCCCGTCGCGTTGCAGTTGTTTATAATATCGTTAAGTGGTACTTCCGAGGCTACCGTTATCGAACACTCTTTAAAGTAGTGTCGCAGCTTCCGGGATGCCATAAATACAGTGTACGCTATCTTTTGATAATGTGGGTACCGTGATTTGCATGGAGTAAGGACAGTGGACACATAGTAAACCGGCTTTTGAAGGGGGAATTTGTGTCCGTCCGCTTCTCGCTCGACGACAAGCACTGCGCTTACGACTTGATGAGTTGCCGCAATGTATAATAGCATTGGTTCGCCAATGTTTGGCGCGGCCAGGACTGGGTTTGTTGCCAATATGGCTTTTATTTCGTTGAGTTCGGCCGAGGCGGCATCCGTCCGCTCGAAGTGTTCGATGCACCGGAGGAGGCGATAAAGGGGTAATGCCTTTTCTCCCAAGCGGGAGATAAAGCGGCTTAAAGCCACCACGCATCCAGTCAATTTTTGTATTTGTTTGAGGTCTGTTGGGGTAGCCAACTATGACAATGCTCGGATTTTGGCCGGATTAGCTTCAATACCTCTACTGGAGACAATGAATCCCAGGAGCTTTCCGGCTGGTATGAAGAAAACGCATTTTTCTGGATTGAGCTTGATGTCATATGTTCGGAGGTTGTCGAATGTGAGCCTCAAGTCGTCTACTAGAGTTTCGACATGCTTGGTTTTAACGACCACGTCATCCACGTATGCCTCCACTGTTTTGCCGATCTGGTTTGCTAGACATGTCTGAATCATGCGCTGATATGTTGCGCCGGCATTTTTGAGCCCGGAGGGCATTGTGTTGAAGCAAAATGGGCCGTATGGTGTGCTGAATGTCGTTGTGGCTTGGTCTGGCTCCGCCATTTTAATTTGATGGTAGCCGGAGTATGCGTCGAGGAAACACAATGAATCGTGTCCTGCGCTAGCATCGATGATTTGATCGATGCGGGGGAGGGGGAAGGGATCCTTTGGGCAGGCCTTGTTAACGTCCTTAAAATCGACGCACTAGCGCCAGGATTTGTCCTTCTTTGGTACCATCACCAGGTTTGCTAGCCAGCCCGGATGTTTTATGTATCTGATGAATCTGGCCTCCAATAGCTTGGCTAGTTCCTCTCCCATGGCTTGTCTCTTAGGCTCGGAGAAACGTCGAAGAGCCTGCTTGACTGGCTTGAATCCTTTTAGGATATTTAGGTTGTGCTCAGCCAGCCTGCGTGGGATTCCTGGCATGTCTGAAGGGCGCCAGGCGAAAATGTCCCAATTCTCGCGTAGGAACTCTCGCAGTGCGGCATCGACATCAGGGTTTAATTGTGCCCCGATGGAAGCTGTTTTTGTAGGGTCCGTTGGATGGACTTGGAATTTGACTATTTCGTCCGCCGGTTTAAAGGAGGTGGACTTGGATCTTTTATCGAGTATCACATTGTTCCTGTTCATGGTGGAGCGCAGCGCAGTTAGTTCCTCGGTCGCTAGGGCTTCGGATAGTGCCTCGAGGGCTAGTGCGGCTGTCTTATTTTCAGCGGGGAGTGCTATGTCCGGATCACTAGAAAGAGTGATGATTCCGTTGGGCCCGGGCATTTTGAGCTTCATGTACCCGTAATGGGGTATGGCTTGGAAGGTCGTAAATGCCTCCCGCCCTAGTAGAGCGTGGCATCCGCTGCTGAACGGGGCCACTTGGAATGTAATTTCTTCGGACCTGTAATTATCCGGCGTGCCGAATACCACATCTAGTGTGATTTTTCCGGCACAGTGTGCTTCCCAACTAGGGATGATTCCTCGAAAGGTTGAGCTACTGTGCTCAATGCGGCTCCAGTCTATTTCCATCTTTTGAAGAGTTTCCTTGTAGATAAGGTTTAATCCGCTGCCACCGTCCATGAGTACCTTGGTGAGTCGAAAGCCGTCCACAATTGGACTGAGGACCAGTGCGGCCGGTGCTCGGGCTGTTCGGAATTTGGGTTCGTCACTGGCATTGAAGGTAATAGCCGTGTCACTCCAAGGATTTATTTCTGCTATGTGGCAGATTTTGGCCATGCTGCGGAGTGCTCGCTTGCATCTATTATTTGATGCGAAGGTCTCAAAGACCGTTAACACCGTATTGTTGTCCGCGGGATGGTTCTCTGTGGTTTTTGGGAGGAATAGATCCTCACCACTTTTGGCCACCTGCCGGAGTATCCAACATGCTCTAAGGCTGTGCGTTGGTATTGCATCCGCTATACTATGAATTTTGCAGGGTCTGTTGAGCCATCCCTCCAGTACGGTTCCTTGCCCCATTGAGGGCTTTTTCTTTTTGGTAGTTAACCCAGGAGTATTGTGATAATGCACCCTTTTATTTCGGACTGGGTTTGTATTCAGGGCCGGATTATCCCAAAATTTTATTTCGGTTTTCCAGGCGCTTTCCATCGCACAGTACTTTCGTACTATGGACACCAAGTCGGCAAAGCGGGTAATTTCGCGGCGACTTATGGCATTGAGGATTCCCGTGTCCGTGCAATTATTGCAAAAGAATGAAATTGCGTCTTCATCGCGGCAGTCCTTTATCCTGTTCATGACTAGGAGGAATCTGGCCCAGTAATGGTGTACTGTTTCTTCGGGCTCTTGCTTAATTTGGGATAGATCGCGTATGTTTGGGTGGGTGGGTGGAATTGAATCCGAATCCTCACCCGATCTAAGACTCAGGGGCCAAGGAGTTTCCGAACTTGAAAGTTTTGATTCTTGGATGTTTTCCGATAAATCTAGCCCGCTGCCTGATTCTAGGTTCAGGCCTTGAGTGACGTCCTCCCATCCGTGGGTATCCGGCTTGGAGGGATCGGGAATCTGGACATAGCTAGTCCTTATGATAGATGAAAGGTTGACGCCTTGTTCCTCCACCACTGCAACGTGACGGGTGACCTGGGGAGAGTTAATCTCTCTCATATCGGGTTTAGGCCCAATCTGATCGTAGTCTATAGCGACACCCAAGGCGGCGATGCGATTCAAGAGCTCGTTTAGGGAAGAGAGCTCCATTGGATCTAACTGCTCGGCGAGTTCCGAGTTGACGTGAAGTTTGCTTTCGATGACCCAAGAAGTCATCATCGGTGCAGCGGCCGAACAGGCAGTCGTAAGAAAACCACCTAGCCGGAGAGTTTGGCCGATAGCCAAAGCTCCCTCAGTGATAGTGTTGTCTTTAAAGACGAGACGAGACATCCTTCCTGGTGGCGACGGCACAGCGGAACTCTCAATGAAAGCACCAATATCGGTGTCAAAACCGGCGGATCTCGGTTAGGGGTCCCGAACTGTGCGTCTAGGCCGGATGGTAACAGGAGGCAGGGGACACGAAGTTTTACCCAGGTTCAGGGCCTCTTGATGGAGGTAAAACCCTACATCCTGCATGATTAATATTGATGATATGGGTAGTACAAGAGTAGATCTACCACGAGATCAGAGAGGCTAAACCCTAGAAGCTAGCCTATGGTATGATTGTATGTTGTGATTGTTGTCCTACAGACTAAAACCCTTCAGTTTATATAGACACCGGAGTGGGTTAGGGTTACACAAGGTCGGTTACAAAGGAGATATTCATATACGTATTGCCTAGCTTGCCTTCCACGCCAAGTAGAGTTCCATCCGGACACGAGACGAAGTCTTCAATCTTGTATCTTCATAGTCTAACAGTCCGGCCAATGGAGATAGTCCGGCTGTCCGGAGACCCCCTAATACAGGACTCCCTCACCCCCGTCCAGCCGAGGTGACGCCAAAGGATATAGTCCGGCTAGATCATTTCCCTGTGCACAAAAAATAGTGCAAACCGGAGATAATAGTAAAAAAATCATTGCATAACAAATAATTTATGCAAAGTGAGCAATAAAAGAAATATGGCCTGACGTCGAAGTCAATGTCGATGCAGGGCATCAGTGCGATCCGGTAAAGGCATGGCGAAGCCTGGATTCACAGGTCTGTCCGAGTTCTGGATGCGGCATTGGCCGGACTATGTACGGAAACTGACCGAACCGCCATGTGACCGTCGTTAATGTGGCCACCATTTGATAGACCTGCGTGCATATAATGGACAAACCAGAGTAATAATTCCTTGGGAGAAATGAATCCAAACAAGCAAAAAGTACTAGGATTAATAGCACCTGGTTTATTTGTTGTGGCAATCCAAAGAGAGGTGATTCCAAAAATTGGGACTCGATCCGCACATCCATTGCCTGATGGGCGATAAAGTGACGGTATGGCGATGCTGGCAAAGGTTGGCTCACCGAGGTAAAGCCCTCGGTCTAGCTAACGTGACGGAGCTGGTCGGCTAGTGACGCCAAAGTCTCCAGAGTAGATTGATGAAGAGATGGCGAAGCCCCCGGTCCAGCCTCGATGTCAGCCGATGAGTCGAAGTAGGTCGGTGTGATGGACACCAATTTGAAGAAGCAATAGTGCGGCCCTGCCGATGCAGGTCGTGACGTGGTCGATGCCGGCTTGATGAAGGGATCGTGCGGCGATGCCGGTATGCCTGCTCCGTGTAATCCGTGGTGCGGTGATGTTGGTGATGATTTATCCTTCGCGATGCCGGACTCTTGTTCGGCTTGCCGAGATGATGATCAGAAGAAGTTGAGCTCGGCTCAACAAAGTGACGACGTGTCTAGCGCAGGTCGGCAGCCTTGGAGCAATATTACTGGACTGGTTTGACACCAGCATGATGATGAAGATGACCTTAGGGGAGGCTTAAAAATTTACGGGCACATTTTTAAAAACAACGCCTAGAAGAGAATTCCTCTAAAAAGGTTGTCCAATATCACATTCATAAAGAAACATGAATTCGGGTCGGATCCGTATTCGCGCAGAAAACAGATCCGAAAATTGGTCCACTCATCGAAAGGTTCCCGGAGTTTGACCCGTCGGATCGAGCTGAAATTTGGAGGGGTGGTAGATATGGGAATTCCGCAGTAGATGAATGGTTGGATCTTCCAAAGGACGTCGGAGCTAGAAGCTGGACACCATGCCCTAAACTCGTCTAGATTCCCGTCCAAATTTGACAGGGCTCCGGTATATCATAGATTGTCGGAAATTCCTCCATCGGAACTCGACGAAATTTTGCATGGCTTTTGTAGACATAATTCTGCACTGTTCCACCAAAGCAATCGTCAAACCGACACTCGAGGAGGCGGTGGCGGCGGATACAAGTTCGCTGTCCAGAAAAACAGCACAGTCGCCCGAGGGCAATGTTGACGTTGAGCCCCCGGGCTCCCTGGATGATTCCACCATGATCTTGATAGAGATCGGAGTTGATGTTGATGAAGGCCCTCATCCGAACATAATGATCGGAGGTAGGGCACGCGATGTTTACCCAGGTTCGGGCCCTCTTGATGGAGGTAATACCCTACGTCCTGCTTGATTGATATTGATGATATGAGTATTACAAGAGTTGATCTACCACGAGATCGTAGAGGCTAAAACCCTAGAAGCTAGCCTATGTTATGATTGTTGTATATCTAGTCTGGCCTCAGTTTATATAATGCACCAGAGGCCTAGGATAACAAGAGTCCTAGCCCAATACGCTGGTGGGGAGAAGTCCTTGTCTTGATCGCCAAGTCTTGTGGAATCTTCCTTGTATGCGGCAGCTGTCCGAACTGGCCCATGAGTATACGGCTAGGGGGATACTCGGCCCAATCTAACAGATTGGGAGATGACGTGGTGAGTACCCCCTAGTCCAGGACACCGTCAGTCGGCCTCCGGGGTCCATTCAAACGGGCCCTTCTTTTTCATCAGCTTGAAGAAGGGTAAGGCGCACTCTCCCAGCTTGGAGATGAAGCGCCCCAATGCAGTCACCTGACTAGCCAACTTTTGCATTTCCTTGAAGGTCTGCAATGGAATCATGTCTTCAATACCCTTAACCTTCTCCGGGTTGGCCTCGGTCCCCCTGTGGGACCGAGGAAAACCCAGCAACTTGCCGGAAGGGACGCCAAACACGCATTTCTCCGGGTTGAGCCGCAAGTCCACCCGGTGAAGGCATTCAAAGGTCTCTTCCAGGTCTTAGATTAGGGTACCCGCCTCCCGAGATTTCACCATGATGTCGTCGACGTAGGCTTCAGCATTTCTCCTGAGCTGCCGCCCTAAGGCGATATGCATGAGCCATTGGAAGGTTGCGCCCGTGTTGCGCAGCCCGAATGGCATGCAAGTGTAGCAGTACACCCCACACGGGGTTAGGAAGGCCGCCTTCTCCACATCTTCTACCGCCATCTTGATCTGGTGGTATCCTGAGAACGCATCCAGGAATCATAGCAAGTCGCACTTGGTGGTGGATTCGACGATCTGATCGATGCGTGGAAGCGGGAACGGATCTTGAGGGCAGGCCTTGTTGAGGATGGTGAAGTCAACACACATCCGTTCCTTCCCGCCTTTCTTGGGGACGACAACGGGGTTTGATACGTCTCCAACGTATCTATAATTTTTGATTGCTCCATGCAATATTATCTATTGTTTTAGACATTATTGGGCTTTATTTTCCACTTATATATTATCTTTGGGACTAACCTACTAACCGGAGGCCCAGCCCAGAATTGCTGTTTTTCTGCCTATTTTAGGGTTTCGAAGAAAAGGAATATCAAACGGAGCCAAAAACCTAATTCCATCGCCGCAACTTTCTTATCCACGAGATCCCATCTTGGGGCCTGTTCCGGAGCTCCACCGGAGGGGGAATCGATCACGGAGGGCTTCTACATCATCACCCAAGCCCCTCCGATGAAGTGTGAGTAGTTTACTTCAGACCTACGGGTCCATAGCTAGTAGCTAGATGGCTTCTTCTCTCTTTTTGGATATCAATACAATGTTCTCCCCCTCTCTCGTGGAGATCTATTCGATGTAATCTTCTTTTTGCGATGTGTTTGTTGAGATCGATGAATTGTGGGTTTATGATCAAGTCTATCCATGAATAATATTTGAATCTTCTCTGAATTCTTTTATGTATGATTGGTTATCTTTGCAAGTCTCTTCGAATTATCAGTTTGGTTTGGCCTACTAGATTTGTTGTTCTTGCCATGGGAGAAGTGCTTAGCTTTGGGTTCAATCTTGCGGTGTCCTTTCCCAGTGACAGAACGGGCAGCAAGGCATGTATTGTATTGTTGCCATCGAGGATAACAAGATGGGGTTTTTATCATATTGCATGAAACTATCCCTCTACATCATGTCATCTTGCTTAAGGTGTTACTCTTTTTTGAACTTAATACTCTAGATGCATGCTGGATAGTGGTCGATGAGTGGAATAATAGTAGTAGATGCAGAATCGTTTCGGTCTAGTTGTCTCGGACATGATGCCTATATACATGATCATACCCAGAGATTCTCATAACTATGCTCAATTCTGTCAATTGCTCAACAGTAATTTGTTCACCCACCGTAGAATACTTATGCTCTTGAGAGAAGCCACTAGTGAAACCTATGGCCCCCGAGTCTCTTTCTCATCATATCAATCTCCATCACTTTATTATTGCTTTGCTTTTACTTTTCTTTTACTTTATTTACTTTGCATCTCTATACCAAAAATACCAAAAATATTATTTATCATCTCTATCAGATCTCACTTTCGTAAGTGACCGTGAAGGGATTGACAACCCCTAAGCGCGTTGGTTGCATTGAGCTATTGTTTTTGTGTAGGTACGAGGGACTCGAGCGTAGCCTCCTACTGGATTGATACCTTGGTTCTCAAAAACTGAGGGAAATACTTACACTACTTTGTTGCATCATCCCTTTCCTCTTCGGGGAAATCCAACGCACTGCTCAAGAGATAGCAAGAAGAATTTCTAGCACCGTTGCTGGGGAGTCTGCACAAAAGTCAACATACCAAGCACCCATCACAATCCCTATCTCCCGCTTTACATTATTTGCCATTTGCCTCTCGTTTTCCTCTCCCCCACTTCACCCTTGCCGTTTTATTCGCCCTCTCTCTCTCTTTCTATCCTCCCTCTATTTCTCCGTTTGCCTTTTTTTTGCTAGAGTGTTAGTTTGCTTGTCGTCATGGCTAGTCCTTTATCTTCTCCATTATCTCCCGAAAATGAAGTCCTAAATTTTAAACAAAGGGAGGGAGAAAATCTAAAAGATGCTTGGTATAGAATTTGCAATGCTCAAAATAGATCTACTAGGAAGGAATCTACTTCAGTTCTTCTCCGCAATTTTTATGTAGGTGTTAATCCTTGGTATAGATATATTCTTGATACCATTACCGGAGGGAATTTCTTGGGTAGCCATACTTTTGATTCTTATAATGCTATGTTAGATTTATTTCGCTCACCGCCTCTTTTGGTTAATGGAACTATGTTAACTTTGGAGCATGTTAAGCAAAGACTTGAAATTATTGAAAATAAAGTTGCTACTATTGAATTAATTGAAAATCTAGACAAAAATATCCACAATCAAATTACTCAATATGGATCTAAGGTAGGAATGACTTTGAAAACTATTAAGGAAAAGGAATCCATAGTTAATGAGAAGAGAAACTTAGATTCTACTAGAATTGATAAACTTGAGGGTATCATTACAAACTTGGGAACTGCTTTTTCTTCCGTAAAGAATACTCCAAGTCCTCCTACTAAAATTTCCAAGCTTATGTATGTTCCTAAAAATAAGGGTGAATCATCTAGTAAGGAAACTGCGGATCTTAAATCTATAAGTATTCATCCCAATCTTTTTGCTATCATTAAGGAACCAATTGCTACAAATGAATTTTTCGATATTGTGCCTAAGAGTTCGATAATCACTAGAAAGAAATAAATTCCTAAGGGAAATAGATGCCTCATTGAAGAATTGCCTACCAAAGATGGCAATACCTAGATCTATTCTTGCTTGTTATGCCTAGCTAGGGGCGTTAAACGATAGCGCTTGTTGGGAGGCAACCCAATGTTATTTTTATTCTTTTCTTTTTGATCCTGTTTAGTAATAAATAAATTATTTAGCCTATGTTTTGGTTGTGTTTTTTGTGTTTAATTAGTGTTTGTGCCAAGTAGAACCGTTGGGAAGACTTGGGGAAAGTCTTGTTGAACTTGCTGTAAAAAACAGAAACTTTAGCGCTCACGAGAACTGCTGTAATGTTTATTTGGAAAGTGCTATTTAGTTAATTATTTTTGCAGATGATTAATAGATAAATTCCTCACGTCCAGAAATTTATTTTCGAATTTTTAGGGTTCCATATCTTGCGCTAGCTACAGATTACTACAGACTGTTCTGTTTTTGACAGATTCTGTTTTTCGTGTGTTGTTTGCTTATTTTGATGAATCTATGGCTAGTAAAATAGTTTATAATCCATAGAGAAGTTGGAATAAACTAGGTATAACACCCATATAAATAAAGAATGATTCCATTACAGTACCTTGAAGTGGTCTTTTGTTTTGTTTCGCTAACGGAGCTCACGAGTTTTCTACTTTAAGTTTTGTGTTGTGAAGTTTTTGAGTTTTGGGTAAAGATTTGATGGATTATGGAACAAGGAGTGGCAAGAGCCTAAGCTTGGGGATGCCCATGGCACCCCCAAGATAATCTAATGACACCTAAAAGCCAAAGCTTCCTTATGAGTGGCGGTCGGGGACGAGCGATGGTCTTTTCCTACCAATCTATCCCCCTAGGGGCATGCGCGTAATACTTTGCTTTGATAACTTCTAGATTTTTGCAATAAGTATATGAGTTCTTTACGACGAATGTTGAGTCTATGGATTATATGCACTTTACTTCCTTCCACCATTGCTAGCCTCTCTAATACCACGCACTTTTTGCCGATATCATACACCCACCAAATACCTTCCTCCAAACAGCCGCCATACCTACCTATCATGGCATTTCCATAGCCATTCTGAGATATATTGCCATGCAACTTTCCACTGTTCCTTTCATTATGACACGCTCCATCATTGTCATATTGCTAGCATGATCATGTAGTTGACATCTATTTGTGGCGAAGCCACCGTTCATAATTCTTTCATACATGTCACTCATGAGTCATTGCACATCCTGGTACACCGCCGGAGGCATTCATATAGAGTCATATTTTGTTCTAAGTATTGAATTGTAATTGTTGAGTTGTAAGAAAAATAAAAGTGTGATGATCATCATTTCTAGAGCATTGTCCCAAGTGAGGAAAGGACGATGGAGACTATGATTCCCCCACAAGTCGGGATGAGACTCCGGACGAAAAATAAATAAAAGAGGCCAAAGAAGCCCAAATAAAAAAAAAAAGAAAAGAGGTCATAAAAAAGAGAAAAGGCCCAAATAAAAAAATGAGATAAAAAGAGAGAAGGGACAATATTACTATCATTTTACCACACTTGTGCTTCAAAGTAGCACCATGATCTTCATGATAGAGAGTCTCTCATTATGTCACTTTCATATACTAGTGGGAATTTTTCATTATAGAACTTGGCTTGTATATTCCAATGATGGGCTTCCTCAAAATGCTCTAGGTCTTCGTGAGCAAGCGAGTTGGATGCACACCCACTTAGTTTCTTTTGAGCTTTCATATACTTATAGCTCTAATGCATCCGTTGCATGGCAATCCCTACACACTCACATTGATATCTATTGATGGGCATCTCCATAGCCCGTTGATACGCCTAGTTGATGTGAGACTATCTTCCCCTCTTTTTGTCTTCTCCGCAACGACCATTCTATTCTACCTATAGTGCTATATCCATGGCTCACGCTCATGTATTGCATGAAGATCGAAAAAGTTTTGAAAATGTCAAAAGTATGAAACAATTGCTTGGCTTGTCATCGGGGTTGTGCATGATTTAAATACTTTGTGTGGTGAAGATAAAGCATAGCCAGACTATATGATTTCGTAGGGATAGCTTTCTTTGACCATGATATTTTGAGAAGACATAATTGCTTTGTTAGTATGCTTGAAGTATTATTATTTTTATATCAATATGAACTTTTGTCTTGAATCTTTCGAATCTGAGTATTCATACCACAATTAAGAAGATTTACATTGAAATTATGCCAAGTAGCACTCCGCATGAAATTTTTTGTTTTTATCATTTACCTACTCGAGGACGAGCAGGAATTAAGCTTGGGGATGCTTGATACGTCTCCAACGTATCTATAATTTTTGATTTCTCCATGCTATGTTATCTACTGTTTTAGACATTATTGGGCTTTATTTTCCACTTTTATATTATTTTTGGGACTAACCTATTAACCGGAGGCCCGGACTAGAATTGTTGTTTTTGCCTGTTTTAGGGTTTTGAAGAAAAGGAATATCAAACGGAGCCAAAAACCTAATTCCACCGCCGCAACTTTCTGTATCCACGAGATCCCGTCTTGGGGCCTGTTCCGGAGCTCCGCTGGAGGGGGCATCGATCACGGAGGGCTTCTACATCATCATCCAAGCCCCTCCGATGAAGTGTGAGTAGATTACTTCAGACCTACGGGTCCATAGCTAGTAGCTAGATGGCTTCTTCTCTCTTTTTGGATCTCAATACAATGTTCTCCCCCTCTCTTGTGGAGATCTATTCGATGTAATCTTCTTTTTGTGGTGTGTTTGTTGAGACCGATGAATTGTGGGTTTATGATCAAGTCTATCTATGAATAATATTTTAATCTTCTCTGAATTCTTTTATGTATGATTGGTTATATTTGCAAGTCTCTTCGAATTATCAGCTTGGTTTGGCCTACTAGATTGGTTGTTCTTGCCATGGGAGAAGTGCGTAGCTTTGGGTTCAATTTTGTGGTGTCCTTTCCCAGTGACAGAAGGGGCAGCAAGGCACATATTGTATTGTTGCCACCGAGGATAACAAGATGGGGTTTTTATCATATTGCATGAAACTATCCCTCTACATCATGTCATCTTGCTTAAGGCGTTACTCTGTTTTTAACTTAATTCTCTAGATGCATGCTGGATAGCGGTCGATGAGTGGAGTAATAGTAGTAGATGCAGAATCGTTTCGGTCTACTTGTCTCGGACGTGATGCCTATATACATGATCATACCTAGATATTCTCATAACTATGCTCAATTCTGTCAATTGCTCAACAGTAATTTGTTCACCCACCGTAGAATACTTATGCTCTTGAGAGAAGCCACTAGTGAAACCTATGGCCCCCGGGTCTCTTTCTCATCATATCAATCTCCATCACTTTATTATTGCTTTTCTTTTACTTTGCTTTTACTTTATTTACTTTGCATCTCTATACCAAAAATACCAAAAATATTATTTATCATCTCTATCAGATCTCATTTTCGTAAGTGACCGTGAAGGGATTGACAACCCCTAGGCACGTTGGTTGCGTTGAGCTATTGTTTTCGTGTAGGTACGAGGGACTCGAGCGTAGCCTCCTACTGGATTGATACCTTGGTTCTCAAAAACTAAGGTAAATACATATGCCACTTTGCTGCATCATCCCTTCCTCTTCGGGGAAATCCAATGCCGTGCTCAAAAGGTAGCAGGGTTCGCTGGACATTCGGGATACCGAACCTCGCGAATGACACCCGCAGCCTCCAACTTGCGGGTTTCTTGGACGATGAAAGCTTGCTTCTCTGTGGACTGCCGCCTTGCCTTCTGCTTCACGGGACGCACGTTGGGGCACACCTTCAGGTGGTGCTCTATTACCTCTCTCGGGCTCCCTACCAACTGATCGGGCTCCCAGGCGAACACCCCCTTGTTCACGCGGAGAAACCTCACTAGCGCCGCCACTTGTGCAGGTTCGAGGTTAGCGCCTATGGTAAAGGTCGCCCCTCAGGACCCGTCTTCCTCGACCAACACTTGCTTGGTTTCTGTCTTGTCCTGAGTGAAGAACTTCTTCTTCTTGGTTGGTGCGGCTCCCTTGGCCTTGGGGGTGTCCGCATCGTCGGTCCATGTTGTCGCGGCAGCCTTGAAGGAAAGCTTGAGTGCTGCCAGGGCCTCCTTGGTGTCCCCCTTGATGGTGAGGACACCCTGGCTCTGTGGCATCTTCATGAGGTTTTAAGAAGGATGGGTTGCTGCCATGAACTGGGCCAGAGCTGGGTACCCGAGGATGGTGTTGTACGGGAGGCCAATGCGGGCGATGTCGAAGTCGATGGGCTCGGTGCGGTAGTTGTCGCGCGTGCCAAAGGTCATGGGGAGGCGGATCTGCCCTAGGGAGCGGGCAGGGCCTCCGCCAACCGTCGAGAAGGACTTGCTGGGGCGGAGCCGCTCGAACGACACGTGAAGGAGGCTGAAGGCCTCGACGAAGAGCACATTGAGGCCAACGCCGCCGTCGACGAGCGTCTTGGTGATGGATACGTGGCAGGTGGTGGGTGCGCACAACATCGGGAGTGCACCCGAGCCGATGATGGAGACGAGATGATCCTTTGAGTCGAAGGTGAGGTCGGCCTCAGGCACAGCCCAGTCGGGCGAAGCCCCCGGGTGCTTGGAAGCGGCGCCGATCTGGCAAAAGTACGGCTTGACGTGCCGGCCTGAGGGCGGCGCTTGTGAACTGCCAAGAAGGGCCGCGACGACGGGGGGCGCCGGCTCCCCTAAGCGAGTGACGAAGAGGTTGCGCAGCTCCTCCCAGGTGGGGACAGAAGACTCTGGCAAATGGAGGAGCCAGGCGCGCGGCGCGCCTACAAGGGCCATCGGAAACCAGTTGGCCATGACCTTGTCATTGCCCCCGTCTTCCAGGACGGCCTCCTCGTACGCCTGCAGGAGAGCCGACGGGTCAGCCGCACCGTCATAGCGCGGCGGCATCTTCGGCTTGAACTTGGGTGGCCACTATACCCGTCGCAAGGCAGGGGCAAAGGCTCGGAGCCCCTGAGCACCGCCGTGGGCACCGGTAGATCCAGCTGGTGGGGCGCCCTCCATGGGTGAGCGGGCATGGAGACGGCAGAGCACGAATCGATGGCGGAAAGGACTCCGGCGTACCCCTACATGGTGTGCCAAATGTTGGATCACGGGTTCCAGCAAAACCCTTAAGATTCGAACACTTGGGTGCGCGCGAGGATTTCCTTCCTACCGATCCGCGTCCTAACTAGGCTAAGAACTCGCAAACTAGCTCGACCAACTCACAACACAAAGACACAAGATTTATACTGGTTCGGGCCACCGTTGTGGTGTAATACCCTACTCCAATGTGGTGGTTGTGGATTATCTCTTGGGCTGATGAAGAACAATACAAGGGGAAGAACAGCCTCCTGAGGTTGAGGTGTTCTTGCACTTGGTGGGTGTGTGGACAGGATGTGGTGTCTCTAATCTCTGGCCTGGTCTCTCCCTAGCTACGGTGGTGGCTAGCTCTATTTATAGTGGCTCTGGTGCTCTCACCAAATATTGAGCGGGAAGGGTTCCAACAACGGCCAATTTGAAAGGGGATAACTAGTACAAGCTATCCTGACAAAAGTGGTCTTCGCCTGCAAAAGGCTCTGGTGATGACGCCTTCTTGGGCTCCATGGTGACCTCCGTCCTGCCGTCCCTCTGGTCTTGGTCTTGTTGCACCAATGTGGAAACCTTTGCTTGATGCCTTGGTACTCCGCGTCTGCGCTTGCCCCCTTAGCACCAAAGGGGAAACAAGGATGTTGCGCGCACTGGCACCCGCCTGGTCTCGATCGTCATGGCTCACGTCATGAGAACCTCGGGAGGTTTGCCTGGCCTTGAACTCTTCGCCCCTCATGAGCCAGCCTGGTGAGGCCGCTCCTGAGGAGGTCTTGTGTCGTCTGCCTCGCGAGGCTCGACCCCTCGCAAGGGTCTTGGTTCCTCATTGATGAAGAGGGGCTGTACAGGCCTGCTAGCAAAGCCATGTCGTGGGCCGCAGTTAGGCAAGTCTGGGGACCCCCGTTCCCAGAATGCCGACAGACCCCGAGTCTGATGATGAAAGGTCAGGTAAGGGAAAGAAGAGTAGCAATACTGTAGGGCAGCAGCATAACCCAGCAAGTCAAGGTGGCAATGGTAAGCGCAAGGCGGATGGCGGCTTGGATTTTGTGGCTAACACCAATACGCAGAGTAATAATCAGCGTCTCAAGGGAAAAACCCCACCTCAGTTTGGAGGGCCAAAATTTAACCTTGAGGCGATGATGAATCAGTCCTGCCCAAAGCATGGTACGCACGAAAAGATGGCCAATCACCTCTGGAAGGATTGCTTCATTATGAAGGAGTACACAAATTCAATTTTTTTAGAACAATCATGGACCACATGGCGGCTCAGGATCCGGATCTCACTGTCCTGGTTATGGTGGTGGCGGTTCAAATTCCGGTTTTTAGGGCCAAGGCAATCAGGATGGTTTTAATCAACAGTCTAGTCAAGGAAATCAGTAGCGGCAGTCGGGTTATCAGAGTAACCCGAAGCAATTGAATAGTGGACAGTCCTACGTCTTCACCACGAGTTTATGTAAATGAGGTCAGAAGCTTCATAAAAGGGCAGTGAACACAGTTGAGCCAGCGATTCCCCGTTACTTGCGATGGTCTGAACACCCCATTCTCTAGAGCCGTGAGGATCATCCGCCCGGGGTTGATAATCTGGGTCACTTGGCTTTGGTGGTGGCGCCTCAGGTTGGAGGGTACAGATTTACTAAGGTACGAATGGATGGGGGAAGTAGCATCAACATTCTTTACTATGAAACCTTTCGTCGCATGAGCTTCACTGACAAAGATCTTAAGCCGTCATATACTGTTTTTCATGGTGTGGTGCCTGGTAAGTTGGCGTATCCAGTGGGAAAGATATCTTTGTAAGTGGCTTTTGGTGATGATCATGATTCCAGATCGGGGATGTTGACCTTTGAGGTGGTTAAAATCAAGAGCCCTTATCATGCTCTGTTTGGGCAACCGGCTTATGGTAAGTTCATGGCAAGGCCTTGTTATGTGTATTTGCAGCTTAAGATGCCGGGTCACAAGGGTACTATCACAGTGCATGGAAGCCAGAAGATAGCTTTGGAGTGTGAATAAGGTGATGTTTCTTATGCTGAATCTGTTTGTGCAACAGAAGAATTGAAGTTTTACAAGGACAATGTTGAGCTGGCAGATAAGATATCTTTAAAGAAGACAACAACGGAGCATGATCCTTTGTTGAAATTTAAGTCGACAGATGACACTAAGCTAGTTGACTTTGTTCCTGGTGATTCATCCAAGCAGTTTAGTATTAGTGCTAATCTAGATCAAAAATAGGAAAGCACGCTCATCGAGTTCATCTGTGAGAACCGAGACATCTTTGCATGGAAACCTTCAGACATGCCAGGTGTACCGAGGGAACTCGCTGAGCACACTCTCAATATTGATCCAAAGTTTAAACCGGTGAAGCAATTTCTTCGCCATTTTAATGAAGAGAGGCGCAAGGCCATTGGTGAAGAAGTCGCCCGGCTCTTGGCGGCTGGGTTTATTGTTGAAGTTTTTCACCCTGAGTGGTTGGCTAATCTGGTGCTGGTAGTTAAGAAAAACGGTACTTGGCGTATGTGTGTGGCTTACACACACCTAAACAAGGCCTGTCCGGATGATCCTTTTTCTCTCCCCTGTATTGATCAGATCATCGATGCTACGGCGGGTTGTGAGCGTTTGAGCTTTTTGGATGCTTACTATGGTTATCATCAGATCAAGATGGTAGTTAAGGACAAGGAGAAGACAGCTTTCATCACTCCCTTTGTAGCCTTTTGTTATGTGTCTATGCCCTTTGGGCTCAAGAGTGCCCAAGCGACTTACCAGCGGTGTGTGCAAAATTGCCTTCATAATCAAATTGGGTGTAATGTTCATGCTTATGTGGATGATATTGTGGTGAAGTCCAGGAAGAAGGAAACCCTGATAGATGATTTAAAGGAGACTTTTGACAATCTCCTAGTCTACAAAATGATGCTTAACCCAGCCAAATGTGCCTTTGGTGTACCAGCAGGCAAGCTCTTAGGCTTTCTGGTTTCTGAATGAGGTATTGAAGCTAACATGGAAAAAATAAAGGCTATCACTTCCCTGGCTAAACCGGTGTGTATTAACGATGTTCAGCATCTGGCGGGTCATATTGCGGCCTTAAGTTGGTTCATAAGCCAGCTGGGTGAAAAGGCTATCCCTCTGTACCAGATGATGAAGAAGGTAGATCACTTTTTCTGGAGTGATGTTGCTGATCAGGCGTTTGAGGCTTTGAAGAAACAGTTAGTTGAGCCGCTGGTTCTTGCTGCTCCCATTGATAAAGAGCCCTTGTTGTTGTATGTGGCTGCCAATAGCCGAGCTGTTAGCGTGGCAATTGTGGTGAAAAGGAAGGAATCAGGCAAGGAGCACCCGGTTCAATGGTCGGTTTATTACATCAGTGAGGTGCTCATTGAGTCCAAGCAGAGGTATCCGCATTGGCAGAAGCTTGCATATGGGGTGTTCATGGCTAGTCGAAAGCTCAAGCAATATATTCTGGGTCATCCCATCACTGTGGTTAGTTCTTCTCCTTTAGGGGATATTATTCAAACAGAGAAGCCACAGGTCGGGTAGCCAAGTGGGCCATTGAGCTTGGACCCCATGGTTTGAAGTATATGCCTCACACAACCATCAAGTCTCAAGCACTTGTGGACTTCATAAATGATTCGACAGAGCTGCAGATGCCTGAGGAGAAGCCAGATAGCACATATTGGACTATTCACTTCGATGCATCCAGGAAGTTGGAAGGCTCGGGGCTGGAGTTATTTTGACTTCCCCGCGAGGTGATAAATTTTGTTATGTTTTAAGATTGATGTTCCCTTGTACTAACAATGTAGCTGAGTATGAAGCCTTACTCCATGGTCTTCGGATGGCTAAAGAGATGAACCTAAGCCGGGTGAGGTGTTTTGGTGACTCAAACTTAGTGGCTCAGCAAGTTTCAGGCACTTGGGATTCAAGGACCCACTCATGGTGGCTTATCGCCGAGAGGTGGATGCTATTGCTGGTCACTTCAAGGGCTGTCAAGTAGAGCATGTTGATTGGAGAAAAAATGAGGCGGTTGATGCTTTAAGCCGGTTGGGATCCCAGCGTAAGCCGGTGCCACCCAATATTTTCCTTGATATTCTGCATAATCCTTCAGTTAAACAGCCTACAGAGGAAGATCTTGCTATTCCTGAGCCGGAGGCATAGCTGGTGGCGGCTCTTCATGCTATTCCTGATTGGACAGTTCCATATTTGGCATATATGACCCAGCGCAAGTTACCTGAAGATGAAACTTTGGCCAGGCAGATAACCCGGCGGTCTAAGTCAATGACTATTGTCAATAGAGAGTTGCATCATCGCAGTGTTATGGGGGCGTTTCAATGTTGTGTCTCTCCTGAAGAAGGTCGTGAGATCCTACGAGAGATTCATGAAGGAGATGTGGGCATCATACCGGCTCTAAGTCTCTCGTGGCCAAGGCTTTTCGTCATGGATTTTATTGGCTGATGGCTCATGCTGATGCAGAGGATTTGGTCAGTAAATGTGATGGTTGTCAGAAATTCCCAAGACGAGCTCACGTGCCAGCTCAAGAATTGAGGATGATTCCAATTGCTTGGCCGTTTGCAGTATGGGGGCTTGATATGGTTCGGCCTTTCAAAAGGTCCAAGGATAAAAAGACCCACCTTTTGGTGCCGGTTGACAAATTCACAAAGTGGGTTGAAGCGGAGCCGGTTAGTAAGTGTGATGTGGCCATAGCGGTTCAATTCATCAAAAAGGTGATCTTTCGTTTTGGTTTTCCCCACAGCTTTATCATAGATAATGGCACCAATCTATCCAAGGGTGCTATGAAAGAGTTTTGTCAACAAGAGCATATTCGACTTGATGTTTCATCAGTGACTCACCCCCAATCCAATGGTCAAGTTGAGAGAGCCAATCAAGAAATTTTGAGAGGCATCAAGCCACGGCTTATGGTCCCTTTGCAGAGGACGTCAGGTTGTTGGGTGGAGGAGTTACCCTCAGTGTTATGGAGCATCAATACCCCCCCCCAATAGATCTATGGGTTACACGCCTTTCTTCATGGTTTACGGAGCAGAGGCGGTTCTCCCTAGTGACATCCGTCACAATTCGCCTTGTGTGGCGGCTTATGTTGAAGCTGATAATGAAAAAGCATGTCAGGATGCTATTGACCTGTTGGATGAGGAGCGTGACCTTGCGGCGGCTCGTTCGGTGATTTACCAGCAAGATCTGCATCGTTATCATAGCCGTCGGGTTAAAACCAGGACCTTTAAAGAAGGCGGTTTGTGTGCTCTGGCTTATCCAGGATCAAACTGATATGCACAAACTATCCCTGCCCTGGGAAGGACCCTTTCTGGTCAGCAAAAATCTGAACAATGGGTCATACTACCTTATCGATGTTCGATACCACAAGGACTCACGCACGTTAGAGGAGGAGACCCACCTACCATGGAATATTGCTCATCTTCAGCCTTATTACACCTGAGCCACTAGCTCTTGTGATGTACATATTTTGACAATGTATATATTATGCTAAATATAATAAAGCCAGCATCCCTTCTAAGTCAGGGCCTTAGTCGTTTCATTTTTGAGAATAATGAGTATTTATTGTCACTTCATACGATCACTTGGGGGCTTCCTGCTCATTGAGCATAGCTATGACTACCCTCTTGATCCGGCTTGTACGCCATGATTACAAAATACTTGGGGGCTTCCTGCTCATTGAGCATAGCTATGAATACCCTCTTGATCCGGCTTGTACGCCATGATTACAAAATACTTGGGGCTCTTTGTTAATGGAAAAGAGCTTTATTGACCCTTGTAATAGGCTTGGACGCCAGGTGTATTCACCAAAAAATCCGGGTTATCCTGCCTTTGTAAGTTTGCCACTCCGCCCAGGTAATCCTGGAATTACTCGCCGTACTCTTGACAGTCAATCTTATAAAGACCTTGAACTTGTCAAAATTAAAACGGCGATTGTTTATGTGAGGCCCAGCTTACAAGTTTTGAATGAAGGTTTAACATAGTGGCTGTGCGGCCCTTAAAAAGCACTTGACTCTGAGGCTTGGCAGCCTATGAAAGCCTTGTTTTTTATTTATATTTGATTTTGAATATTTTTGCGGTTCAATTCTTGTGACATGTTAATACATGGTTGAAAACCGATGAGGGCCATGTTGCCTTATGGTTCTTATATGAATCTATCCGGAGTTTATTAACCCGGCCTGGCTTTGGACTTTAAGTCACCAGTATATGATAATTTTTTATGCTTGGAGTACTGGCTCTAAGCTTTGGGATGTTACCCCTTGCTGCATATGGTGTTATGAGCCGGCGGTATGAGTCAATTGAACAGGGCGTTGTGCTCTCAATTTTCGGGTTGTAACCCTTACTGCACAAGTATGATAAACTGACAGTGTGAGTAAATATCCCAGGTATGATATTTTGTTATGATTATATGAGGTTGTGATCAAATCGGCCCTAGTTATGGATTATTGTAGTTAAAAGTGGTTTTTATATGGGGTATTGGGACCCGCCCTGGGGTAACCGCCAGGGCGCTTGTGATATGTTTGTGTGTAGGGCAAATGATAAATCTAATCTGCATACTTGATGATATCATGAGCATAAGTGGCAGATTTTCAACTGATGGATCAGCAGTGTTATGCAAATAGAACGTGCACGCTTGCACGGCAGATCAGAGTTTAACTAGCCTATTACAAGGCATCTGATGGCCCAAAGATGATAAGTGTTTTGGAGATGTAAAACATCAAAGTGCTATGATTAATAAAGCGGCTCATGACTCTTGGCGGTTTGAAGCCTTTGGATCATCCCGTGCCTCTTCTTCCTCTTTAGCTACTTGATTATCCAGCAGCTGGAAGTCAGGTGTAGCCCAGTTGATACCGGTCAATGCTCTAAACACAGCTTCATCATCAATAAGGTTGGATGGATCAATGTCAGGAGCAAAGGTGTGCTTACGAATCGGCGGGATGAGATCCGTCTTCTTATGAACCGGCTCTTTCACTTTCTTGTTCTCAACATCATAAGCCACCTGGTCTGTGGATAGATTAGTTTCTTCAGCCAACTTACTTGCTAATGGACACATTGCTCTTGCTATTTTTGCAAAGTCATCAGCACTGAAGGCAGATCCATCCTCTTTGACACTTGGGCAACCATTGGCCAAATCTTCTGGGTCCAGATCTGCTTTCCACGCCTTTCCCCAGCTTAAAGCAGTCAACTCGCCGGCTCTGGTAGATGCTCGCTTTAAGTCGTCAATCCTTTGGGGCATCACTGATAACCTCTCCAATGTATCTTTGATGAGAGTGGGTGGAGATTTCTTGTGCATGGCATCAGCAATGGTGCGTTAGGTGCCAGTATATAACTATTCTACCAGAGTGTAGACAGCTTTAAGCCGGATGCGCATATCAAAGCCCAACTTGGTGCTCCGAGAACCTGTATCGATAAATTTATTGATAAGCCAATGGATGTTTATAATATGTTTATTAAGATGCAAGGAGTCATGTTTCATACTTACCGAAGATGGCTGACAACATGTTATTGATCTGCTACCTTAAACCGGACAACTCGTCAGTCACCGGTTTAAGGGCGGCTTCAGCATCCTCTGCTCTCTTCAACAGAGCCACCTTTTCAGTTTCCCAGACGTTCTTACAGTGTTGAAGTTTTGCTTAAGCTGCTCAATGTTTTCTAAAGCAGTCTTCAGTTCTGACTTGGCCTTGGATGTCTCAGATTGCGCTAATTTTTTTTAAATAATACATTTTTTTATTAATTTTCACAAATATTATGCTCAAAAAATAATTTTCGAAAATAATACATCGTCGGCCCGCAGCCGGCCGAGTGGACCTAGTCGGCCCACAGCAGGCCGACTGAGACCCTATCGGCTAGCTGCTGGCCGATTGGCCTGTCGGCCACCAGTTCAGGTCCAGTCGGCCAGTAGTGGGCCGACAGAGCCTAATTGGCCTGCTGTGGGCCGACAGCGACTAATTGGCCAGCTGCGAGCCGACAGGGACTAATTGGCCTGCTGTGGGCCGACCGATGCATGCCACCATTTTTTTCCCGAACGCTTCCTGGATTTTTTTATAAACTATGACGTATTTCGTGCAACCCTTTGCCCGTAATATTTTCCCGCCATATGTTCGCGCCAACTCTTTCCCGCCGTATGTTCGCGCCCACTCTTTCCCGCCATATGTTCACGCCAACTCTTTCCCGCCACCCGTTTCCCGCCATATGTTCGTGCCAGCTCTTTCCCGCCACCCGTATCCTGCCAATCATTTCCCACCATACCGCAGTCGTTCTTTCCCGCCATTTTCTCATCCCTACCTATAAAACCCCCTTCAGACAGAGGAAGATAAGCATTCCAGTGTAGTGTAGTTGAGATGTCCCATTATCCTTTTGATCGTAGTTTTCACCCTGAGATGAGCAGGACTCTTCTGAGGCTAGCTACCGATTTTAGGATGGACAATAGGATAGTTCCATGGGACGAACTCACCGGTAGTGACACCATAATGAATGAGTTGGCTCGCGAATTACGTATGTCTGGGTGGCCTGAAAGGACCTATGAGGAGGTACGTATAGAACTTCTTAGGTTGCATGCAAGGTGGAAGAAGGTAGTGGAGCCGGAGAGTGAAACTTTCAGAAGGACTGCAGAAAAGCATCCATTTTTATGGACTGAGGAGAGTGAGGACGAAGATGATATCTTCATGCCGCCGCTTCCGGGTTCTGCATCGTCAAAGAGCAAGAGTTTTGCATCGTCCAAGGGCAAGAGTACTGCATCCTCAAAGGGCAAGATTTCTGCATCGCCCAAGGGTAAGAGTTCTGCATCCTCGAAGGGCAAGAGTTCTGCATCGACGGAGGATGACGATGATGACTTCATGTAGTTTTTATGATGTATGTTGTAAGTTTAGTCATATGTACCGTTAATTTAGATGTAGTTCTATCTAGTTGTTTATACTGTCTTGTTGTACGAGCATTATGTTCTATCTAAATATGATGTTGTAGTTCGGATAACAGAGTACTAAAAATAGAGTAGGCATATGTCTCATACATAAGTACATAGTCATTTGTCTCATACATAGAATAGACATAAGTCTCATACATAAGTAGATGGTCATGTCTCTACTGATAGATGGAAGCGTCAGTGACGATGTCTGGCCTGGCAGGGAGGCGGATCTGGAAGCGGCGACCATCCCAACCTGTTAGGTGGCCTAATGTTACGAGGAGGAATTTCAGACTCTCCCTGGTCATGCTGTGTATCCTGTGTGGGGCCTGGTGGAGGAGTCGAATACATGTTCATCCACTGGGTGTGCTGCAACATATGAGCATGTATGTTCTCCTCGGGATGTTGATCACTCCCCCACGTATCATGTGATGCTGACATAGACGCATGATATCCGTAGGCTCCTGCACGATGGAACGTTTAGTCATGAAGAATGAGGTCGCCTCAATTAATATTGAAAACAATAAAAATGAAGACACTTACCTGCTGGTTGTGACGGCTGCTCTGGCTCAAACACAAAGCTCGACGAGGGACCGTGCTGCTGTGGCTGTGGAGAAAACACAAAGCTTGACAAGGGACCGTGTTGCTGTGGCTGTGGAGAAAACACGAAGCTCGACGTGGGACCATATTGCTGTGGTTGCTGCCACGTTGAACTGCCAGGTTGGTCAAGACGGGGTGGCCTGGTTGTCGGCTGATGTGCTAGACGTGGACGTGGTTGATGTCGGTGCATGGAGTGACGCGGCTGCTGCTGCTGGTGCTGAACAACATCGGTTCTCCGGGTGCACGTGATAGCCTCGTACACAGTCCGTATCTTGTTCTGAATTCGTTCCAAGAAGGGTTGTAGCACTGGACGGTGCTGAAGAAGAGGTCCAGACAACAGTGATCGTCCAAAGGTGGTCACGTCCTGGTAGAGTTCGTGTGTCAAGGTAGCCTGCAAATTTCCATGACGATTAATAATGTATGTCTCTTGCACGTCAAAGTATGTGACAACATTACTTAAAGAAAATATATCTTACCATGTACTGCCTAGAGCCCGAAGTGTTATAGCTCGGGTACATATCCGACAAAGTAGGATCCGGTATCTCCTCTGGGTGGGAGTGCTCAATGATGTGTAATCGTGTTCCGGTCATGTAGCGCCGCACATAGAGATTGAATTCATCAAGATCAAAATTGTGATTCTCGTGCCATAGATGTGTGTTTGCTGTCTCCCATTCTATAACATACGGCTCTAGTCTAACTAGCCAGTCAACAGTTGTCCTGGTCATGCCCTTCCTTGTCGTCCTAAAATTGTGGTGTGTGTTCAACAATTACCTAAAGCTTTGAATGGAGTACTATGAAAGATAATGCAACATTGATAAATTAGTTAATACCTGTGGATGTGTGCTGGCACTGGGTTCTCTTTAGGGGGAGGCAGCTCCAACTGCAGAAGACCAAATTGCCTCATAACCCTCTGTTGTGCCATCTCCTCGACAAAGACATCGAAGATGATTTTTGATTTTGTCATCCAGTAATCTCGTCCCTTGTGCATAGCACAGACAGACCACCAGGGTATCTCGCTTATATGGCTGCTTCTGTGTAGGGCTGCCAGATGACCCCAGTGTACGCATCGAACTGCTCGTTCAATGTTGCGTATGCCTTCCTGGTCTGATCACTAGCAAAGCGTCTCTGTAGAAAACAAAAGTTAGTAGCCGCTAGCATCGAACTATCTCTTGTGCAGAAAAAAGTTACGTTAAACTATAACACAGTGCATACCTCGCGACGTGTCCAACACAGACCGAAAGTAGGCATGTCGATGCCGTCAGCATCAAACATGGCGTCTATAGGCTCACGAACATGTACATCTGGTTGCCCTATAGAGAACCTCTCCCACGACCATAGCTGTAGGAATAGAGGGCATCCAAGAAGGGCTGGCTTTCTCAATGTAAGCTGGCAACCGTTGCACATACCTCGGTATGTAGCCGCTAAGACCGCCGAACCCCAACTCCTCTGTCTGATCTGATCTGCCGTCTAAGCGCTCTCTCTCTCGAGTGCCATAGGGATGTAGAGCGCGTTAATAGTGGTGACATGGTTCTCTGTGAACATCACCTTGCCGAAAAGCCACATTAAGTAGGCCTCCAGGCTCCGAGTGATCTGTTCCGCAGTCAACGGCGCCCGGAAGTTTTGGATCTGCATTAAGCAAAGAGAAAGTTTTAGTTAGCCGCAGTTATTTTCTGTAAAACCATATGCACGATAACTTGAAGATAAGAGGTTGGGTAAATTACCCGAAAATTGAGCAACCACTCATACTTAGGTCTGTGATGCTCCCATACCGGATCCGGAGCATCCGGAAAAACACCATGAAAACGTTGTGTAAGGGCTCACTCCCAACCAGCCAGTGCGTCCAATGGTCCTATGGCATGACCTGCCAATGGTAGTCCGAGCAAAAGTGACACATCCTCCAGAGTAGGAGCCATCTCTCCCTATCGGAAGTGAAACGTGTGGGTCTCTGGCCTCCAACGGTCCACTAAGCAGCTCAGCAAGGACCCGTCGATGGTGATGCGTTTCTCACCCGGGATAGACTCAACCAGACGCGCGAAAGGTAAAAGGCCGGCCCATTTCAACCTTCATCAGAGAACATTTCAGTTAGTGTCTCCCATTAATATGCATGTCAGTGTGCAAATTAATAAAACACGTACCGCTGAAGCCATCCTGGGTGTATCATCCAGTTTTCTTTAGGAGTGCGAGTGACGAGAGGCTCAAGCTTGCGCTCATAACATATCGCACCACGATGACCCCTATCAATGTCCCCATTCAGCAACCACCTTCCCGACATTCTTGCACATAAAAAAATTTAGAACATAGTGCCACACTTAATAAAAATTCAGAACATAGTGCCACACTTAATAAAAATTCAGAACATAGTGCCACACTTAATACAAATTCAGAACATAGTGTCACACTTAATACAAATTCAGAACATAGTGCCACACTTAATAAAAATTCAGAACATAGTGCCACACTTAATACAAAGTCAGAACATAGTGCCACACTTAATAAAAATTCATAACATAGTGCCACACTTAATAAAAATTCAAAACATAGTGCCACACTTAATACAAATTTAGAACATAGTGCCACACTTAATACAAATTCAGAACATAGTGCCACACTTAATACAAATTCAGAACATAGTGCCACACTTAATACAAATTCAGAACATACTACTGCTAGCTTAGCTTCTTCCTCTCGCCCTTACTCCTCTACTGCCTCTTCCTCCTCTTCTTCCCCGGTTCCCTCGTCCATGCCCAGTGACAAAAGTGGGACAGTTAGTGTCCCTATGGCCAAATTCATTGCACGGAATGCATTGCCTAGTCGGACCTCCTGCTTCAGATTCATCCATATCATTCCGGATGCGCCGACAATGCCGTCTGCCTCTACTTGTATGCATATGCTCTGGGTTTGGAATGTAACGCCTTTCAGCGGGGATGACGCTGTTGAAATTACCCATTGATCGAAAACCCATCAGCTCACCTGTCCAGGTATTGAGGACAGACTCTTTCAGAAAAAATGGAGACACAAACGATATTGCGTCCATTCCAAGCTGCCCGCAAGCAGCAAGTACATGTGAGCAAGGTAGGTGAAGCAATTTCGGTTTGTTGCATGTGCACTCACACGTTGTCCAGGCTTCATTACCAATTTTCACCTCATGCGTCCTCAACTCATTTGCACATCCGAATTTGTTGTTGGCTAAGCGGACCTCAAACCTTCTTTCTTGATTACCGATGGCGACTACAGTGTGTGATCTAGCTTTTTGCATCCTGTTGTCCATGTACTTCGTGACTCTTTCACAGTACCATGTATTCGGGTTGTTGAAGATATGTTCCTCTACTTTTTGACGTCTATCTCTTAAATACTTGATGGTGCCATAGAAAATACCCTCAACGATGGCTGTAAGTGGCAATGCCCAGTTTCCTCTGAGGACAAAGTTGTATGTTTCTGTGAGGTTTGTTGTCATGACACTGTATCGTGCTCCATGTGTGTCATGTAGCAAAGACCACCTCTCTTGAGGCTCATGCTCTATCCACTGCTCAAAGGTTTTAATCGACCTCCCAAGCCTTCTCCTAGTACCAGGTGGGTCAAAGCCTGGCAGGTCACATAGCCCAACAGGCTCCTCCTCCACGGCCGCTGTTCCTGTTGCCAATTGTGCAGCTACTGCTTCAACATGTGCCCTCACCGCTGCATCTCTTGCAGCTTTCCTGTCCCTCACGTGTCTCTGCATGCACACATTAAGTCTGTCACGTATCAAATTGTACTTCCATAGCTGGTTCTGCTTGCAGAGTTTTTTGAACAGATTCATCAGGTTCTTATTTCTAAACTGCAAGAAGAAATTAGCCCCCATATGGCGCATGCACCAACGGCTCTGCAAGTCCTTCCATGGAACTTGTTCCTCAGGGCCTGGGTTTGTCAATGTCCTTATCGCACTGAGTATACCTGCATGCCTGTCCTGAAGGATGCACACATTGGGCTTCTCCTTCACAACTGATATTTTCAACTGCCTGAAAAACCATGTCCAACATTCAATGCGAGTGGGACGACTTGATTTTGGCCGTCTTGACCTATGGCTGTCAGGATCTGACCCTTGTACTTGCCTGTGAGAAAAGTACCGTCAACACATATCACCGGTCGGCGATGCCTGAAAGCTTTGATGCATACACCGAAAGAGAAGAAGAGACGATGTAGCACCCTCACAGTTGGGAACTCTAGCATGAACATGTCTTGGATATCGATATAGGTGCCTGGATTCCGCTACTGCAGGGTGTGGAGGAGCTGGACAACAAAGTCATATGCATCAAAATAAGAACCAAACCTCCTCTCAAGCGCCGCATGCTTAGCCCTCCAAGCCTTGCCATAAGAAATTTTGTACTTGAACCTGGCGAAGACTTTTGTCTGGACTGCCTTCACTTCCATAGCCTTGCCCAGCACTATCTCATCGTAAAACAATCGAGCAATAAGCGTGGATGAAAGGTTGGCATGATCCTGAGGGATGCAGGGAATAAGACAAGTGTGATTAACTAAGTCACTTATCACCCAACTTGTGCCATACTTAGGGAGAAAGCCGTGCACCCTGGCGGGACAATCTGCGTTCTTGCATACCATTGTCAGGAATTTCTGAATGGACACCTGAGCTGTGAAAACCCTTTGCGTGGACATTGTCCAGTTAATTATTGCATCTTTCAGGGCTTGCTTATTCGGATACATAGCATCCGTCGCAATATTGTTCTGGTGATATTGCCAGGCTGAATCATGTCCATCATTCACGGTCATTGCAGATGAGAAGTCATGATTCCACGATGCAGGATTCGGGACCTCCTCTGCATTTTCGTCTTCATCTGACTCGTCAGAATCATCGGCATGACCCCTTTCAACATCGGTGTCTTCTTCTTCCATCTGGTCCTGCATGTACCCATCTACCTCGTCAGCGTCCACCTCGCCATTGTAATCACCATCGGCATTTCCTCCTTCTACCTGACTACTCTGCCCTGGTTCATAACCATAAGCATTTCCTCCTTCTACCTGACTGCTCTGTCCTTGTTCGTAACCATCATCTCCAGCATTTGACATAGATAACTGCCTCCCTACACTGCTATGACCAGGATCGTAGCCACCCTTGCCTTCATGTGCAGTGACCTCCTTCACGACGGGAAGAACTAAAGCAACAGGATTACATCCCCTTCGTTCACAACCTTGTAACCACCGCACCCATTCGGAGTCTCGCTCTATCGGCCTCAAATAAAAGTAAATTATTGAACTTGACCGTGTCCACAATGCATGAACACCGACGGTGTGTGTTTCAGTATCAAGACCTAAACTTGCCGCAATCCATTCTTTCAACTGACTAACAGACCATGTTTGAGGTGCGCTCATTGGCACATCTATATGAGTAAATTCACTCAGATCTGCTCCCATCTCAGTTGTTTGGACTGTACCAGGACCATAGCAAAATCTGAAGTTCACTACATCAGACATCTCGGCTCACCTATTTTTTTCAACAACGAAATATAGGTATTAAGCAACAACTTAATATACCCCCACTAAGAAATATTAGACATGTCTATATATTAGCTAGCTATATATTACAGAATATTAATGGAGCAACTAATACAAGTATTAAGCAACAACTTAAAATGCTCACCAAGAATACCTAAATATTTACGTTTACTACCGGAGCAACTCCAATTACTGACACACCTAAATATATTTATGGTTACTACCAGAGCAAATAACAATAATTGCACACCGGAACCGGGAAATAAAATGCTCACCACGACCACCTAAATATATTTACGTTACTACCGGAGCAAATAACAATAATTGCACACCGGTACCGGGAAATAAAATGCTCACCACGACTACCTAAATATATTTACATTACTACCGGAGCAAATAACAATAATTGCATGCAACTTCGAAAATAAAAATGTTTGTTGAAATATACCCTTGTAGCATGCGTGCGAACGACGAACGGCGGCCTTCAATCACCGGAACTGGAGCCGGAAACTCCACCAAACTACCGGAGCTTCACCTCCACCACACTGCCCCAGCTTCACCACCACCACCGCCACAACCTCCACCAATGTGCTGAAAAAATGCTCCAATAAAATGCTCACCACGACCACCACAAGCTACCCCATCAGTAGATTGAGGTCTCTTTTGGCTCCCCTAACTATGTAGAACCCATTCACCGTGCCAAATCCGTGAAAAAATGGGTCATTTTGGTGTATTAATTGGAGCTAGTTCGTGTAAGAGAGAGGAGGAAGGAAGAACAGAGAGAAGCTTGCGGTGGGAGAAAGGGAAATAAGAAGGAGAGGAGAAAGAGACGTGTGCTGCGGGGCTGGCTCCCTGTCGGCCAGCAGCTGGCCGATCGGTCGGCAGCTGGCTGACTGGGTCGCCCGTGACCCAGCCCGTGCCGACAGCCAGCGCCCGACGTGGCTTGGCCAATAGCCGGCCTCCGCGTGGCCGAGAAGCCACCTGTCGGCTCGCAGTTGGCCGATAAGACCCAGTCAGCCTGCTGCTAGCTGACTAAGACCAGACGGCCAGCTGCTGGCCGACGGTGTATTATTTTTGAAAATAATTTTTTGGGCGTAATATTTGTGCAAATTACTAAAACAAATGTATTATTTTAAAAAAATTGAGTTTTAATGTTGGCCTTCAGATCATTGAGCTGCGAATCCTTCTCAATCAGTTCAGCCTGTCACATAAGCAACACATGGAAAGTATTATGATCATGATTATTTTTGAAGTCCCATGCATAATACAAGTATTCTCCTTGGCACTTGGGGGCTAATGTCTATTGCTCTTAAGAATTTTTCGAAGTCCCAAGCACAATACAAGTATTTTCCTTGGCACTTGGGGGCTAATGACTATTGCTCTTTTCAAAGACGAATTTATCCGATGACTCGGGTACAATAATATGATCCGGTTTACTAAGGTTACATATTAAAGTGTTGGTTTATCAATCTTGGTAAGTCCTGGTTTAACTATGCTAGTCAAATCGACCCTTGGGGGCTACGGATGCGAAGTTCATTACTGCTACTTAAAGTCCTGGCTTAACTTGATGATTTGAGCCGGCCCTTGGGGGCTACTAGTGATGATGTGTACTTCTTTATGGCAATTGGAAAGTCTACAGCATATTCAATCCTATCATATCCTATAGACTTGGCGGCTGATAGACATATAATTATGAAGAGAATAGTGATTGGATTACCTCATAGCGTTCCTTCATCAAATTGACTAAGCCGGCTTCAAAATCACAGCTGGTATATAATCAAATAACCGGAATGGATTCTTGAGCACCAAACTTGGCATAGCTCTCTAAGTCTACCTTCCACTTGCCTTTATATCAGCAGAAGTTTCTTACTTGGCGCTGTGCTTAGATAAGACAGTGGGGTTACCCGATGCTGTGTAACCAAATCCAGTGACAATGATGTTGTCATTCTTCTCTTCAGTAGGTTTAACTGGGCTTGGCGGCTTAGCAATGGCTGGTTCGACATCCATATCATCTATGGTGACTTCATTTTCTTCTAGCAGCGGGTCATCGATAGTGGCCTCAGCAGTTGGATGAGAGGCATCTGGTAATTGTTTTTCCGGTTCATAAGGGTTGGAGTCTTCAGCCGGTTTGTTCAGTTTTTCCTTCTTGCTAGGCTTGGCCATACCACTGAAAATCAAAAAACACAAAGATTTCAGCATATTAATCTGGCATCAGGTTTCAATGATTGAATATACTCTTACCCAGGCATAGTCTTGAAAGTCGGGATTTGAGTTCCCGTCGAGTCGCCGGAGGAGGAATGAGATGTTCCCTGATCATTTGAATCAGACGGATTAAGAGGTTGACGAAAAAGACCTGCCTTGGGGTAATCTATGCCAGAAAGTTTTGAAACCTCCAGTCGACGTTTGCGAGGCGCTGGGGTGTTCGGTAAGCCGGAAGATAAAATTTCACCGCCGTTGTGCCGATTTGTGTGGCGAGCTTCATGTTGCTATTTCTTCAAAATAAATTTGGGATCCAAGTGAGCTAAAGGGTGAGAAAATCTTACTTTCCATCTTGCTTGTCGGGTTTTCTGTGTTGGCAAAGGATTTGAGCCGGAGGAAAGGGTAATTACATCTTCTTCATCTGCACGGCTGGCCTCTGCATCATCCTGATAATAGTCATTGTCAATAAGATGTATGAAAAATGAGCCAAGGGAATCAAGTTCTACCTCCGACTCATCATCATCATCCTTATCATCCAAATTGAATAATTTGACAGCATTGGATTTCTTCTTGGCAGGCCTTTTGGTAGCCTTACCCTTTGTCCAGGTTTTATTTGGCTTCTCTGGCAACTTCTTGGTCTAGAAGGGTGAGTTGTCCTATAAACTTTGGATGAGTATGGACAAGCGGTACAAATAAAATTATGAGTCAAGGATGAGCTTGATTCAAAAACTTATAGTCGACGGCTTATTCAGGATGCAGAAAGGACTCAATACGACTTCACTTCCATCTTCCAAGCTCTCATTCAGCAGGGTCCTTGTCATATTATTGTTGTCTTCCTCAGTTATTTCAGTCTGGCAATGGCGCTCAGGATCTGTTAGCTCACCGGTATATTCACACATTAAGATGGGCCGGCGGCTTAAAGGAAAGATTCTCTAGGCAACCAGCAGCGAACTAGATCAATTCCAGTTAAACCATTGGCCATCAAGGCCCGGATCTTTGCAAAAATTGGCACATACTTCTTTCGTGTTATTGTGCTGATACGATCTGGAAGATGATGTCTGCTGCTAAGCCGGCTGGTGCGATAACCCGAAAGGGGATTTTCTCCTTCTAGCGAAGTATCTTGGCAGTAAAACCAAGTCTGGTTCTAGTCCTTGGGGTGACTGGGAAGATTAGCAGCTGGGAAGATAGTCTCTTTTCGGTGTTGTATGGATATGCTGCCTAGTTCAAGGCTAGGTCTATCTGTGAATTCATTCTGCGGGTTCAAGTAGTAGAACTCTCTGAATAATTCTATGGTGGGCTCCTATTGAAGGTACACCTCGAGGAACACTTGGAAATTGCATATGTTTGAAACGGAATTTGGTCCGATATCTTGTGGATGGAGCTTGAAGAAATGCAACACATCACGGAAGAATCTTGAGCCGGCAGGACTAAAACTCCGGTACATATGATCCATAAAAACCACCACTTCACCATCTTTGGGCTCAGGGCGAGTTACATTACCCGAAACCCTCCAGTGGATGGCTTCTATTTTGGCTAAGACGATAGTCTGAACATATTCTTTCAAGTCTTCCTCGGTGACCCGAGAAACGACCTAGTTGCAGGCGGTGACAGTCTTGACCATCTTCGAAAACAAACTCCTAAGAAAAGGAAACATTACCGGATTAAGATCATGCTATTAAACTGGGCAATGGATTTAAGGGTAAAATGCTATTAACAGTTAACGAATTAAGCCGGGGATGAGCTTTGAAGTGTTGGCGTCTTAAAAGGGGACTAATGGTACCTACCAGGTTAAGGATTTTGCTGTTAAGACGGACAGAGTCTAACAGTTAAGATATATGTTGCAGAATTAAATTATGAGCAAACATGGTTAAACCGGAGATATGTTGCCGGGTCAGGCAAGTTATAAAGCGTATGGTGGCGGTTTAACAAGATTTAGTGTCTTATGATGGATCACGGTTTGCAGTATAAGCCGCCATGGCAGTTATGATACTTCAAATTTGGCTAAGTGTTGGACAAACAGATTTTGCAAGATGGAGCAATAATTTTGGATCTACCACAGTTTAGAAAAGGCAGTAAAATTCTAAACCTAAGGTGGCGGCAGTGGAAAGTGTGGTTGTTTCAAATGAGATCTTCCACGGGGAGATGTTACTCTAATGATTAAAATGAATGCTAAAACTACTTCCGCGCAAGGTTCGTAGCCTATCCAGATTAAAAGCCATTGCAGTTGAAGGAAAACAGTCGAAGAATAGTAAGAACACCGATGAACTACCCAAACCCTAAATGTAGATCTGAGATAGAAAGAAAGGTGCACTTATAGAAGAGGAGCAGCGTTGGCGCGCCAGAGTTTTTGATCCAATTAGGTCGATGCAGCGGCCTGGGTCAGTGCAGCGGTCGAAGGTCGCGACGGTGGAGCTCGAGCGGTAGAGGAGACGCGAGAGGAAGACAAAAGAAGGGGTGAAAATGATAAAGACCCCTGACCCTATTTATAAGGGGGCGGATACAAGACATGCGCGGGAATCGAGGAGGCCAAAACCATCATGTGGCTATATGAATGCCTCGATTTTTAGGATGGTTATTAAGATAAGGATCAATTAAGATGTTCTGAACCGAGTACAAAATTAATGTGAAGTGATGTCGCGGCGGTTTAAGAAGTTTCCGTGGGCTGACGTCATGGCGGGTTACAACAAGATTTCTCAACAAGTGGTGCAACATTTTTACAAGACTGGTATTGAAGATTGACATGAACAAGTGCAATTCAACCTGGGGCCTAATGTTGGGGATATAACTATCGGGTATGAACCACCAACGAGGGGTCGGGTCATACCACTCGCGGCTTACCTATGAAGATGGCGGATCATACGAGCCCGTTGCCTGCCCAAGACCCATTGGCGGCTTGAGGCCCAAGAGGATGAACCGCCATGTATATATGACTTGCATTATAAGGCAAGTCTAGTTAGTCACCGGGCCAGACACGTTGTGTATAAGCTGGCCGGGACTCCGTAAGCCGTTGGGCGTCAACCTGTGTATATAAAGGGACAACCCGGTGGCGGTTTAGGGCAAGAAAGAAGAGATCGATAACTAGGTCAAGTGTATTCGCACCCCGGTGATCGAAACCCAAGCAATACAACCTTAACTGAGTAGGCCTTTACCTTGATTGCAAGGGGCCTAACCATTATAACATTCTCGTGTCCTTTGTCTCGTTTAACCCCTTTAAGCTAACCTAGTTGTGATGGCTCCATGACTAAGTCCTTCTGCTAGGACATCTGCCATGTCAACTCCACGACAGGTAGCGAGGCACATATTGTATTGTTTCCATCAAGGATAAAAAGATGGGTTTTCATCATATTGCTTGAGTCTATCCCTCTACATCATTTCATCTTACTTAAGGTGTTACTCCGTTCTTTATGAACTTAATACTCTAGGTGCTTGCTGGATAGTGGTCGATGTGTGGAGTAATAGTAGTAGATCCAGGCAGGAGTCGGTCTACTTGACATGGATGTGATGCATATTTGCATAATCATTGCCTTGGATATCGTCATAACTTCGCGCTTTTCTATCAATTGCTCGATAGTAATTTGTTCACCCATCATATTATTTTCCTTCAAGAGAGAAGCCTCTAGTGAAACCTATGGCCCCCGGGTCTATTTTCCATTATATATTTTCAGATATATAAACCAAAAAACCCAAAAATATCTTGCTTCAATTTATTTACTTTTATTTTTTTTACGTTTTAGTAATCTTTTATACCTATCTCTATCAGATATCACCTTAGAAGATGACCGTGAAGGGATTGAAAACCCCTTTATCGCGTTGGGTGCAAGTGTTTGATTGTTTGCGTAGGTGCATAGATTGAAGACTTGCTTGTACCTCCTACTGGATTGATACCTTGGTTCTCTAAGTGAGGTAAATACTTATCTCTACTTTGTTGCATCACCCTTTCCTCTTCAAGGAAAAAACCAATGCAAGCTCAAGAAGTAGCAGGAAGAATTTCCGGCGCCGTTGTCGGGGAGGTCTACATCAAGCCTACCAAGTACCCATCATAGACTCTCATCTCTTGCATTACATTATTCAGCATTTGCCTCTCATTTTCCTCTCCCCCACTTCTAAAATGATTTTCAGAAGAAAAAAAGATTTGCCTTTTTATTCACCCTTCTTTCGTTCGCTTTCTCGTTTGCTATCTTTGCTTGTGTTGCCATGTGCCCTCTATTTGCTTGCATCTTTGCTTGCTAAAAATATATTGATATGGATCCTCACACACTTGCTAATCTTTTTAAGAGATCCAATTATGATGAACCAATTGCTAGTGAGTTGACTGCCCTAGATTATCTTTATAAGGTTTTGCTTGAAATTCGTGAATCTGAGAATTGTGATGAAGTGTTGAAAGAAGAAATTTAAGAAGTGATTCACGATAGCTCCTTGAATGAAAAGCATGATTGCAATGATATTATTATAAATTTTATTAATGTCAATTGTGTTAATGATATGCAAAACCCTAAGCTTGGGAATGCTAGTTTTGCTATGACCACTACTTATTGTAATGATCATGATTGGGCTGATATTGCTTCTTATGATCTTGAAGTTTTATTTAAGCCTCATGATGAATATGTTTGCGATAATATTGAAAGTGGGTTTGGAAGAGTGTCAACTCTAGGTAATAATGATCCCACTACTTTGGAGTATGATCAATCTTATGAAATTTTTGATAAAAGTGGGCTTGGATTGGTCTTGACTTTATTTTATGATAATCCCACTATTTTGGAAGAGTGTTAACTTTGCATGCATGTGGATCATGTTGAGAATATTTTATGTGATAATTATATTGTTGAATTTGACTATGATCCTACATGTAATTATTATGAGATAGGAAAATATGGTTGTAGAAATTTTCATGTTACTAAATTACCTCTCGTTATGTTTAGATTGCTATTGTTTCTTTCTTCTTCCTTGCATATGCTAGTTTTTATTTGCCTTGATAATTTGTTTGCTTATAAGATGCCTATGCATAGGAAGTATGTTATACATAGATGTGTTTTCACATGGTACATGATTCTCTCTTCGTGTTTCAATTGCTATCTTTCATGTGAGCATCACCAAAATTAGCAATGCCTAGCTAGGGGCGTTAAACAATACCGCTTGTTGGGAGGCAACCCAATTTTATTTTTGTTTCTATCTTTTTGTTCCTGTTTTGCAATAAATTTATTATCTTTCCCCTAGTTAGAAGTGTTTTTATTTTTTTTAATTAGTGTTTGTGCCAAGTAAGACCTTTGGGATGGCTTACGGTGATAGTTGATTTGATCTTGCTGAAAAACAGAAACTTTTGCACCCAGTAAAATAATTTTCATTTTTCACAGAAGCACGATTAAATACTTACTCTTTTTGCACAAGATTTATATACAAATTGCCTCTGTTGCTCTAATTTATCAAAAAATTGGAGTTACATAAGTATTCGAAGTTTACAGATTACTACAGGCTATTTTGTTTTTGACAGATTCTGTTTTCTATGTGTTGTTTGTTTATTTTGATGAATCTATGGGTAGTATCGGGGGGTATGAAACATGGAGAAGTTGGAATACAGTAGATATTACACCAATATAAATAAAGAATGAGTTCACAACAGTACCAAAAGTGGTGATTTTATTTTCTTATACTAACGGATCTCATGAGTTTTCTGTAGAGTTTTGTGTTGCGAAGTTTTCTAGTTTTGGGTAAAGATTTCATGGACTATGGAATAAGGAGTGGCAAGAGCCTAAGCTTAGGGATGCCCAAGGCACCCCATGTTAATATTCAAAGACAACCAAGAGCCTAAGCTTCCGGGGCATCCCCTCTTTTGTCTTCAACCCATCGGTAAATTTACTTGAGGCTATATTTTTATTCACCACATGATATGTGTTTTGCTTGGAGCGTCTTGTATGATATGAGTCTTTGCTTTTTAGTTTGACACAATCATCCTTGTTGTACACACATTTTTAGAGGGACACGCATGAATCATGAATTTATTAGAATACTCTATGTGCTTCAGTTATATCTTTTGAGATAGGCAATTTTGCTCTAGTGCTTCACTTATATCTTTTTAGAGCACGGCGATAGCTTTATTTTATAGAAATTGTTGAACTCTCTTGCTTCACCTATATTATTTTGAGAGTCTTTGTAAGCAGAATGGTAATTTTCTTTGGTTATGAATTTAGTCCTGATATGATGGGCATCCAAGAGGGATATAATAGAAACTTCGATATAAAGTGCATTGAATACTATGAGAAGTTTGATTCCTTAAGATTTTTTGCGATATAAAGATGGTAATATTAGAGTCATGCTAGTGAGTAATTATGGATTGGTAGAAATACTTGTGTTAAAGTTTGTGATTCCTGTAGCATGCATGTATGGTGAACCGTTACGTGATGAAGTCAGAGCATGACTTATTTATTGATTGTCTTCCTTATGAGTGGCGGTCGGGGACAAGAGATGGTCTTTTCCTACAAATATATCCCCCTAGGAGCATGCGTCTATTACTTTGTTTCGATAGCTAATAAATTTTTGTAATAAGTATGTGAGTTCTTTATGACTAATGTTGAGTCCATGGATTATATGCACTCTCACCCTTCCACCATTGCTAGCCTCTCTAGTACTGCGCAACTTTCGCCGGTGCATTAAACCCAGCATTTACCTTCCTAAAAACAGCCACCATACCTACCTATTATGGAATTTCCATAGCCATTCTAAGATATATTGCCATGCAACTTCCACTGTTCCATTTATTATGGCACGCTTCATCATTGTCATATTGCTTTGCATGATCATGTAGTTGACATCGTATTTGTGGCAAAGCCACCAATCATATTTTTTTATACATGTCACTTTTAAGTCATTGCACATCCCGGTACACCGCCGGAGGCGTTCATATAGAGTCATACATTTGTTCTAGTATTAAGTTCTAATTCTTGAGTTGTAAGTAAATTAAAGCGTGATGATCATCATTATTAGAGCATTGTCCCATGTGAGGAAAGGATGATGGAAGCTATGATTCCCTCACAAGTTGGGATGAGTCTTTGGACTTTACAAAAAAATAAAAGATGCCATAGAAGCCCACCAAAAAAAGAAAGGAAAGGAAAAAATGAGAGAAAAGAGAGAAGGGGCAATACTACTATCCTTTTTCCACACTTGTGCTTCAAAGTAGCACCATGATCTTCATGATACAGAGTCTCCTATGTTATCACTTTCATATACTAGTGGTAAATTTTCATTGCAGAACTTGGCTTGTATATTCCAATGATGGGCTTCCTCAAATTGCCCTAGGTCTTCATGAGCAAGTGAGTCGGATGCACACCCACTTAGTTTCTTGTTGAGCATCCATACACTTATAGCTCTAGTGCATCTGTTGCATGGCAATCCCTACTCACTCACATTGATATCTATTGATGGGCATCTCCATAGCCTATCGATGCGCCTAGTTGATGTGAGACTATCTCCTTCTTTTTGTCTTCTCCACAACCACCATATTCTACTCCACCTATAGTGTGATATCCATGGCTCACGCTCATGTATTGCATGAAAGTTGAAAAAGTTTGAGAACATCAAAAGTATGACACAATTTCTTGGCTTGTCATCGAGATTGTGCATGCTTTAATACTTTGTGTGATGAGGATGGAGCATAGCCAGACTATATGATTTTGTAGGGATAACTTTCTTTGGCCATGTTATTTTGAGAAGCCATGATTGCTTTGTTAGTATGCTTGAAGTATTATTGTTTTTATGTCAATATTAAACTTTTGTCTTGAATCTTATGGATCTGAATATTCTTGCCACAATAAAGAAGATTACATTGATAAATATGTTAGGTAGCATTCCACATCAAAAATCATGTTTCTATCATTAACCTACTCGAGGACGAGCAGGAATTAAGCTTGGGGATGCTTGATACGTCTCCAACATATCTATAATTTTTTATTGTTCCATGCTATTATATTATATGTTTTGGATGTTTTATATGCATTAATATGCAATATTATATTATTTTGGGACTAACCTATTAACTTTCGGCGTCGTGGGAACGAGGGTCCCCAGACTTGCATGCCTGCGTCCCGCGGCGTGGCTGAGCCAGTAGGCCGTACGGCCCATCTTCACCAACAAAGCACCCAAGACCCTCGCGAGGGGCAAGCCTTGTGAGGCGGACGACAGAAGACCTCCTCTGGAGTGGCCAAGCTAGGCAGGCTCATGAGGAGCGGAGATATCAAGGCGAGGCGAACCTCGCGAGGTTCTCGTGACGTGAGCCGTGACGATCGACACCAGGCGGGCGCCAGGTGGGCGCCAGCGCGCATAGCGTCCTTGTTTCCTCTTTGGTGCAAACGGGACAAGCGCAGCCGCGGAGTACCGAGGAATCAGGCAAAGGTTGCCATTTCAGTGCAACAAGACCAAGACCAAGGACTGCAAGACGGAGGTCATCGTGGAGCCCAGAACAGCGTCACTACCAAAACTTTGAGCAGGCGAAGACTACTGTTGTTAGGATAGCTTGTACTAGCTGTCCCCCTTCAAATTAGCTCGCCATTGTTGGCTCCCTTCCCGCTCGATATTTGGGAAGAGGACCAGGGCCTCTATAAATAGGACTAGCCACCATAGTGGACGGGAGGATGAACATCATCTTAGCTAGCGAGAGGAAGAGAGAGAACACCCCACACGCACAAGCTCACCGAGCTCAAGAATGCGTCAACCTCAGGAGGCCGTTCTTCCCTTGTATTGTTTCATCATCAGCCCCAAGAGGCAATCCACCACCACCACACTGGAGTAGGGTATTACACCACAATGGTGGCCCGAACCAATATAAACCCCGTGTCCTTCTATGTTGAGAGTTCGTCGAGTTCGTCCACAAGATCTTAACGAGCTAGAGCGTAGATCGGTTGGAGGAAAGACTTCGCGTGCACCCAGTGGTTCGAACCTTAAGGGTTTGCTGGAACCCCACATACCGACATTTGGCACGCCAGGTAGGGGTGTGCCAGAGCCTATTCCTCCGCCAATCGGCACTCCGACGTTCACCATCAACAATGTCTGGCGACCCAAGAGCTGGATCCGACCGCTGGGCAGCCTGGCCGGCCCGGACGGCGCCGCCTGCCCATGAAGATCTCGACCCCGCACCCTAGGCGGCGCAGGCGTCCCCAAGCTCTGCCGGGCGTGGACAGCGCGGCCAGGCATCATCCACCCTCACCCCGCGGCAAGCACGAGCCACGGCGAGAGCAGCGATTTATGCCGCTGCAACGGCGCCACACTCACGGCGGGAGCAAGCGAACATGCGGGCGGCACTCACAGTGGCAAGGGAGCTGCTGCGATGTAGGATAATAGAGAGCGGCCGGGACACGCTGCTTGAGCGTGTTGCTGAGCTGCTGGATGCAGTGGTGTCGAGAGCGCCACCCTTCAAATATCGACTCCCCCAGGCCACTGCAAGGTCGCGCGGCGAGCCTCACCACATCTGCGTGCCGTCGACTACGCCCGGGGGCTTCGCCAACATCAGCACGGCTGGCGGCGTAGGGGGATCCAACCCCCCATGCCACCCTCGAGAAGCACGAGCACAAGCATCACCCCCCATGGTCCCAGCCGGATGCCGTATTATCATCCCCAAGACAGCATCATGGGCGGAGCAACATGGAGTGTGGGGCACCACGGCGAGGTGTTCGGGGTGACGGACCCAGAAGCCTACGTGCCCCGCATGATGGACCAAGGGTACGCACCAGAGGACGACGTCGGCTCATTCGTTGGGGACAAGATTGGGGAGAAGGAGCGCTAGGAGTCGAAGCTTTCCAAGAGCCAGCGGAGAACCACAGCGATCACGCCGGCGACAGCAACTACAGGGTACCGCTAACCTCTCAGGAACAGGCTTATGCTAACCATGGCTACCGATGAATCAGGTTGCAGCACCGATCGACGACCCCGGCATGGCGGCACCCATCTCAACAAGGGAGACACACTAGGGGCCGCCAAGAGGGAGCCAGGAGCAAGGCCCCTCCCCAAGGCACGCGAAACCCGGAGGTGGGCCCTCTGCCGGGGTGGCTTCAACGATCCTTCCTCCGGCAGAGGACCCGTGGTCGCCAAGGGAACCGCTGACGTCCTCTTTCCCTCCTTTGTGCCGTCCTAGTCTCCGGCCAGCTCAAAGGAGGTCAAGAGTGGCGCAAGGCGGCGCCCTCGTCTGGCGATATGAAGCAAGGCCAGTACCTGTGAAGAAGGTCCGGTACCTGTGAAGCTTGCCGCCCGTGACACTCTCACGTAATAATGAGTTGGGGCTGTACACGCCCCAGAGTCTCACGAGCGCTGGCCTCAGGCCCTAGGGCTCCCTCCCACGCCTAGTGGACAGCACTTAGCTCCGCGTTGGTGAGAAGACTTGAAGATCCGAAGACTAGACTAGGTGTCGGACGCGGCCTTTTGCTTTGGATCTCTCTTTCTGTGGCTTTGCTTTCTGATTCTGGACTTAAGTTGAAGCTGAATTTTTATCGTTGCACGCGCGGGGGGGGGTGCCTTTTCTCGTTCAAGCCGTTTCTCGCCTTCTGGATCTTGTTTGGTTTGGGACTCACGTTCGTCGCCTCTCCCTCACAAAGCTCCTCGCAAGACGGACCGCGCAGAGCACGCGCTAGCACTATGCCTGGTGCTCACCCTTTCTGGGACCCCCCTTCAAACAGGGCGATAGGCTCCGCAGGATTCTCAGGAAGTTGTCGCCTCACGACTCAGCCCTAAGCAGGCGCTGACTAAGGTAATCCACGTCTGGAAACTCACCCCCAGCTTCGTGAGCTCACGAGGACACATACCCACGTCGCATAGGAAAGTAAAAACTGCAATTTGCTTACACGAGGGGCTCCCCCTCTCAAAATGCTCTCACAAGTTCGCCAAGGGCCACGCTCGAGTTTTGTGTGTAGAATAAGACAACAGGAGAATATGGGATCACCCAGAGATATCGCTCACTGCATCGTCCAGGGACGCGTCGCTCGCATGGTCATCACCTTCCTCAGAATTGTCGCCGCCGTCGGCGACGCCCCCATCGTCGTCGTTGACCACGTCACCTTCATCCGCGACGACCACCACCCCATTGTTCTTCGAGGTGAAGGCCATGACCAACGCATCGACATGATCCTCTACCAATGCGCCAAGTCGCCCCGGACGACGATGGGCACAGGAGCAATGGCGGCATCAAAGTCGAAGTTGGGGACGACATTCAAGAGGTGGCTGAAGACACGAGAGAAGGCGCGCTGAAGCAGGCCAGGACCCCTCTCCTCCACAAGCTGCCGAGCTCTGGCAGATTGAGCCTCCAGGTGCGTCACCACCTCGGTGAAGAAGGTCAGCTGGCTTGCGTAGTCACTTGAGTGAGGGGTCGGGGCGTTCTCGTCGCAGATATAACCCAGGGCGGTGTTGGCCTTGTTCCAAAGGTCTTGGAGCATAGGGCCACGCACACGCTCCAGCGTTCGGTGTTGGAGCACTTCTTCTCTGTTTTGCCGAGTGACGGCCTCGACATCGTAAATTCGCCTCCGGAGGGAAAGCAGCTCGGCGCAGGCGGAGGCCAGGTCCGCCAGCACCGTAACTAGGGCGGTGGTTGTGGCCTCAGCATGCCTCTCGGCCTTGTCCAACCTGGGCCTAAGGGCGGCGGCCCTGCCCGCGCCCTCCTGTCTGGCGAGCTCCAGCCTCAAGCCGTACCTGCCCTCCAGATCGGCGTGAACCACGGCTACCCGGCGATTGATCTCTTCTTCGACTTCGGCCTCGCGGGCCCCGATGGCATCTTCAGCTTGAGCGACTTGACGCTCCCTCGTCTCCAGCCGCTCGATCTCGAGGCTGCCCTCCACGGCCTCCAGGGCCAGCGCCTCCTCATGCCGCCAGATCTCCTCTTCCGCCGCAGGCGCCCCCCTCATCGACGCGAGGGTGGCCCCGCGCGCCTCGACCTGCTGCTCGAGGGATGCGCTCTAGGCCTGGAGATCCCACACGCGCTCCTCCACAGCCTCGCGGCGACGATCGGCCTCGTGAGATTCCTCCAAAGCTCATGAGCGGGCCTCATTGGCAATCTTGAGGGATGCCTCAGCCTTCGCGTTCTCGAGGTCGCGATGATAATGGCCAAGGTTGATGGCCACTCGCAGCTTGCGCCGCTCCTCCGCCAACCGAAGACCTTCGGCCTCAAGACACGAGACGACGCCAGCAAGCTCTTCACCAAGGTGGTCATCACGCCCATCGCCTCCTGGAAGAGCTCGTGGCGGACCATGCTGCGCCCGCGCTCGAGCTCGAATGCTCGCCCCATCTCGTCCTCCGCCTCGGGGGCTGCGGGTGGAGCATCTAGGGGCGCGCCATCTCCCGGTTGGGTTCTAGGCGTTGGCACGGCCCCAGGCACCGGTTGACCCTCGCGAGGGGCCCGGACTGAGCAAGGCCCACTGCCTGAAGGAGGCTCCAGCATCAAGGCTAGCCATCCACCAACCGTGACCAAGGGAGGAGCCGTTGGTATGCCCACTGCACTCCAAGTAAGGCCGTGTAGGAAGGACGACGAAGGCACAAGCTTGGGGTGCCTTGACGACAGACCAGCTCCCAAGGCTGACCCCACGCCGTGGGCAGTATCTGAACCTGAAGCACTAGAGCTTGGCAAGTACGATGGGACGAGAGGGAGCTGCTTCTCTGAAGGTTTCGCAGCCTTAGCAGAAGGGGACCAGAGGGGGCAATCATCAGGAAGGGAAGGTGGCACATAGAAGATCACCAAGGAGAGGTACTTACTCGTCAATGGCAATGTACTTACTTCGTTTCAACGGTCCGAAGACGCTGCCACCGCTAGGGGATCCCTTCCTCTTGCGGAGCTCCTCGAACTCCATGCAAAGGCGGCCGAAGCGCTGGACGTGACGGCCGGAGCGTGGCGGAGCCGAAGAAGAACCAAGAGGAATCGCTTTAGGGGAGCCCGGCTGCGGCGAACAGCCCGGCTCTCTCTTGCTGCGACCTCTCGAGGCCCCTGAAGCCTTGGCCTCGGGAGCCGCATGCCGCACCTCATCAGCAACTGGCGCCTCAGGAGAGGCGTCGCAAGCTCCTGAGGACGACACCCCTGGATCACTGCTCGGCACGTGCTCCTCAGCACCTGAGCAGCCAGCCCCCGTCGCAGCTTGCTCCCCCGCACCATCACTTGGGGCGAGCTCATCACCAGCGGCGAAGAATGGTACCATGATGACGGGATTCTCGCGGGGTCCCTCCAAGCCAATTGGGCGCACCCCCACTCATCAAAGGAAGGCATGGTCACGACGAAGGTAACCTTTTTCTCGCTGCGGTACAACGTGCAACTCTTTATAGGCATCCTGTCTAGCAGAGGGACACCGGATAGCACTGTGAGCATAGTTTGCCGCGCAGCAAGGAAACCCCTCCTCCTGAAACCTCATGTTGTCCCGACTGCTGAGCAAATCCCACATCGGGCGAAAATGACGCTGAAGCGGGGCAAATCGACGCCTGACGAACTCCCTCACCACCATGGGCGCAGTCACACCAAGGTCGTTCAACCACCGCAGCCTGGCCCAGACGGGGGCAAGGCAGGGGCTCGTGAGCCTCTGGTGACCCCAGCCGGAGTTTGGAATGGCAAGCCCCACCGGATCTTGGAGCAGAGGGTTGAGCACGCCGACATCAACAAACATCCATCGCGTGCGGAATTTGCTCACGGATGAAGAAAGCTCGAAGTCGATCCCCTTGTCTGCCGTTGCTGCCACGGCCTGAAAGCCCACGCACCCTGAGCTCTGTCGGGCACCGATGAGATGTAGCGAGAAGAAGTGGCGGAGGAGCGCCACGGTTGGGGTGATGCCCACCATGGCCTCACACATGAAGGCAAAGATGGCAAGAAGGGTCACAGATTGAGGGTCGAGATGAAGCATATGATTCTAATAGTGCTTGAGCACCGTATTGAAGAAGGCGGAGAAGGGAGGAAGCAGGCCAGCCCAGAGGGCGTCAATGAAGATCGGGACCTCGATGACTGCCCGAGCCATGCTGGAGCGAGACGCAGGCTAGGCCGGCGTCTCTCCCCACTCGTTGAAGCTGGAGGGGAGCATGGGGCGCACCTTGCCCATGGCCTCGTCATTGACCACCCGAGGCTGGCTGAGCGCCGGCTCGAAGGATGGAGGCGCAGTTGGCGAGGACAGAGGTTTCTTCCCCTTGTTGGCTTGTTTCGGCGCCATGGCGTCAAAGCGGGCGGAACACTGGTTGGACTGGGAAGGCAGAACAAGGTGTCGAGGAAGCAGGGAGATTGGAAGACTAGAAAGCCAGGCACGGAGGGGGAGGAATAACTGTGCAAGAAGCGGGGCCGCATAGCCAGGTGGATTCAAAGGCAGCGTGGGGAAGCGGAGATGCCCACGTCCAATCAACCGCCACGCGTCAACCGAGGCCGCAGGCTTTTGGGGCCCGCGGCGCTTCGATCTTGACCCTTGGCTTCGCCGCGAAGCCAAGCCCGTGCGCACCTTGGGCCCGGGGGCTACTGTAGGCGTCTTGGGAACGGGGGTCCCCAGACTTTCCTGCCTGTGGCTAGCGGTGTGGCTGAGTCAGCAAGTCATACGGCCCATCTTCACCAACAAAGCACCCAACACCCTCGCGAGGGGCCAAGCCTTACGAGGCGGGCGATGCAAGACCTCCTCTGGAGTGGCTAGGCTAGGCAGGCTCATGAGGAGCGGAGATATCAAGGCGAGGCGAACCTCATGAGGTTCTCGTGACGTGAGCCGTGACGATTGACACCAGGCGGGCGCCAGCACGCACACTGTCCTTATTTCCTCTGGTGCAAAGGGGGCAAGCGCAACTGTGGAGTACCGAGGCATCAGGCAAAGGTTGCCACTTTGGTGCAATAATACCAAGTCCAAGGACTGCAAGACGGAGGTCATCGTGGAGCCCAGAACATCGTCACCACCAGAACTTTGAGCAGGCGAAGACTACTTTTGTCAGGATAGCTTGTACTAGATGTCCCCCTTCAAATTAGCACGCCATTGTTAGCTCCCTTCCCGCTCGATATTTGGGAAGAGGACCAGGGCCTCTATAAATAGGACTAGCCACCACAGTGGAGGGTAGGATGGAAGCTTGAGAGGACGATCTGATCTTAGCTAGAGAGAGACCACCCCCACACACACAAGCTCATCGAGCTCAAGAACGCCTCGACCTCAGGAGGCCGTTCTTCCCTTGTATTGTTCATCATTAGCCCAAGAGGCAATCGACCACCACCACACTAGATTAGGGTATTACACCACAATGGTGGCCCGAACCAGTATAAACCTTGTGTCCTTCTGTGTTACGAGTTCGTCGAGTTCGTCGAGTTCGTCCGCGAGATTCTAGCGAGCTAGGGCGCAGATCGGTTGGAGGGAAAGACTTCGTGCGCACCCTAGTGTTCGAACCTTAAGGGTTTGCCGGGACCCCATACCCGACATTAACCTAGAGCCCAATGTCAGTTTCTATTTTTCCTTGTTTTTAAGTTTCGTAGAAAAGGAATATCAAACGGAGTCCAAACGGACTAAAACTTTTGCGGTTATTTTTCTTGGACCAGAAGCCACGTAAGAGACTTGGAGATGAAGTCAGAAGACCTACGAGACCTGGCTTATGGCCCCCTCGGGACTCCACCGACCTCCCTCTGAATCCTATAAATTCACAAATATACCCAAACCCTCGAAGGCATCCACGAAAATACTTTTCCGCCGCCGCAACCTTTTATTCCCATGAGATCCCATCTTGGGGCCTTTTTCAGCGATCTGCCGAAGGGGGATTCGATCATTGAGGGCATCTACATAAACCCTATTTCCCTTCCGATGAAGCGTGAGTAGTTTACCTCAGACCTACGGGTCCATAGCGAGTAGCTAGATGGTTTCTTCTCTCTCTATGTTCTTCAATACCATGTTCTCCACGATGTTCTTGGAGTTCTATCCGATGTAATATTCTTTTTGCGGTGTGTTTGTTGAGATCCGATGAATTATGGATTTATGATCAGATTATCTATGAATATTATTTGAATCCTCTTTGAATTCTTATATGCATGATTTGATATCTTTGTATTTCTCTTTGAATTTTCGGTTTGGTTTGGACAACTAGATTGGTATTTCTTGCAATGGGAGAGGTGCTTAGTTTTGGATTAATTCTTGCGGTGTCCTCACCCAGTGACAAAGTAGGGGTAGTGAGGCACGTATTGTATTGTTGCCATCAAGGATAAAAACATGGGGTTTTCATCATATTCCTTGAGTTTATCCCTCTACATCATGTCATCTTACTTAAGGCGTTACTTTGTTCTTTATGAACTTAATACTCTAGATGCATGCTAGATAACGGTTGGTGTGTGGAATAATGGTAGTAGATGCAGGCAGGAGTCAGTCTACTTGACACGGGTGTGATGCCTATATGCATAATCATTGCCTTGGATACCGTTATAAATTTTCACTTTTCTATCAATTGCTCGACGATAATTTGTTCACCCACCGTATTATTTGCCTTCAAGATAGAAGCCTCTAGTGAAACCTATGGCCCCCGGGTCTATTTTCCTTCATATATTTTCAAATCTATAAACCAAAAAACCCAAAAATATCTTGCTGCAATTTATTTACTTTTATTTTGTTTTACGTTTTAGTAATCTTTTATACCTATCTCTATCAGATCTCACATTTGCAATTGACTGTGAAGGGATTGACATCCCCTTTATCGTGTTTGGTGCAAGTGTTTGATTATTTGTGCAGGTGCATAGATTGGAGACTTGCTTGTACCTCCTACTGGATTGATACCTTGGTTCTCTAATTGAGGGAAATACTTATCTCTACCTTGCTGCATGACCCTTTCCTCTTCAAGGGAAAAACCAATGCAAGCTCAAGAAGTAGCATGTCATCCAACTCCTACGGCATATTTGACTCACCAAATGGCTAAAGGCCCTAATGTATCACACCCCGAATATGTTGATTTTAATAGTGACGAAGATGATTTGCTAGGTGTCGTGGTATTCTCACGGGGGGGGGCTTGCGAGTCGACAGATGCCACAAGGGCTTAGTGTGAGGGTAAGACTGCTGCTGATAGGCCCGGGAGCGGGTATGCGAGTAGCACGCGGTGGTTTACCCAGCTTCGGAGCTCTCCGGAGAGATAATACTCCTACTGCTGCATGTCTGAGTGTATCTGGTATATCTAGTACAGAGTGCTCCTGGAGCTGTATCTTAGCTTAGTGCCATAGGCATCTGGCTTTGTATATGCCTATATGAGGCATGCTAGTGGCCGGCCATGCTCATGGCCGTGAACATGTGTGCTCATGTGGATGGATGGATGGATAGCTAGCTCGCTTCCTAGCTAGTTGCTTGTGTGTGTGCGTGAGAGTCCATCCCCTGGATGGATGGATGTGTGCCTCCTTTTATAGTGTGAGGTAGCTTAGGATGTAAGCTAGGTAGTGGCATGGGCTAGGCATGGTGGGTGTCATCCTTGTCCCCTGGGTCACTTCATAAATAGTGCCAGGGGACAAGTGACACTATACATGATGGTTGAGATGACACATGAATAGTGCTCGGGTACATCTGTCTCGTCGGTGTCTCGTCGATGTCGGGTCGGGCTGCAGTCGGCAGCCGGCTAGTTGGCGCAGTCAGCAGCCGGCTGGTTCACGCAGTCGGCAGGAGCGACCGGGCAGTAGCACTGGGGGGGCTTTGCTAGCCCCGATGTCTTGAATAATTTTCTTGCCGTCTTTGGGGTATCCATGTCCAATTACTCCGACAGTAGTCCCCAAGCCTCCGGGCAACTTGGCAAAGTTGGGCGGAGGTTTTTTGGCGAGTGTTCATGGAAATGATCATGAAAAAGGCAAAGTTAGTCCTTGCAGATATATCAAATGTTTGCTTTTAGCATTGCAAGTTTTATGCGGAGGGTGCCGACTCAGTTTCGTCCGAGCCCCCTTCAATCATTTTCATGTTCCTTCCACTCTTTGGCTTGTGCTCTCGCTTGTTGGATAGCCGCTCTGCGGTCTGTGGCTGAGAGTGGACCGCGGAGTGGAGTGTACAATACTCAGACTCTGGGAGCGAATTTAACCGAGCAGATACTCATAAAGGAAACGGCCGGGTCACCCGAACCGTTTTTCTTCCCGGACGTTTTTCGCGTGGGTGGCCTCCAGCGTTCACCCTTGCTAGCCGGACAGCCGCTCTGCGGTCTGTGACTAAGAGTGAGCCTTTGGTACTACGCACGCTACTAAGCCGTCTGCGGGGACAAATGTCTCAGGCCAAGCGGCCAGCCCCCGGACCAACTCTGGCTGGCGCCGAGGCAAATAGTGATGCAACTGTAATTAAAATGCGGAGATAGCCCCCGAGCATCGCTCGGGGTTATCCGTGCTTGCGTGATGAAAAAATATGCGGGCGAGGAGCTCACATTGATTTTCGTGTAGTCGCGGTCGTCGAAGACAGCTGGCGCGACTCGGCGCTCGCGGAGCGCGTCGGCGCACCTGCTGGGTGTAGCCTTCGAGCCCCCGGGTGCTCGAAGGGGGGGCCCCGGCCGGTCAGGCTCGACCGGCCAGGCAGCGAGGCGTCTTGCAACGTCCTTTTTCTTCTTTTCCTCTTCTGCCGGCTGCTAGCAGCTGGACAGAACACTTCTCTTGTCTGCAATCTTCGCGGGGGCGCACCAGCGCACCCGCTGGGTGTAGCCCCCGAGATTCGGGCCGACTGCTAAGCAGTCAGGCCGGATCTCTCGGCGACTACTTTGTCTTCTTATCGCGGGGGCGCGTCAGCGCACCCGCTGGGTGTAGCCCCCGAGATTCGGGCCGACTGCTGAGCAGTCGGGCCGGATCTCCCGGCAACTACTTTGTCTTCTTCTCTTTTGCCGGTTGTCGACAATCGGACGCTTCTTGTGCACGAGCAGTCAGGTGGGCATCCGGCCTGACTTTTCTCCACCTGGCAACAATCTTTTTTCTTCTCTTTTCTCTTCGTCCGCCGACTGCTGGTTGCCGGACGGACACGTTTCTTTTTTCTCAGTACCTGGCCACTTTCTTAGCCGGACGTGATGCCCTTTCTCTTTTTTTGCCAGTCGGCTGTGTACAGTCGGACACACTCCAACCGGCATCAAGCATCCGACCTTTGACTTTTTCAGCCGGAAGTCGGCCTCTTCTTTTCTCTATTCTTTTTATGCTCTGCCTGACGAGCCGGTAGGAGCGGGGCGCACTGGAAACCAACGGCCGGGTCGCGCCAGAGGCCGGCGTCCGGGTGGCGGGGAAGCCTGCAGGCCGGGTCGCCGGGGAAGCCGGCGCGGGCGGAGCTGGCAGGCCGGGTCGCCGGGGAAGCCAGCAGGCCGGGTGGCCGGGCGGAGCCGGCCAGCGCAAGAGGCCGGGTCCGGGCGCGGCCGGGATGCGGAGACGGCCCAGGTCGCGGCGGAGCGACAGTGGCGAATCGACAGCACGACCCGGTGGGAGCAGAGCACCTGGCCACGAACGGAGGCGGGCCCGGCTGGGGAGCCGGCCACAGGCGCCTGGAGGCGCGAGACGGGGCAGAGCCGTGGGCACGGGGGAGCAGTCAGACCCAGACGCGGCAGGGCGGAAGCCGGTTGGAGGAGAAGGCGGGGTCGCGGCCCGGCCGCGGGTGAAGCAGGGGCCAGGGCAGCCGGAGGAGAGCTCGGGGGAGGAGCCGGGAGGCGGCCGCGGATCCGCGAGCGGGCGCGGCTAGGTCGCGGCGGTCCATAGCCGGTAGGCGGGACGCCGGACGGGGCGGAGGCGGAGCCCGGCCGTGGCAACGCGGGCGGATGCACGCGGGCGCAGAGGCAGGGGCGGGGACCGGCGGAGCCGGGTCGGCGAGGCGGAGAAGGGGTGAGGCGCAGCCGATCCGTGCGCCAAGCAGCAAGCGGGGCGGGGCGCCGAGCATAGCCAGCGGCACTGGGGGATGCGGGCGGGGAGCGCGGTCAAGCTCGGAGCCGGCCCTGACCGGGCGCGTAGGAGGCGGCGGCCGGATGAGACGTTGGAGGAGCTGGACCCGGCGCTGGCCGCGGCAACCCGGCCAGCCAGCGTCGGTGCTCGGGCAGGAGCCGCAGTAGATAAGCGGGCAGGAGGGAGCCGCCGTGGTCGTTGCTGCAGCAGGGAGCACTGCGCGCGTGCGCAGACGGAGAACAGCGGAGGGTCTGGCCATTGCCTGACAGATGTCCGAGTAGTGTATGGTTGCTGCACGAGGAGTGTACTAGGCATATGGGTAATGCGTGGGTAATGTACTGGCTATATATGAGGCACAACCTTTGTCTAGCTTGTGTACGAGGAGTGTATGGCCACACCTGGGAAGTGTATGGAGAACAAAAAAGGTACGCAAGCAGCAGTGCACGCGGGCGTGGCGAAGGCGCTTGATGCCGAGACCGACAGCGAGGACACGCCGTCATGCGCAGCCGCCCCGGGGTCGTGTCGATGTCGGGACCCTGAGCGCCACCGGAGAGACGGCGGCGACGCCGCACCGGTGCTGACGAAGATGGCGAGGCCGACGGCGAAGACGTGCCGCCCCCTCTCGCGGCCGCTCCGGGGGCGTGTCAGTGTCGAGCCCCCAAGCGCTACCGGAGAGACGGCGCGACGCCGCGGTGATGATGACAAGGATGGTCCCGCCTGGACTGCGAAACCAGCAGCATCGTTGTAGCATAGTAGTAGTACCACACCACGGTGGGCGCCAACTGTCGTGGTATTCTCACGGGGGGGGGCTTGCGAGTCGACAGATGCCACAAGGGCTTAGTGTGAGGGTAAGACTGCTGCTGATAGGCCCGGGAGCGGGTATGCGAGTAGCACGCGGTGGTTTACCCAGCTTCGGAGCTCTCCGGAGAGATGATACTCCTACTGCTGCATGTCTGAGTGTATCTGGTATATCTAGTACAGAGTGCTCCTGGAGCTATATCTGAGCTCAGTGCCATAAGCATCTGGCTTTGTATATGCCTATATGAGGCATGCTAGAGGCCGGCCATGATCATGGCCGTGAACATGTGTGCTCATGTGGATGGATGGATAGCTAGCTAACTTGCTTGCTAGTTTCTTGTGTGTGTGCGTGAGAGTCCATCCCCTGGATGGATGGATGTATGCCTCCTTTTGTAGTGTGAGGTAGCTTAGGATGTAAGCTAGGTAGTGGCATGGGCTAGGCATGGTGGGTGTCATCCTTGTCCCCTGGGTCACTTCATAAATAGTGCCAGGGGACAAGTGACACTATACATGATGGCTGAGATGACACATGAATAGTGCTCGGGTACATCCGTCTCGTCGGTGTCTCATCGATGTTGGGTCGGGCTGCAGTCAGCAGCCGGCTAGTTGGCGCAGTCAGCAGCTGGCTGGTTGGCGCAGTCGGCAGGAGCGACCGGGCAGTCGGACTGAGGGGCTTTGCTAGCCCCGATGTCTTGAATAATTGTCTTGCCGTCTTCGGGGTATCCCTGTCCAATTACTCCGACACTAGGTGATGATGATTTACTTGTTGACAACACTAGTGATGAAAACTATGATAAAATTGCTAGTATTGATGCTAATCAAGATGAAATGAATGACAATGATACGAAGGAGATTGAGCATCTAACTAAAGAACTAAACACTCTTAAGTTACCTCACGAAACAACTCTAGAGGATCATAGAGAGCTTCTAAGAACTCGTGAGAAGCTAAAATTAGAACAAGAGCATGGGTTCCTAAAAGAAATCAATGATGATCATCGAAAGAAGAGTTCTTCTTAGATTGCCAAGCATTTACTCTTGTCTACTTATATGCCACAAGTAAAATCTAGCAATAAGAACAAGAAGGATTCTTCCTCTAGTAGTAACAATAATCATGATAAATCCAATATTGTTGCTTCTAGTAGTTCTCTTGCTTCCACTAACATTCTCTTAGATAAGTTACACTTGAGCAAGAAAATAGATTATTGAAGGGAATTATAGAGAAAGGTGTTTACAAGAGCCTTGCTGGAAGTAAGCAATTTGAGGAAATTGTACGCAAGCAAGGAAGGCACCGGAAGAATCAAGGTGTTGGTTTTGAACGAAAGTTCAATGCCAATGGAGTTGAGTGGGAAGAAGATCAATTCCCCAAGACGAAGTTTGTTCCTCAACAAGAGAAGTATGACCCCACTTCTTTCAAGGGAACATAAGCTAAAGATGATCTTCCACCACAAGACCACAAGCTAAAAGGCAAGGACAAGCTTCAAGAAGAGATTGATTCATTTGAAGAAGCTCCTAATAAGGCCATGGTCAAGTGGGTTCCCAAGGCTACATCAAGTTCTACTTCATCAAGTATGACTACAACTCCAAGGATTCCCATCAAGTTGATGTGGGTCCCAAAGAAGAAGAACTAGAGAGTTCTTGAGGGTGATTCCGCTAACATATATACTTCACTCATATTCATTTTGGCATGGACAAGTCAATCAATTTCCATATCTTGCACTAGTTCATGGAGTCATAAACCCTCTAGTTGGTAAGACAAGGGACAAGGTAACCTAATGATTTCATGGACATCATCATAAGTGTGTTTCACTCTATGTCTATGGATATCCTTGTATATTCCCTGTGGGACTAACCCATGTAGGTATTGAAAGTGAAAACCACTCCAATGGATTTCTCAAAATGATCTACATCAACATTGAGCATCCACATCTTCATCAACTACATGAAGTCATCATCGACAAAACCCAAGGTTAGTTCATCCCTCTTAGGGGGGATATCACATCTAGGGGGATCTTTGCTCCAAAAATTGGGCAAAAGCAACTCTACTAATGTGAACACAACAATGCTTTATGTAAAAGTGGTAACCCCACTTATGCTTAAATGATGAGCATGACCTACGATCAAATGTTCTCATTTGACTTCTCAATCAATATACTCATATATAGATGACCTAGTCATCACCAATTGCTTGATAGATGCTAGACTGTGTGTGCATGCTTTTCCACATGTTTTATTTGCTATCTTATTGTGTGAACATTTTGATTGCATAATTTTCTCCATTCGAGGACATCCATTTGTTGTTTTGATTGTTTGGTTTTTCTTTAGCCAAATGGATGGACAAGAATTCCTAAGCACTCTCTCTACCTATCTATGATTTTTCTGGTCTCAAACTCTATTCATGCCACATCACAAAGTTTGAACAAGTCACTTTCGGACCCTCTGGGTGAGGAGCACTCGGAGCCACCGATCCGTCAACTGCTGAACTTCCAAAACCTCTTAGTGATTTTTAGTAAGACCAACTCATCCAATTCGTTCTCGCCGAAATCAGTAAGTTGATCTAGGTTTTCATCTGCGTGCCACCGATTAGAACGATTCGGTCAAACCAAGTTGCAGCAACTGCTAGCAGTTTTGCATCTCGATGCCACCAACACGTTCCACTCGGTGCCACCGACAGCGCCTAGGTATATATATATCTCGCGTACCCGTATGGTTGACAATTACTTCAAACCGCACGAGCTCGCGCCCCAGCACTGCCGCCCCCTTGGTCTTCGGATCACCGTCGTCGCTAGTGACCCTCCGCCGCTGGTTTCCACCGCCGTCAACAGAATCTTCACCGTCGTTGCCGTCGTAGCAATCCGTAACCAAGTTAGGGTACGTATTTGGCCCTTTGTGCTTTCCATTTCTCTGATTCTTGCACAAAGTATAATGCCTTTGTTATTCCCATGTATGGGATCAATCTATCCACCAAAAAAATTCCTTAGAATAGATTTGATGCAAAAACTTAGGGTTATGTTTCCGCCGAACCCATCTTGGACCAACCGATCTGAGGATTTCGGCCACACCGATTGGCCATGGCCATTGCACAAGTACAACTCGGTCTGACCGAAGTGTACTGATCGGTGAGACCAAAATCACTTTATCTGTGAAACCCTAGCATCTCAGAGTCACCGAACTACATTTTGGTCTGACCGAAATTGCATGTTTAGACTCTGTTTGTGCTTCGGTGTCACCGAGTTTGTCAAGTCGGTAGCTCCGACATGCTTTCCGCAGAAAACTAAAGTTAAGTTTTTGTTTCAAATTTTGCAAAAACAAGTTGTATTTTGTGATTCTCATCTACTCTATCCACACCCATCTATTCACAGGGTCAGTTGCAGCTATGTCAGAGGCCAGTGACAGTCTGAGTAAGTCTAAAGAGAAGCTCAATCTCAGTGAGGGCACTACTCCCTATGGTAGCTATGATGAGGGGAGCGGGAGCACTCCAGCAACTTGCCTAAGGCAGCTACTAGGTAAAGGAAGAAAAGAACATCTAAATCTGAAGATGAAGATTTTGCGATTGAGGAGGAAGTGACCTCCAAGAAGAAGGTGCTCGGAAAGGAGTATGTTGTTGTTGCTGCTACCAAGCATGGACTGCAGAAGAAAGCTCCACCTAGGAGAGCTCCAATGTCCAAGGCCAGAGCCTCAATTCAAGAAACCATGTAGTTTACCCTTGAGCCCAGGGAGGAAGAAATTGCTGGTGGAAAGAAGAGGAAAGAAAAGGTCAGGAAGACAATTGCCAAAGTGATTGGCATACCATCCATGATGGATGAGGAAGAAGAAGAATAGGAGGAAGAGCCTGCTGCACCTCTTACCAAGACACAAAAGCTGATGGCAGGTGCTATCAAGACTGGGGCTCCATCTTCAAAGCCCAAGTCTGCCCCCAAACCTTCAGATCAAGCTCAAGCTCCCAAGATAACAGCTCCAAAGATATCAACAAGGAATATATCTACAACAGAAAAGAACAAGGCCCAGTGCCCGAAGTTCAAGAAGAAGAAGAGCCACCAGTGCTCAGGAAACTCAAGCCCAAAATCCTAGATCATAATGATGATCATCCTGTGGCAGAGAACATGAAGTTGAGAAAGGATTCAGTTCTGAGACAATGGAGGAAGACTGATCCTTATGCCACTAGGAGGAGGACTGCTGTAGACTATCGCTTTCACACCAAAGAACAACAAGATTTCTATGAGACTGTCCGGTTGGACAAGAAACCCATTGTTTGTGACATGAAATGGGTAGACTGGAAATACATTGACTACAATGAAGACTATTTTCCAAGTATGCATGAGAGCTTTAGGATGAATAGTGTTTGACAATTTTGTTGGTCAGAACTTGGCAAAGTGGAACGATGAAATGATAATGCAATTCTTCTCCACTGCCCACTTCTACCCCGATGGTAAGATAGTGTGGATGACATAAGGCGCCAAATATCAGTCAACAATCTCAGAATGGGCCAAGTTAATCAATGCCCCCGAGGAAGCTAAAGATGATCTTGATGTGTACAGTAAGCCTAGGAAGGATCACAACTCCATGTCTAACATATACAAGCCAATCCCTGATGCAGCATTCGACACTCACAAGCTTGGATCCATATATTATCTGCTTGCTGGTTTGACCACCATGAACACTATCTTGAGGCACACTCTTTTGCTCAAGTCAGGAGATCATAGGATGATTCGTGGTCACTCCATCAATCTGCTTCACTTGTTTGATGTTCCACATAAATTCAAAGTGAAGAGCTTGATTGTAGAAACAGTTAAGAGGACAACAGCCGACCAGAAGACATCTCATGGATATGCCCCTCACATTCAGACTTTGATCAACTCCAAGATGAGAACTAGGATGTATCTACTAGACAGAGAGCATCTTCCCCTGAGGCCAGACTTTGAGGACAATGAGGTTGTCATGGATGCTTCACATCCTACTTGTGCAGATGCCCAGGAGAAGATAGAGAAAGTAATGGCTGCAAAAGTAGCAAAGGCAGCAAATGCCCCAGATGCTTCAGTTGCAAATCTCAATACCAAGCAAGATCAGCTCAGTTATCTGCTTGAGGCCATCGAGAGAATTGAGGAGAGCTTGGCCACCTTGACTCAAAATCAGGAAAGTCTTGAGAGGATCATCGAGACTAAGTTCTGTGACCTAGATGTCAAGGTCACTGAGATTCAAACTATTATGGAGAAGCCTCAAGAGGATACTGGGGACAGGGATGATAGACGCGTGACAGACACAATCCAGAGAGTGCCAAGGGCACAAAGATCGTCGGTTGTGCCAGTTGCCAGAGACAACAGGATGACTATTTCAACACCTGCAGCCACTTCCACGGTTATACCTCTAGTATCAACTCCTCCAGCTCCACAGACTTCTGCCGAGGCATTTGCAAATGGACTCCTCTCCATGCCATCTACGCACACTGGAGCAACAAGCCAGAAGACCCCTTCAGGAGCTCCTAGAGATTGTGCCTAGAGTGTCGTATAGCACTACATGTTTTCAAACTTTTCGGTAACTTGTTTCCAAAGGGGGATAAAGTGTATAGATCGTAGGCTTTGCGAGAGAGAGAGTGCCTCATATTTTTTTTTGGTTTCTTTTGCCACTCGTGCTACTTTGGTCGTTTGGTTGTTTGATTCCTATGATACAATTTGTGTTATGCTCGTGAGATACTTATGTGATCATGTGTTTGATCATACTATGATCAATGTGTCCGTGCATGCTAATATCCATGAATATTTTTGTATGATCAAACACGTGTATCCTTGGTGATGAGTGCATGTTATCTAACACTTATCATTTTGAGCGCTCCACCAAGATGTATGTGACATGGAAGCGTGACCCATGATCCTAATCGATTGTGCACTTGCATTCAAACACAAATTTTAAATAATGCACAAATATAGGGGGAGCTCTTGCTTATCACGTACTTCTCAAAGCGACGATGTATTTCATTCAGATTATCTTTTATCAAAGCTTTGATCTATATGTTGTCATCAATTACCAAAAAGGGGGAGATTGAAAGTGCAACTAATCCCTGGGTGGTTTTGGTAGTTCATAACAACATATAACTCATTGAACTAATATCCATTCAAGTTAAATATTTCAGAAAGTTCAATGGATGGCATGGCATGGACTAGAGATGTGGTCCCCTCAAAATGCTAAGGACACATGTTGGCAAAAGCTCAATACTCTTCATTTATATTTTTTTTAGTGATCCAAGTTCACATTGAGTCCATGGGAAAGCCAATATTATTTAAAGGGGGTGAGGTGTTGCTTAATGGTCTACTTGCTCAAAGTGCATAGTGATATTGCTCCAAAGCCCTCAACCACTTTCTCATTTCCAAATATGTCCAAAACTCAAAGTCAAACCCGGCCCCATCGAACTGTTCTATCCGGCGCCACGGAGTTCATTTGACCTAGCCATTGCCAGAAACCATAACACCTCGGTCACACCGATACGAATCTCGGTCTCACCGAGATGGCCCTACAAACTCTCTGTTTCCCTTTTGAAACATTTCGGTCTCACCGAAATGAGCGATCGGTCCCAGCGAGATTCCTAACGTTCACATTTTGAACTAAATCGGTCTCGCTGATTCTTCTATTCGATCTGACCTAGTTGGGTCAAAAGTGTGTAATGGTTGGACTTTGTGTGGAGGCTATATATACCCCTCCACCCCCTTCTCCATAAGTGAGAGAGCCATCAGAACATGCCTACACTTCCATCTTACATTCTCTGAGAGAGAACCACCTACTCATGTGTTGAGATCAAGATATACCATTCCTACCACAAGAATCTTGATTTCTAGCCTTCCCCAAGTTTCTTTCCACTCAAATCATCTTTCCACCATATCCAAATCTATGAGAGAGAGTTGAGTGTTGGGGAGACTATCATTTGAAGCACAAGAGCAAGGAGTTCATCATCAACACACCATCTATTACCTTTTGGAGAGTGGTGTCTCCTAGATTGCTTAGGTGTCGCTTGGGAGCCTCCGACAAGATTGTGGAGTTGAACCAAGAACTTTGTAAGGGCAAGGAGATCGCCTACTTCATCTATCCGAGTGAGGCAAGTCCTTCATGGGCGATGGCCATGGTGGGATAGCCAAGGTTGCTTCTTTGTGGACCCTTTGTGGGTGGAGCCCTCCGTGGACTCGTGCAACAGTTACCCTTTGTGGGTTGAAGTTTCCATCAACGTGGATGTATGATAGCACCACCTATCGGAATCACACCAAAAATCTCCATGTCATATTGCGTTTGCACTCGCCAAACCCTTCCCTTTACCTTCATATGCAATGTTTTACTTTTTGCTGCTACACTCTTAGAATTGCATGTGTAGGTAGATTGCTTGACTTGTGAAAAATTGGTAAAATCTGCTGATACGTCTCCAACGCATCTACTTTTCCAAACACTTTTGCCCTTGTTTTGGACTCTAACTTGCTTGATTTGAATGGAACTAACCCGGACTGACGTTGTTTCAGTAGAATTGCCATGGTCTTATTTTTGTGCAGAAATAAAAGTTCTCGGAATGGCCTGAAACTTCACGTAGAATATTTTTGGAATTAATAAAAAATACTGGCAAAAGAATCTACACCAGGGGGCACACCCTGTCCACGAGGGTGGAGGGCACGCCCACCCCCCTAGGGCGCGCCCCCTGCCTCATGGGCCCCCTGAGACTCCACCGACCTCAACTCCAACTCTATATATTCACGTTCGGGGAGAAAAAAGTTAGAGAGAAGGATTCATCGCGTTTTATGATAAAGAGCCGCTGCCAAGCCCTAATCTCTCTCGGGAGGGCTGGTCTGGAGTCCGTTCGGGGCTCCGGAGAGGGGAACCCGTCGCCATCGTCATCATCAACCTTCCTCCATCACCAATTTCATGATGCTCACCTCCGTGTGTGAGTAATTTCATGCTTGCTGGACCGTGATGGGTTGGATGAGATTTATCATGTAATCGAGTTAGTTTAGTTAGGGTTTGATCCCCTAGTATCCATTATGTTCTAAGATTGATGTTGCTATGACTTTGCTATGCTTAATGCTTGTCACTAGGGCTCGAGTGCCATGATTTCAGATCTGAACCTATTATATTTTCATGAATATATGTGAGTTCTTGATCCTATTTTGCAAGTCAATAGTCACCTACTATGTGTTATGATCCGGTAACCCCGAAGTGACAATAATCGGGACCACTCCCGGTGATGACTATAGTTTGAGGATTTCATGTATTCACTAAGTGTTAATGCTTTGTTCCGGTACTCTATTAAAAGGAGGCCTTAATATCCCTTAGTTTCCAATAGGACCCCGCTGCCATGGGAGGGTAGGACAAAAGATGTCAAGCAAGTTCTTTTCCATAAGCACGTATGACTATATTCAGAATATATGCCTACATTACATTGATGAATTGGAGCTAGTTCTGTGTCACCCTATGTTATAATTGTTGCATGAGGAATCTCATCCGACATAATTATCCATCTGATCCGTTGCACACGAGCTTTCCACATATTGATCTTTGCTTAGTTACTTTTCCGTTGCCACTATTGCAATCACTACAAAACCAATACTATTACTTTTGCCACCGTTACTGATACTTCCATACTAATTTGCTACTAAATACTTTGCTGTAGATATTAAGTCTTTTAGGTGTGGTTTGTAGGATCTAAAGTATGTCTAGAGTGGGGTGATTATACTACTTGACAAAATAAAAATCTAGCCTATTCCCAATTTTAAATCTTGGCAGATTTTAGCAACTTAGCACTAGTCAAGCAATCAACCTACACACGCAAGTCTAAGAGTATAGTAGTGGAATGTAAAACATTGCACATGAAGGTAAAGGGAGGAGTTTGGAGGGAGCAAACGCAATGTAGACACGGATATTTTTGGCGTGGTTCCGATAGGTGGTGCTATCGTACATCCACGTTGGTGGAGACTTCAACCCACGAAGGGTAACGGTTGCGCGAGTCCACGAAGTGCTCCACCCACAAAGGGTCCATGAAGAAGCAACCTTGTCTATCCCACCATGGCCATCGCCCACGAAGGACTTGCCTCACTAGGGTAGATCTTCACGAAGTAGGCGATCTCCTTGCCCGTACAAACTCCTTGGTTCAACTCCACAATCTTGACGGAGGCTCCCAAGTGACACCTAACCAATCTAGGGGACACCACTCTCCAAAAGGTAATAGATGGTGTGTTGATGATGAACTCCTTGCTCTTGTGCTTCCACTGATAGTCTCCCCAACACTAAACTCTCTCTCCCACTGATATGGATTTGGTGGAAAGAAGATTTCAGTGGAAAGCAACTTGGAAAAGGCTAGAGATCAAGATTCATATGGTTGGAATGGAATATCTTGGTCTCAACACATGAGTAGGTGGTTCTCTCTCAGAAAATGAATGTTGGAAGTGTAGGCATGTTCTGGTAGCTCTCTCCATGAATGAAGAGTGGGTGGAGGGGTATATATAGCCTCCACACAAAATCTAACCATTACACACAAATCGCCAAACTCGGTGGGACCGAATAATGAAACTCAGTCAGACTGATTTAGTTCAAAATATGAACGTTAGGCTTTTCGGTGGGACCGACATGTCAACTCAGTGTGACCGATTTCATTAGGGTTAGGGCATAACGTAATCTCGGTGAGACCGATTACACAAACTCGGTGGGACCGATTTTGGTAATAAGCTAACCAGAGAGTTGGTCAGGCAAACTCAGTGGGACCAATTCGCTCATCTCGGTGAGACCAAAACGTCACAAAGGGGAAACAGAGAGTTTGCATTGCGAACTCGGTGGGACCGATCGCTCATCTCGATTGGACCGAAACGTTATGAAGGGAAATAGAGAGTTTGCAATCCCATCTCGGTGAGACCAAGATCCCTATCGGTAAGACCGAAGTGGCTATGGTTTGTGGCAGTGGCTATGTCAAATGAACTCAGTGGCGCTGGATAGAAAGTTTTGGTGGGGCTGAGTTTGACTTTTGGTTTGGGACATCTGTGGATATGATAAAGTATTTGAGGGTTTTTGGAGCATAACACTAAGCATTTTGAGCAAGCAACCCATTAAGCAACACTTCACCCCCTTTTAATATTATTGGCTTTTCCTATGGACTCAATGTGATCTTGGATCACTAAAAGTAAAATGTAGAGTCTTGATCGTTAGAGCTTGAGCCAATCTTTTGTCATTAGCATTTTGAGGGGTCCACATTTCTAATCCATGCCATGTCAATCATTGAGCTTTCCTGAAATATTTATCTTGAGATATCATTAGCTTAATGAGCTATACGTTGTTAGGAATTACCAAAACCACCCAGGGATAGTTGCACTTTCAATCTCCCCATTTTTGGTAATTGATGACAACATATAGATCAAAGCTTCGACAAATGATCATAAGATTGAAATACATCGTCTCTTTGAGAAGTATGTGATAAGCAAGAGCTCCCCCTAAATTTGTGCATTATTTAAAATTTGCTTTTGAATGCAAATGCACAATCGATTACGATCATGGGTTACTCTTCCATGTCACATACATCTTGGTGGAGCGCTCAAAATGGTGGAAATTAAAAGCATGCACTCATCACCAAGGAAAGTGAATGATCGTATATGGGATATAAGAGATAATATCATCCAAGCAAGCACTAAAGTAGCATATGATCAAACACATGATGAAACAAGTATCTCACATAGACATAGAGTATCGACCAAGCACACAATAAAGTTCAACCAAAAGCAAGGGAGACAAAGAAGCAAAAACACACTCTCTCAAAGCCTATGATCTATACATTTCTCCCCCTTTGGCAACAAGTTACCAAAAAGTTTGAAAATGCATAGTGCTATGCCTCTCCCAGGCTTGGTCATCAGGAGGTGGTGTAGAGAGGACTCCAAGGACGAAGGCATCTGTTGATGTAGTTGGAGTTGGTGGAGTGGGTGCTGGAGGTGGCACTAAAGCTGTTGCTGCTGGTGCTGACGATGTAGCTCTAGAATCTCATATTGGCACTGCAGCAGACCTTTGACCTCGTGGCACTTGCTGAAAAGCATCCGTAGTTGCCTTCCCTCTCCTCTCCTCAGCTTCCTCCTGGAGCTACTCAACTGCAATCTGTATCTTAGTCACCTTGAGGTCAAGATCATAGAATTTTTTCTCAACAATCCTTTCCAAGCTCTCTTGATTCTGAGTCAGGGTGGCCAAGCCCTTCTCAATCCTCAATGTTTCTTGTATCAGATAACCCAATTGATCTTGTTAGCTTTTTCAGGAACACCTGAGATCCTTCCTTAGCAGTTGGCATCCTTGCAGCTTTTCTGCCTTTGCCTTACCTCTCTTCTCTTGTGCTTGAGCTGATGAAGATTCATTCTCATTCATCACAACTATGTTATCTTCAAGTTCTGGGTGCAAAGGTAAGTGCTCCTTGTCCAACAGGTAGGTGCATGTGCCCATCTTTGAGTTGATGAGCCCCTGAATGTGTGGAGCATACCCACAAGATCTTTTCTGGTCAGCAGTTGTCCTCCTGATTGTCTCTACAATCAGACTCGTAACCTTAAATTTTTTGAAGTATATCAAAGATTTGCAGCAAGTTGATGGAATGTCCTCTAATCATCTTGTTGAAGGAAATATGCCCTAGAGGCAATAATAAATTTTTTATTTATATTTCCTTATATCATGATAAATGTTTATTACTCATGCTAGAATTGTATTAACCGGAAACTTGATACATATGTGAATACATAGACAAACATAGTGTCCTTAGTATGCCTCTACTTGACTAGCTCATCGAATTAATGATGGTTATGTTTCCTAACCATAGACATGAGTTGTCATTTTATTAATGGGATTACATCATTAGAGAATGATGTGATTGACTTGACCCATCCGTTATGTTTCCTAACCATAGACACGATGATCGTTTAGTTTGTTGCTATTGCTTTCTCCATAACTTATACATGTTCTTATGACTATGAGATCATACAACTCCCGAATACCATAGGAACACTTTGTGTGCTACCAAACGTCACAACGTAACTGGGTGATTATAAAGGTGCTCTACAGGTATCTCCGATGGTGTTTGTTGAGTTGGCATAGATCGAAATTAGGATTTGCCACTCCGATTGTCGGAGAGGTATCTCTGGGCCCTCTCGGTAATGCACATCACTATAAGCCTTGCAAGCAATGTGACTAATGAGTTAGTTGCGGGATGATGCATTATGGAACGAGTAAAGAGACTTGCCGGTAACGAGATTGAACTAGGTATTGAGATACCGACGATCGAATCTCGGGAAAGTAATATACCAATGACAATGGGAACAATGTATGTTGTTATGCGGTTTAAGCGATAAAGATCTTCCTAGAATATGTAGGAACCAATATGAGCATCTAGGTTCCGCAATTTGTTATTGACCGGAGATGAGTCTCGGTCATGTCTACATAGTTCTCGAACTCGTAGGGTCCGCGCCCTTAACATTCTGTGACAATTTGTATTATGAGTTATGTGAAATGATGACTGAAGTTTGTTCGGGGTCCCGGATGATATCGGGGACATGATGAGGAGTCTCGAAATGGTCAATACGTAAAGATCGATATATTGGAAGGCTATATTCGGACATCGGAAAGGTTCCTACTGATTCGGGTATTTTTTGGATTACCAGGGAGTTATGGGAACTCGTATTGGGCCTGAATGGCCATACGGGAAAGGAGAGAAATGCCTCAAGGGTGGCTTCGCCCTTCCCCATGGACTGGTTCGAACTGGACTAGGGAAAGGGGGCGCCCCCTTCCTTCCTTCTCCTTCTCCCTTCCCTTTTTCCTATTCCATGTGGGAGGTGGAATCCTACTATGACTAGGGAGTCCTAGTAGGACTCCACACTTTTGGGCGCGCCCTATGAGGGCCGGCCCCCTCCTCCCTCCATCCTTTATATATGTGGCCAGGGGGCACCCCATAGACACACAAGTTGATCATTGATCTCTTAGCCGTGTGCGGTGCCCCCTCCACCATAATCCACCTCGGTTATATTGTAGCAGTGCTTAGGCGAAGCCCTGTTCCGGTAGCATCACGTCGTCGTGCTGACAAAGCTCTCCCTCAACACTCAGCTGGATCAAGAGTTCGTGCGACGTCACCGAGCCGAACGTGTGCAGATCGCGGAGGTGCCGTACTTTCGGTGCTAGGATTGGTCGGATCGTGAAGACGTTCGACTACATCAACCGCATTGTGATAACGCTTCCGCTTACGGTCTACGAGGGTACGTGGACAACAATCTTCCCCTCTCGTTGCTATGCATCACCATGATAGATCTTGCGTGTGCGTAGGATTTTTTTTTGAAATTACTGCGTTCCCCAGCACTTGTGATCTCCAGACTTGGGTAGCAAAGTATGCCTTAAGATGGTGTTGATAGTGGGTAGACCAGACAACAAATAGTGTACAGATCCAAGCTTGTGTGTCTCCAAAGCTTTATCAGGGATCTCTTTCTACATGTTTGCCATAGAGTTGTGGTCTTTCTTCTTCTTGGCATACACATCCAAATCATCATCATGTTCCTCTGGGGCATTGATCAACTTGGCCCATTCTTCAATAGTTGATTGGTACCTCATACCTTCAGACATCCATACTATCCTTCCATCTGGATAGAAATGAGCAGTGGAGTAAAATTGCATAACTAGCTCATCATTCCATTTGGTCAACTTTTGACCCACAAACTCATCAACTCCACAAGCTCTGAAACTTTTGTGTACACCTGGGAAATAGTCTTCATTCTCATCAATGTATTCCCAATCGACCCATTTCATATCGCAGACAATTGGCTTCTTGTCAAGCAGAATAGTCTCATAGAAATCTTACTGTTCCTTGGTGTGGAACCTATAGTCAAAAGCAGTCCTCCTCCTCATAGCATAAAGATCAGACAGTCTCCACAATCTCAGTCCTGCATCTTTTATGATTTTCATGTCCTCAGCTACTGGATGAGCATCATTGTGGTCTGGAATCTTGGGTTTCGGTTTTATTAGCACTAGGGCTTCATCATCCTCTTCTTCAACTTCAGGCACTGGGGCCTTACTCTTCTCATCAGCTGGGATGTTTCTGCTGCTTCTCTTGGGCTTAGACTTGGTGGTTTGAGCAGCAGCTTTTGCTTTGGGGGCAGTTTTGGGCTTTGAAGCAGTAGCCCCTGATTTGATAGCATCTCCTGTCGTGGGAACGATTTCGACAATAAGATAGGGGTAGGATAAAGGAGCATGATCTATCGAGATGCATATGGGTGACACGGTGGTTTTAGCGAGTTCGGGCCTCTCACGGTGGAGATAACAACCCTACGTCTCGTGCTCCGGAGAGGCTTTGTTTTATCTGGGTATATATACGGAGATTACAATGTGTGTGTGAGAGAGAGGAACAGATCCCCATGCCTGAGCTAAGTCCTGAGACTAATGGTGAAAAGAGAGAGAGGTGGAAGAAAAAGGCCCCCCTAGTCTAGTTGTGGGGGGTGGCTTATATAGAGTGCGCCACCCCCTCACCTCCTATGTTACAAAGTGGGGTATGAATGCCATAATGCCAGCCCACTATTAAGCCCTCACTATTAGAAAGATGCCGACTGCTTTGCTGCCTGCTGGTCTTCGTATATCCGAGTGAGTCGTACGGTTGAATGGTGAACTGTCATCCGAGTGGATGGTATGTTGCTTGGTCGAGTGGATAGTATGCTGCTTGTCCGAGTGGATAGTGTGTCTGTATGAAATTGACCTGGACCCACATGTTGTGTGGACCCCATGCTTCATGATATTTCGACCCTTCGTGGGCCTACCTGTTATGTATATCCCCAACATTAGCCCCCGAATCGATTGCGATTTTGCAGAACGAGTTGGTGTAAGACACAGTTTGGTCCGAGTGATTACAGAAATACTCGGTACATGTCGTCGCGCTTTCAGACAACCAAGGTTTGAACAAAATCTCAATGGATTCCGGCACCACGCTTCCCGACTGATCGAGGTAAGTGTCTGTGAGGAGCAACTTGGTGACATTCGTTCATCTCTCGAGAGAGGTTTAACTCGTGATCTGAGTATGGGTGTGTCATTAAATTTGTGCAACCAGATTGACACATGGACTGCTCTCTTAAAGAGATGCCATTCTTATCCCGGAGGAACGTCAATACAAGTCGGTTTTAGATCCACACTTGTGAGTTTCACACTTTGAGTCCTAGAAGAAGGCTCAAAACAGGTCCACGGAGGAGCGTTAAACTCGCCTTATAGAATATTTTTTTGGAGTGATTTGGAGCTGGGCCTGCATCGAGTAACTAATTACTCGGAATTTCTTCACGCCTGGAACGTGTCTTTTTTGTTGTTTGGCCGTCACTCGGTTGGGCGGACCGTTCCGAGTGGATACCATTCCAGTGGGGGCACACTGAGTGCACCCACTGGGTGTAGTCCCCGAGACTGCCGTCGACTGTGGGCAGTTGGCGGGAGTCTTAGAGCCTGTCTTTTTATTGTTGTTTGGCCGTCACTCGGACCGGGCTGACCGTTCCGAGTGGATACCAACAGTCGGCGGGAGTCTTAGAGCCTGTCTTTTTGTTGTTGTTCATCACTCGGGCTGGTCAGGACGTACGGAGTGGAGATTACTCTAGTGGGGGCACGCTGAGTGCACCCACTTGGTGTAGTCCCCGAGACCACCGTCGACTGCGGGCAGTCGGCGGGGGTATGAGAGAACTAAAACTCCTCTTAGCTGGTACTGATCGAACTTGTTCTTCTCTGACTCGGAGGTCGAGTAATTCTGGAGATGGGTTTGCATCGAGCAAAATGTTTCTTTCTGAGTTCTCTTCCAGTGGGGGCACGCTGAGTGCACCCACTGGGTGTAGTCCCCGAGCCTCTGTCAGACTAGATGAGTCTGGCAGAGGGTTTAAGTCTCTCGGTAAACCTCCATGCAGTTGGCACGACAAATATCTTTGTCTGGAATTGAATCAATCAGATGGATGCGTAACGAGGTGGTTGTACGAACGACGTTCGACGAGTAAGGTCGCCTGTACGATTCAGCGATGGTGCTTCATTTTTACCCTTTTGCATGAAAGGGGTATTTATCCAAGTGGACGTGCTTCACTTATAGATCTTCGGCGAACCGAGCATGTTGTTGGGGAACGTTGCAGAAAATTAAAATTTTTCCTACGGTTTCACCAAGATCCATCTATGACTTCATCTAAGCAACGAGTCTAGGGAGAGAGTTTGCATCTACATACCACTTGTAGATCACGTGCGGAAGCTTGCAAGGTGATGATGTAGTCGTACTCGACGTGATCCAAATCACCGATGACCTGCGCCGAACGGACGGCACCTCCGCGTTCAACACACGTACGGAACAGCCACGTCTCCTCCTTCTTGATCCAGCAAGGAAGGGAGGAGAGGTTGAGGGAGATGGCACCAGCAGCAGCACGACGGCGTGGTGTTGGTGGAGCTGCAGTACTCCGGCAGAGCTTCGCTAAGCAGTATGGAGGTGGAGGAGGTGTTGGGGAGGGAGAAGGAGGCAACCAAAGGCCAGGGCGTTCAGGTATGAAGTCCCTCCTCTCCCCCACTATATATAGGGGTGCCAAGGGGGGGTGGCCGGCCCTAGGAGATCCAATCTCCTAGGGGGTGCGGCGGCCAAGGGGGGTTTTCCCTCCCCCCAAGGCACCTAGGAGGTGCCTTAACCTCCTAGGACTCTTGCCCCCCTTGAACCCTAGGCGCATGGGCCTATGTGGGGCTGGTGCCCTTGGCCCATTAGGCCAAGGCGCACCCCACACAGCCCATGTGGCCCCCCGGGACAGGTGGACCCACCCGGTGGACCCCCGGGACCCTTCCGGTGGTCCCGGTACAATACCGATAACCCCGAAACTTGTCCCGATGCCCGAAACAGGACTTCCCATATATAAATCTTTACCTCCGGACCATTCCGGAACTCCTCGTGACGTCCGGGATCTCATCCGGGACTCCGAACAACATTCGGGTTACTGCATATACATATCCCTATAACCCTAGCGTAACTGAACCTTAAGTGTGTAGACCCTACGGGTTCGGGAGACATGCAGACATGACCGAGACTCTCTTAGTCAATAACCATCAGCGGGATCTGGATACCCATGATGGCTCCCACATGCTCCTCGATGTTGTCATCGGATGAACCACTATGTCGAGGATTCGATCAAACCCTGTATGCAATTCCCTTTGTCAATCGGTACGTTACTTGCCCGAGACTCAATCGTCGGTATCCCAATACCTTGTTCAGTCTCGTTACCGGCAAGTCACTTTACTCGTACCATAATGCATGATCCCGTGTCCAACACCTTGGTCACATTGAGCTCAATATGATGATGCATTACCGAGTGGGCCCAGAGATACCTCTCCGTCATACGGAGTGACAAATCCCAGTCCCGATCCGTGTCAACCCAACAGCTACTTTCGGAGATACCTGTAATGTACCTTTATAGTCACCCAGTTACGTTGTGACGTTTGGTACACCCAAGGCATTCTTACGGTATCCGGGAGTTACACGATCTCATGGTCGAAGGAAGAGATACTTGACACTTGCAAAGCTCTAGCAAAACGAACTACACGATCTTTTATGCTATGCTTAGGATTGGGTCTTGTCCATCACATCATTCTCCTAATGATGTGATCCCGTTTATCAACTACATCCAATGTCCATAGTCAGGAAACCATGACTATCTGTTGATCACAACGAGCTGGTCAACTAGAGGCTTACCAGGGACATAGTGTGGTCTAAGTATTCACACGTGTATTACGATTTCCGGATAATACAGTTATAGCATGAATACAAGACAATTATCATGAACAATGAAATATAATAATACTTTTATTATTGCCTCTAGGGCATATTTCCAACAGTCTCCCACTTGCACTAGAGTCACTAATCTAGTTACATTGTGATGAATCGAACACCCATAGAGTTCTGGTGTTGATCATGTTTTGCACGCGAGAGAGGTTTAGTCAGCGGATCTGCGACATTCAGATCCGTGTGTACTTTGCAAATCTCTATGTCTCCATCTTGAACATTTTCACGGATGGAGTTGAAACGACGCTTGATGTGCCTGGTCTTCTTGTGAAATCTGGGCTCCTTTGCGAGGGCAATAGCTCCAGTGTTGTCACAGAAGAGTTTGATCGGCCCCGACGCATTGGGTATGACTCCTAGGTCGGTGATGAACTCCTTCACCCAAATCGCTTCATGTGCTGCCTCCGAGGCTGCCATGTACTCCGCTTCACACGTAGATCCCGCCACGACGCTCTGCTTGCAGCTGCACCAGCTTACTGCTCCACCATTCAACATATACACGTATCCGGTTTGTGACTTAGAGTCATCCGGATCTGAGTCGAAGCTAGCGTCGACGTAACCCTTTACGACGAGCTCTTCGTCTCCTCCATAAACGAGAAACATGTCCTTTGTCCTTTTCAGGTACTTCAGGATATTCTTGACCGCTGTCCAGTGTTCCTTGCCGGGATTACTTTGGTATCTTGCTACCAAACTTATGGCAAGGTTTACATCGGGTCTGGTACACAGCATGGCATACATAATAGATCCTATGGCTGAAGCATAGGGGATGACACTCATCTCGTCTTTATCTTTTGCCGTGGTCGGTGACTGAGCTGAGCTCAGTCTCATACCTTGTAACATAGGCAAGAACCCCTTCTTGGACTGATCCATTCTGAATCTCTTCAAAATCTTATCAAGGTATGTACTTTGTGAAAGACCTATGAGGCGTCTCGATCTATCTCTATAGATCTTGATGCCTAATATATAAGCAGCTTCTCCAAGGTCCTTCATTGAAAAACACTTATTCAAGTAGGCCTTAATGCTGTCCAGAAATTCTATATTATTTCCCATCAGGAGTATGTCATCTACATATAATATGAGAAATGCTACAGAGCTCCCACTCACTTTCTTGTAAACGCAGGCTTCTCCATAAGTCTGCATAAACCCAAACGCTTTGATCATCTCATCAAAGCGAATGTTCCAACTCCGAGATGCTTGCACCAGTCCATAAATGGATCGCTGGAGCTTGCATACTTTGTTAGCGTTTTGAGGATCGACAAAACCTTCCGGCTGCATCATATACAGTTCTTCCTTAAGATGCCCGTTAAGGAATGCTGTTTTGACGTCCATCTGCCATATCTCATAATCATAGTATGCGGCAATTGCTAACATGATTCGTACGGACTTTAGCTTCGCTACGGGAGAGAATGTCTCGTCGTAGTCAATCCCTTGAACCTGTCGATAACCCTTAGCGACAAGTCGAGCTTTATAGATGGTAACATTACCATCCGCGTCCGTCTTCTTCTTAAAGATCCATTTGTTTTCTATCGCTCGCCGATCATCGGGCAAGTCTGTCAAAGTCCATACTTTGTTTTCATACATGGATTCTATCTCGGATTTCATGGCTTCAAGCCATTTGTTGGAATCCGGGCCCGTCATTGCTTCTTCATAGTTCGAAGGTTCATTGTTGTCTAACAACATGATTTCCAGGACAGGGTTGCCGTACCATTCTGGTGCGGAACGTGTTCTTGTGGACCTACGAAGTTCAGTAGTAACTTGATCCGAAGTAGTTTGATCATTATCATGGTTTTCCTCTTCAGTTGGTGTGGGCATCTCAGGAACGGTTTCCTGTGCTGCGTCACTATCCCGCTCAAGAGGTAGTACTTCATCGAGTTCTACTTTCCTCCCACTTACTTCTTTCGAGAGAAACTCTTTTTCCAGAAAGCATCCGTTCTTGGCAACAAAGATCTTGCCTTCGGATCTTAAGTAGAAGGTATACCCTATAGTTTCCTTAGGGTATCCTATGAATACGCATTTTTCCGACTTGGGTTCGAGCTTTTCAGGTTGAAGTTTCTTGACATAAGCTTCGCATCCCCAAACTTTTAGAAACGACAGCTTAGGTTTCTTTCCAAACCATAATTCATACGGTGTCGTCTCAACGGATTTAGACGGTGCCCTATTTAAAGTGAATGTAGCTGTCTCTAGAGCGTATCTCCAAAATGATAGCGGTAAATCGGTAAGAGACATCATAGACCGCACCATATCCAATAGAGTGCGATTACGACGTTCGGACACACCGTTTCGCTGAGGTGTTCCAGGCGGCGTGAGCTGTGAAACGATTCCACATTTCTTTAAGTGTGTACCAAATTCGTGACTTAAGTATTCTCCTCCACGATCTGATCGTAAGAATTTTATCTTTCGGTCACGTTGATTCTCCACCTCATTCTGAAATTCCTTGAACTTTTCAAAGGTTTCAGACTTGTGTTTCATTAAGTAGACATACCCATATCTACTCAAGTCATCTGTGAGGGTAAGAACATAACGATATCCTCCGCGAGCCTCAACGCTCATTGGACCGCACACATCGGTATGTATGATTTCCAACAAGTTGGTTGCTCGCTCCATTGTTCCGGAGAACGGAGTCTTGGTCATTTTGCCTAAGAGGCATGGTTCGCACGTGTCAAACGATTCATAATCAAGAGACTCTAAAAGTCCATCGGCATGGAGCTTCTTCATGCGCTTGACACCAATGTGACCAAGGCGGCAGTGCCACAAGTATGTGGGACTATCGTTATCAACTTTAAATCTTTTGGCATCTACACTATGAACATGTGTAATATTACGCTCGAGATTCATTAAGAATAAACCATTGACCATCGGAGCATGACCATAAAACATATCTCTCATATAAATCGAACAACCATTATTCTCAGACTTAAATGAGTAGCCATCTCGTATTAAACGAGATCCAGATACAATGTTCATGCTCAAACTTGGCACTAAATAACAATTATTAAGGTTCAAAACTAATCCCGTTGGTAAATGTAGAGGCAGCGTGCCGACGGTGATCACATCGACTCTGGAACCATTCCCGACGCGCATCGTCACCTCGTCCTTCCCCAGTCTTCGTTTATTCCGCAGCTCCTGCTGTGAGTTACAAATATGAGCAACGGCACCGGTATCAAATACCCAGGAGTTACTACGAGTACTGGTAAGGTACACATCAATCACATGTATATCAAATATACCTTTGGTGTTGCCGGCCTTCTTATCCGCTAAGTATTTGGGGCAGTTCCGCTTCCAGTGACCCTTCCCCTTGCAATAAAAGCACTCAGTCTCAGGCTTGGGTCCATTCTTTGACTTCTTCCCGGTAACTGGCTTACCAGGCGCGGCAACATCTTTGCTGTCCTTCTTGAAGTTCTTCTTACCCTTGCCCTTCTTGAACTTAGTGGTCTTATTGACCATCAACACTTGATGTTCTTTCTTGATTTCAGCCTCTGCTGACTTCAGCATCGAGAACACTTCAGGAATGGTCTTTTCCATCCCCTGCATGTTGTAGTTCATCACAAAGCTCTTGTAGCTTGGTGGGAGCGACTGGAGGATTCTGTCAATGACCGCCTCATCTAGGAGGTTAATGTTCAGCTGGGTCATACGGTTGTGCAACCCAGACATCTTCAGGATGTGCTCACTGACAGAACTGTTTTCCTCCATCTTACAACTGTAGAACTTGTCGGAGACATCATATCTCTCGACCCGGGCATGAGCTTGAAAAACTAGTTTCAGCTCTTCGAACATCTCATATGCTCCGTGGTGCTCAAAACGCTTTTGGAGCCCCGGTTCTAAGCTGTAAAGCATGCCGCACTGAACGAGGGAGTAATCATCAGCACGAGACTGCCAAGCATTCATAATGTCTTGGTTCTGTGGGACGGGAGCGTCACCTAGCGGTCCTTCTAGGACATATTGTTTCCTGGCAGCTATGAGGATGATCCTCAGGTTCCGGACCCAGTCCGTATAGTTGCTGCCATCATCTTTCAGCTTGGTTTTCTCTAGGAACGCGTTGAAGTTCATGTTGACATTAGCGTTGGCCATTGATCTACAAGACATATTTGCAAAGGTTTTAGACTAAGTTCATGATAATAAAGTTCTAATAAATTATGAACTCCCACTTAGATTAGACATCCCTCTAGTCATCTAAGTGTTACACGATCCGAGTCGACTAGCCCGTGTCCGATCATCACGTGAGACGGACTAGTCATCGTCGGTGAACATTCTCATGTTGATCGTATCTTCCATACGACTCGTGTTCGACCTTTCGGTCTCCGTGTTCCGAGGCCATGTCTGCACATGCTAGGCTCGTCAAGTTAACCCTAAGTGTTTTCGTTGTGTAAAACTGTCTTACACCCGTTGTATGTGAACGTAAGAATCCATCACACCCGATCATTACGTGGTGCTTAGAAGCGACGAACTGTAGCAACGGTGCACAGTTAGGGGAGAACACTTCTTGAAATTTTATAAGGGATCATCTTATTTACTACAGTCGTCCTAAGTAAACAAGATGCATAAACATAATAAACATCACATGCAATTATATAGTTGTGACATGATATGGCCAATATCATATAGCTCCATTGATCTTCATCTTCGGGGCTCCATGATCATCTTGTCACCGGCTTGACACCATGATCTCCATCATCGTGTCTTCATGAAGTTGTCACGCCAACGATTACTTCTACTTCTATGACTAACGTTTAGCAATAAAGTAAAGTAGTTTACATGGCGTTATTCAATGACACGCAGGTCATACAAAAAATAAAGACAACTCCTATGGCTCCTGCTGGTTGTCATACTCATCGACATGCAAGTCGTGAATCCTATTACAAAGAACATGATCTCATACATCACAATTCATCATTCATCACAACTTCTGGCCATATCACATCACATGATCAATCGCTGCAAAAACAAGTTAGACGTCCTCTAATTGTTGTTGCATCTTTTACGTGGCTGCAATTGGGTTCTAGCAAGAACATTTTCTTACCTACGAATCACCACAACGTGATTTTGTCAACTTCTATTTACCCTTCATAAGGGCCCTGTTCATCGATTCCGCTCCAACTAAGGTGGGAGAGACAGACACCCGCCAGCCACCTTATGCAACTTGTGCATGTCAGTCGGTGGAACCGGTCTCACGTAAGAGTACGTGTAAGGTTGGTCCGGGCCGCTTCATCCCACAATACCGTTGAGCAAGAAAAGACTAGTAGAGGCAAGTAAGATGACAAAATCCACGCCCACAACAAAGTTGTGTTCTACTCGTGCAAAGAGAACTACGCATAGACCTAGCTCTGATACCACTGTTGGGGAACGTTGCAGAAAATTAAAATTTTTCCTACGGTTTCACCAAGATCCATCTATGAGTTCATCTAAGCAACGAGTCTAGGGAGAGAGTTTGCATCTACATACCACTTGTAGATCGCGTGCGGAAGCTTGCAAGGTGATGATGTAGTCGTACTCGACGTGATCCAAATCACCGATGACCTGCGCCGAACGGACGGCACCTCCGCGTTCAACACACGTACGGAACAGCCACGTCTCCTCCTTCTTGATCCAGCAAGGAAGGGAGGAGAGGTTGAGGGAGATGGCACCAGCAGCAGCACGACGGCGTGGTGTTGGTGGAGCTGTAGTACTCCGGCAGAGCTTCGCTAAGCACTATGGAGGTGGAGGAGGTGTTGGGGAGGGAGAAGGAGGCAACCAAAGGCCAGGGCGTTCAGGTATGAAGTCCCTCCTCTCCCCCACTATATATAGGGGTGCCAAGGGGGGGTGGCCGGCCCTAGGAGATCCAATCTCCTAGGGGGTGCGGCGGCCAAGGGGGGTTTTCCCTCCCCCCAAGGCACCTAGGAGGTGCCTTAACCTCCTAGGACTCTTGCCCCCCTTGAACCCTAGGCGCATGGGCCTATGTGGGGCTGGTGCCCTTGGCCCATTAGGCCAAGGCGCACCCCACACAGCCCATGTGGCCCCCCGGGACAGGTGGACCCACCCGGTGGACCCCCGGGACCCTTCCGGTGGTCCCGGTACAATACCGATAACCCCGAAACTTGTCCCGATGCCCGAAACAGGACTTCCCATATATAAATCTTTACCTCCGGACCATTCCGGAACTCCTCGTGACGTCCGGGATCTCATCCGGGACTCCGAACAACATTCGGGTTACTGCATATACATATCCCTATAACCCTAGCGTAACTGAACCTTAAGTGTGTAGACCCTACGGGTTCGGGAGACACGCAGACATGACCGAGACTCTCTCAGTCAATAACCATCAGCGGGATCTGGATACCCATGATGGCTCCCACATGCTCCTCGATGTTGTCATCGGATGAACCACTATGTCGAGGATTCGATCAAACCCTGTATGCAATTCCCTTTGTCAATCGGTACGTTACTTGCCCGAGACTCGATCGTCGGTATCCCAATACCTTGTTCAGTCTCGTTACCGGCAAGTCACTTTACTCGTACCGTAATGCATGATCCCGTGTCCAACACCTTGGTCACATTGATCTCAATATGATGATGCATTACCGAGTGGGCCCAGAGATACCTCTCCGTCATACGGAGTGACAAATCCCAGTCTCGATCCGTGTCAACCCAACAGCTACTTTCGGAGATACCTGTAATGTACCTTTATAGTCACCCAGTTACGTTGTGACGTTTGGTACACCCAAGGCATTCTTACGGTATCCGGGAGTTACACGATCTCATGGTCGAAGGAAGAGATACTTGACACTTGCAAAGCTCTAGCAAAACGAACTACACGATCTTTTATGCTATGCTTAGGATTGGGTCTTGTCCATCACATCATTCTCCTAATGATGTGATCCCGTTATCAATGACATCCAATGTCCATAGTCAGGAAACCATGACTATCTGTTGATCACAACGAGCTGGTCAACTAGAGGCTTACCAGGGACATTGTGTGGTCTAAGTATTCACACGTGTATTACGATTTCCGGATAATACAGTTATAGCATGAATAAAAGACAATTATCATGAACAATGAAATATAATAATACTTTTATTATTGCCTCTAGGGCATATTTCCAACACATGTATGGTCAGAAGAATATTCCTGATGTGATCAACAGGTTGACCAAATGGGCGTAACCCCTGAGGGTGACATGGCCAACTGCTGTGCGTAGCCCCCGAGTGATGCTCGAAGGAGGTAAGCTTGCTACAGAGTGTGATATGAGGTTTGACCATATGAGTAACTTAGCCGTTCCCGTGCTGGGGGTGTAGAGGTAAAGACATGTCCAACTGATGGTGACGCGCGAGGCGGCAGAGGGGCGATGATGTGTACAACCGAGTGATGATGCACGGGGCGGTCGAGTGGTGAAGACGCGCGCAACCGAGTGGTGACGCGTAGAGCGGTCGAGTGGTGAAGACGTGCCCAACCGAGTGGCGACGCATGGGGCGGCCGAATGGTGATGACGTGTGAAGTGGTCGAATATAGGACTACATATCTAGCCAAGTGAAGATGCATGGGGCAGCCGAGTGGTGAAGACGTGCACAACCGAGTGGTGGCGCGCGAAGCGGCTAAGGCAAAGTCGTGTGTCACCAGACGGTGAAAATGGTCCTCGAAGGACTTAGTCGAATGCTTTCAAAGCTTATGTAGTGACGAGTTTGGTGTAGTGTGGTTGCGACGCAACAAGACCGATGTGACAACTGAGTCTGAGTAGGAATGAAGATGGCGTGCAGAGCGTCTGGGTGATTATAAAACTTGTCCAAGTGGCGGATCGAATGCACTTGTTGAAGTGAAGGATCTGACTGGTGATGAAGTACTCGACCACTCAGGCGAGTGTCATTCCAAATGAGGTGCAGCCCCCGAGTGCGGCGTAGCCCCCGAGCATACTACAGGCTTCGACAACGGACATGCCGGAATATGAGAAATATAGTCTTGAATGAATGATTTGCAATTCATCGAGTCGAATTTGGGTAAAGATGAGGAGAAGCTTCCGAGTGATGCTCGAAAGAGGCAAACTCGCAAAAGAGTGAAGTGTGAAGTTTAATTATGAAAGGGACTTATCTGTCTCATGCCCGACGAGGTCTATATCATTGATACGATGAAGAGAATTCCATAGAGGGGTTGGCCGGACGTGTTTGAAGTCAACAGAGCGACAAGGTCAGTGTTGTGGTGCGCTAGGACCAGTATGGTGACCGAGTCCGAGCAGCGATGAAGTTGGCGCGTAGGGCCGTCGAGTGATCGCATAACTTGTGTAAAAAATGGCACAAGTCAACACAATAATTTCTTGAGGAAATTTGATGTGTGCTGAAATGATTTGTGTGAATAACACCCATAGACACCCGCTGGGAGTGCAAGGGGCTTGCTGGTTGACCAGCAAAAGTCTAAAAGAGCGAAGAATTCATTCGCACTTGTCAAAGTGAGAGATCCTACTGAACTCGTTGGAATACTGGCTAAAATAAAACGGAAGTGTAGTGTTTCGACTGAGTTGCAGCCCCGGAGGACCGATGCAAACTCGAATTGAAGAACGAAACATGGTGTTCGTGAATGATATATGCGAAAAAATGGAAGTTGGACTTGGGAGTCACATAGCGAGTACTAAGCAAGTATGTGAAAATAAGCAGTCGAGCGTAGAGGTACACTCGGTGGTGTGGCCTCCGAGTGAACGTGATGTGTGAATTATGGAATACTCGGGAAGACGAAATAACAGAATGTAAAATGACTTAGCTGTCTGAAGGCGCGCGGGGCGGTCGAGTGATGATGAGGTGACCAACCGAGTGGCGACGCGCGGGGCGGCCGAGTGGTGATGAGGTGACCAACCGATTGGCGACGCACGGGGCGGCCGAGTGCTGATGAGGTGACCAACCGATGGCGACGCGCGGGGCGGCCGAGTGGTTATGAGGTGACCAACTGAT